>NW_004955406.1:6526422-6564373 GCF_000276665.1 Chinchilla lanigera | reverse complement strand
CCTATGGCACTACTAGGAGGTGGTGGAATCTTTAGGAGATGGGGTGTAATGAAATAAAATTAAGTCACTGGAGGTGTGTCTTAAGGTGATATTGGGACCCTAGCTCCATCCTTTCTCTTTGCTTTCTGGACATGATGAGGCTAGCAATTTACTTTACTCCTATCATTAAATGCTATCTCACAGAGGCCCAAAAACAACAGAGCCAGCCAGTCATGGACTGAAACCTCAAACAGTGAGCCAAAGTAAATTTTTTCTCCTTTGAAGTCAATTGTATCAGATATGCTGTAACTGTGGTAAAAAGCCAACTAACACAGCGTGAAACAAACTATTTCTAGGCTTAGGTGAGATCTTAAGGTACTTTTCTTACATGCATGTTTTAATTATTACTAGGCTCAAGAATCAAGGGGCAATCCTCTACAGATCTCTTTAACTGTTTCGCTGCTGAACATTCTCTTCCTTGGTACTTGGTGTTGGGAACTTCAGCTGTCTTGGCCTGCTCAGAACCCTCACTCTATGTCCTCATGTCTGGAAATTTGCTAATCCAGTCTGAGATCCCGATCTCTGAGCTGCATCCAGGACACTTTCTCTAGGCAGTATGTTGGGGGCAGATTATAGGATATAACTTGCATGAACCTTCTCAAATATACACTCTTCAGGGGCAGGATGCTTGCCTAGTACGTGCAAGGTTGTGAGTTTGATTTCTGATACAAAAAAAAGCAGTTCTGGAAATAAACACTCCTTGGTATCTTGTCTGATGTTAGTGCCTGAAAACCATTGTGTCATACACCTTGTCAGCCTTTTTAGTTGTTTGGGAAGAATAAATATGGCCCATGTGTATTTAGTAGAGTTCTCTGGAGGAACAGATTAAATATAAAATATATATGATTATACAAGGGATTTATTAGTTAGAGTTACAGGATCAAGGGTGGAAGAATCCAAACTATCTCTAGTAATAGTCAAAGGTTGAAGGCCTGGAGTTCACTGCAGGTGTACCACTGTGAATCTGTGTTAGAAAGCCAGAATCTGCATTGGAAGGCTAAGTGTCTGTACTGGAAGGGAAATAGAGACAAGGTCCAAAGTAATGATAAATATTGTAGCTGCTCCAATACAAAAAAAAAAAAAAAAACTTCTTGTTTTCCCTTTTTTTTCTGTCTGGGGTACAAGCTTACTAGTTGGTCTTATCTACATCCAGAGTGGATCTCTCTTTTCTTTACTTTTTTTCTTTTGAGGCAGGGTTTCGCTATGTAGTTCAGCCAGGCTTTGAACTCACTAGTAGCCCAGGTTGGCCTTGAACTCACAGTGATCTGCCTGCCTCAGCCTCTGGAGCACTGGAATTACAGGTGTGCACCACCACACCTGGCTCGAGTGGATCTTCCTTCCTTAGTTTGCAACCTACATGTCATCATCCACAGACACATCCAAAATTTACTAATCTGCTAGGCAGTTCTTGCTCAAGTGAAGTTAATATAGCGCAATTATTGATTACACTATGTTACAGGATCTTGGCTAGAAATAGAAATCTCAGGTAAACTAAATTGGTGATAAAGTTTTTCATGGTACATCTCTTTAATCTGAAAGTATCCTGTAGTTGTAAGTCAGCTACTAAGACACAAAACAAAATAAACTACATAAAATGCCCTGTTGCTACATACGGTTACTTACATATGTACATTATGACCTTTTAATACTTTTATAATTAAGACAAACATGAAAATCAGTTACATGCTGAGACAGATGTCAGATAGCTTTTAATGTCATTGGCTACCATTTTGAAATTGTTATTTTCATTAATTACCATGACTACAAGTTGACATCAATATATATGTCTGAAACACATTTATAATGAGATACTATTTTGGTCTTTTATATATACGGAGATTGCCAAGTTTTTTTTTTTTTAAAAACTCATGTTAAAAATGTATTTATGGGCTGGGGAAGTAGCTCAGTCGTAGAGCACTTGCCTAGCATGCATGAGACATTGAGATGGATCCCCTATATTGGCGAAATAAAATAATGTTCTCATATGTTTTAAAAAATTGTTTATGAACAATTGTTCTGGACTGTATCATAGAAATTGTTTCTTAGGGCCTTCTGGTAACCTTGGGAGGTTATCAGATACAGGACACCTGGTTAAATCTGCATTTTAGAAAAATGACAAAAGTTAAAAGACAGGGCAGTTGAGGGACCAGGAATGAAGCAAGAATAGTGATAGAAAAAGCATATCACCCCCACCCCCAGACAAAGAACAGAATCCAGTTCTAACGCTTTGTCCCAAAATAGGTTCATTTCAAAAAATACTACTGTGCAGGTTTAAGATTTTGATCAAACATTTTATTATTCTTCATATTTTCTTGAGAAAATTGTTATTTGGGAAAATCTCCTTTAGATGTTAAAATATTTATAATAAAGACTATGTGTCATTGTAATTGCTATTATGATTATTAGGACCACTCCATGGGCTGGACTCTTCACATATTAAATTTCCTTTTTAATGATTATTCTAAAGCTGTACTATGTAGTGTATAATCATTAGCCATATGCAACTATTTAAATTTAAATTAATAAAATTAAGTTCAGTCTCTCAGTCAAGCTAGCTACATTTTAAGTGCTCAAGAGGCAAGTGGCTAATATGCAGCACAGCACTCCCACTAGTTTGTTTTTTGTAATCCAAATAAATGCCTCAATAATGCAAATCTTCTTAAGTTTTAAAATCATACAATGCAGACCTTTATCCTGAGTTCTTAACCACTTTTTAAAACATCAATTTATTAATCTTCATAAAAGCTTTGTGAAGTAGAAAACATAATTCTTTCCTGGCAAGAAGACCTCAGGTGTTTTCACTTAAGAGAAAATGTAGTTGCTGGGTTTAACTTAATTGCTCCATTAGTAATTTGCAGAAGTTCCCTGCGGTCCTCTGCAGGGGCTGTATGCAAATGTAGTGAATACACAACACTGGAACCCAAATTGTCACCATTTTATGCTAGAAAGTGAGGGAGCCGCATGCTTTCTGGTGCCCTAACAGGTATAGGTATAGATGGCCACGTGGCATTTGCCAGCATCTCAGGTATGGTAACTGAAACGTTGAGCACTTCCTTCAATGAGGAGAAGAATTCTCCTCTGCCCTTTGTGTTAGGAAATTGTGCATATTCCTATAGCAAACATTTCTTCCATTCAGCATAGCAAGGTCAAAACTAGCATCTATTTTAGCTTTTTTACTTTTTTATAACTTACTGTCTTGGTTACCTTTCTTTCATTGCTGGGACAAAATACCTGATGCCCCAAAATAAGGAAGGAAAGGTTTATTTAGCTCACTGTTTGTGGAGGTTTCAGTCCATATTCAACTGGCTCCAAGGCAGAGTGGCACATGGCAGAGGTCAACAGTTCATGGCGGCAGAACACAGCAAAAGCAACAAGAGCAAAATGGGAGGAATGGTGGAAAGCAGACTCTTTCTCTCCCTTACATTGTACGAAGACTACCTGCCCCAGGGTGGGTGTAGCACTCACACCCATAATCCCAGCACTGGACCATGGATCAATCATAAACTCTAGAAGCCCCATGACTTCATGAGGATTTGGGGGAACATCCAGACACAAACCATAACACTTACCTAAGTAATCTTTTTAAAAAATTTATTTTAAAAATAAAAGAATGAAAACATATTAACAAACAGACATCCATTTACAAAATAGCAGAAGAAAAATACAAGCAATACAGAGTTACAGACAAAGTGGTAGGAAATTAACAATGGTTACTGTATTGCATTTTGATATCTTCAAAGTGGTTTCTCAGGAAAACAGAGACATGCAAGATTGATCAAATAATTAATCATTAACTCTTCCTTTTCAGTAAAGTGATAGAAGTCAGTAGTACAACTATGTTAGCTATAGTGTATATACATACATACCTAAGTAATCTTTTACAGTAGTCTCTACCTGTAGAGGGTGGGAACAACTTTAAACTTGCTAATTAATGGCAGAGAAATCTTTTCAGACAAAGAAACAAGCTAGAGGGAGTCCTGTGCTACATATTAGCCACTTGCCACTTTGGATCCACTTTGGATAGCACTGGCTTTGGATTCCTGCTCTGGGGCTGCCCTCTCTGAGACAGGTTCTAGGTGCAGGTTTTGGAGATGATATAATGGTGGAACAGGCCCACTATGGGTCTCTGTGGGTTCACCATGAAAGAAGCCTCTTGAGGTTATCAGATGTACCAAGTAGAAATACAGGACACCTGGTTAAATCTGAATTTCAGATTAATGACAAATAATTTTCAGTATAAGGACAGGGCCAATGAATTGTTCAAAATTTTTGTTCTTTATCTGAAATTCCACCTTCCTTAGGCATCCTGTACTTTATCACAGTGCTCCACATCCCTGGATGGGGAATTTCAGATCCTCCACTCACCCTGCAGAGACCAGGAGGCGTCAGAAACATCTCCTTAGCCTCTTCCACGCCAGCATCCTCCCTTAGTGCTTCCTCTGGAAGCGGTTCTAATGGATACTTTCTTACCTTCCTTGGTGTTTCTCAGCCCCATCTCCACAGCAGGCTCAGCTCTTTGGGGTGTAGGAACCCCCGGGGGGTGCTGGGGTCTGACTGTGTTGTCCCTCACCTCTGGTGTCCTTTTTATACTCCAAGGAAGAAAAGGCCAGCTCACTTTCCTCCATCTTCTTTTCCTTCCCAGGGGTGGGAGTTTCATGGCTTTCTCCTAAGAGCATTCAGACTACTTTCTGCAATGTAAGGAAGAAATGCAGACCTGACTAGATGTGGCTCTTACCTTGGGGCAATTTGAAATTTGGGGCAACTAGGGATGAATAAGATAAAGAAATGACACTTACAAATATGAAATAAATACACATCAGTTATTTTATTGAACTCATTAATTCATGAGGGAACAGAGATTGTTACAGATGGTTCAAAAGAATACTAAAAGCAGGCACAATTATAGTAAATGGAGATTTACTTACAGTAAGCAAATTAAGAAAAAAGTAGGACTGAGTTCTTACACATGGGGGAGGGAAACCAAGTTAACTACCTTGGAACATACTCTACCTTTCTGTGGTGGAAATTATTTGATTACTAATTAGGTGTCTCAGAATTCCACAGAATTCTATTCCACAGAATTATAACTGGTCAGACCCAATGAAAGATGGGAATAACCCAGGTGGATTACGTAGTTAAAATACCTACTAAATTTCCAAGTTTCTCTCTATATTTTCTTACAGTTTAATATATTAAAAGCACTTTCCTATGGTAGATGTTTTTCCACCTTCTTGAGTCACCTACAAGCTCAAATTCAATTTTGCCGATGAGTGACTGGATTTTCTCTCAGGGAGGTGCTGGTTAAGAACATTACTGGGGTTAAAGTGGTTAAAACATGAGTTCAAAAGTAAAAAATGTCAAAATTTGAATCCTAGCTCTCCGGTACTAGCCACGCGACTTTGGAAAGTTGCATGAATTCTGATTTTCAGTCTCCTCACTTTTTAAATGAGTATAATAAAACCTAACATAGATAGCCAAAGGGAGTAAATGCATTATTGTATGTAAAGATCTTGGCTCAGTACCTGGACTACAGTGGGAAATTAACAGCACGTGTTGGACTGAATTGCAAAAGGAATTGGCTTCCATGCTAAGGTCTCCTTTACTTTCATTCTGTTGTATGAATCAACAAGCCTTACCATGTGCCTCTTGCAGTGATCCTGGATGCTGACAAACTGGTAGATTTCTGTCCCAAAGACCTAGATGGAGAGGGATTAAGGATTTTTGGTCAATAAAGTTAATATCTCATTTTCAAAGAAACTTAGACTCAAAGAAGATCAACAAATTGTGCAGGTCACTTGGATGTCAGAATCAAGGCTGGCAAGGAGAGAAGGACAGTAGGTAAAGATTCCAGTCTGGGCTGCAGTGTTTGCTTGTCTGAACCTGGGTGATAAGAATAATTACTATGTACTGACTGTTTACTGTCTCATGCTGGGCATGTGTGATGGGCTGACTGTATTAGCTTTCTTATTGCTGAGACCCAGTACTTGATACTCATAACTTAGAGGAGAGGTTTGGTTTCACTCATGGTTTTAGGGGATGCAGTTTGTGGTTGGTTTGCTCCAAGGCAAAAACATCAATGGTGGAAGGGTGTGGCAGAGCAGAGCTGCTCATTTCATGGCTCCTGGGAAGGAGATCTGGGGAACAGTGCCAAAAGGAAGGAGTGAGGGATCAGATATAGATCTTAAAGCCACACCTGCACAACCCACCCAGAAACACCCAGAAATGTGCTCTATTGGTCTCCTGGGCTGATGCGAAAGCCAATCAAGTTGATAATCCATCCTTACAGCCACAGTGTGTTACCTCAAAATATATCTGCTGGGGATCTGATCTCCAGTGTGATGGTATCTGGACATGGAGCCTTTGGAAGATCATTAAATCGTGAGGGTGGAGCCATTGGGAATGGGATTAGTACCTACATAAGAACAGGTACCAGGGAGAGGATCTCTTTCTGCTATGTGAGAACACAGCAAGGAGGCACCTCTCTGGGCACCAGAAATAGAACCCAACCATGCTGGCACTCTGACCTGGCAAGGGCCGTTCTCCAGCACTGTGAAGAAATAAATTTCTGTTCAAAAATTTCCAACTCCATGGCATTTGTTATGCAGCCTGAGTAGCACTAAGACAGCACATCTTTAGCACAAACGCATTTCAACCTCACAACACTATGGTGTCGACCTGGGCCTTACACATCTCTTGGGATTTAAATCTCAATACTCGATCTCTTTGCTTTCTCCTAAACTTCTTGAACTGCAATCCTCTGTTAATGGATCTCTTTGCCTACAAACTTTAGGAAACATTAAATGTAAACACACTCAACTTCTACCCTTTTCTTCAGGATCCTTCAAGTCTTCAGGCTGCCATCCTTCTTCCCCTACTCTCTCACCCTCTGGACTTAGAGACACTTCTGTGTCTCCTGCTAAGTGAATCCTTCTACCTGGCTTTCAACTGCCCTTCTCACTTCCTCCAAAATTCAGCACCACTATTTAGCACCCTCTCTCTATGGCCTTAGCAAATGCACCAGGGCAAGAGGCCAACCTGTGCCAGAGACCCAGGACAAAACAGTGCAGAGTGATGTCACAGAACCGAGGGGGAGTTTCACCTGTGCAAGCCATCCTGGGAGTATGCGTTGGAAAGATATAACTAAACAAAAACATTCTCCCAACACAGAAATCCTCTTCACAAAGGAAGTAGAGAAATAAAGCTTTTTGTTAACCAAACATTAAACTAGAATGTGATGTGAGCCATACACCATCTCCTAAAAGAGCTATAATGCACACTGACTGAAAGGAATCTTACCACTTTATACGGCCAAGCAGATAGAGTCTATTACACATATATTTTCATAATAAACAACAACTTGTCCTTATAAGAAAATTTGACAGAACCATTTGTCACACAAAACCATTATCCTGCATCCTACATAAAGATCAGCTCAAAATGGATTAAATATATGAAACAATAAAATTCCTAGAAGAAAACATAGGAGAAAAGTAATTTGATATTGCTCTTGGCACTGTTACTTTGGATATTCCATCAAAAGTTGAGGCAACAAAAACAAAAAAGAAGCAGAATTATATCAAACTAAAAAGTAAAGGAAATAAGCAACAAAAGGAAAATCCAGCCTACGGTTTAGAGAAAATATTTGCAAGCCGTAACTGGTAATGGATCTCACATAACTCAACAGCAGAATATCAACAATTACCTGTTTGAAAAATGGGCAAAAGGCTTGAACCAATATTTTTTCAAGGAAGACTTACAAATGATCAACCGGTATATGAAAATATGTTCAACACTGTGAATCATCAAATGGAAATTTGAAACCACAATGAGACATCACCTCACACCCATTAAGGTGACTCCTGTTACCAAACAAAACAAAACAAAACAAAACAAAACAAAACAACCAAAACCCAACCAGCCAACCAACCAAATAAACAAAAAGACATGATACAAGTATGGGTGAAGGTGTAGAGAAAGGGCAACTGTAAATTTTGTGGGAATGTAAATTGGTATAACCACTATGGAAAATAGTATGGAAGGTCTTAAAAACAGTAAAAGTAGAACTACCATAAGGCTCAGTAATCCCTTTTCTGGGTGTATTCTAAAAAGCAATGAAATCAGCACCTCTGTCCTTGAGGAGACACCTGAACTTCCATGTTCATGGAAGCATTATTCACAATAACCAGGAAGTGCAAACAACCCAAGTGTCCATTAATGGACAAATGGATAAACAAATTATGATGTGTGTATACGAGATGTTAGTCAGTCTTTACACTTGATCTTAGCCGAAAGGCTGAGAAGCAATTGTTATTCAGCCTTTAAAAGAAGATCCTGCCACTAGAAACAAAGTGCATGAAACTGGAGGACATTATATCAAGTGAAGTATGCCAAATGTAGAAAGAAAAAATGCTGCATAAGCTCATGTGTAGAATCTCATAAAAGAATACATAGGGAGAGTAGAACAATGGTAACTAGAATGGGGGTAGGAAGGAAATGGGGGAGAAATAGTTCAGACTTGCAGTTATATAGGATGACTAAATCTGGGCATCTAATGCACATTACAAGGACTGTTAAAAGGTAAACTAAGGCACAATAAAATTTTAAAGCATATATTTGAAAAACAGCAATTCATGAATGATACATCTCTAAATCAGAAGTGGCTTGGGGGCTTTACCCAAAGGAATGCATGAAGAAGTCTTTAGAGGGTGAATATGAAGGTAAATAAAAGAAAATATTTGCTTGGGTACAGTTATAGTTGCTTTTTTGGTCTGTCCTGCTGGAAACTGTCTAGTTATACAGGTTAGTTGGTAGCTTCTTATTGGTCAGCTTTAAGTTTCATTTTTCTTTAAGAAATATTTACAAGAAGTAGCCTAAATTAAGTTTTGCTGAGATTGCAAATCAAGCAAGATTAAGGTCAATTTTAAGGCCCAACTGCCTTGTTTACCCAGAGAGTCTTCATTTTAATTTGGTATAGTGGAACTGTAGTTAATAGTGTTGTATTATATACTGAAAGCTTATTGAAAGAATAGATTTCAGGTGCTCTAACACACACATATACACACTCGCACACACATACACAAAATAAATATGGAAGGTGATGGGTCAATTTGCTTAACTATAGTAATTATTTTACTATGTATATGTATATCAAAATTGCAGGTTGTATTACCCTAAATATGTATAATGATAAAGTATATAAAAATAATAGATTGAAGTTGTCATTATTATTGGTTCAAAACCAAAATAATTTCCCCCTTTTAAACACAGGCTGTGTCCTTTCTTTCTCATTCTTTTTATCTTGGCTTGTTGATGTCAAGCAAATCACCAAATCTTAGCGTTGTACCTCCTAAACATCTTTCAGATCCATTGTGCCCTCCGCTATGCTTCCTCTGGCTTTTATCGTCTCTTGCTTAGATAAACACAACCTTCTTCCTACCTCCTACATGGTCCTCTTCCAACCCATTTTTCACATTCAATAAATATCTACCAATATTACAATATAACTAGAGCATTTTTTCTTAAAATGAAAATTTGTTCAGTGTTAAAACTGCTTAAAACTCCTATAATAAATCCCCTTTGCCTGTGAGATAAAGTCTCTGCTCTTCGTCCTGGTTTATAAGACTCATCTAGCAGCATTTCGGTGATTCCCAGCTTGTGCCTTGTGTCCACCCCTGCCAGGGTCCCAGTTCTCTGTATCATGCTGTGTCATGCATGAGCCTTCCTACTACCAGTTGTTCCCCACCTTCCTCAACTCTCTCAGCTATCAACCCACTTCTCCCAGACACCCCGGGTAGGACACTTGTGTTAGTTTTCTTTCACTGCTATAACAAACTTCCACAAGTTTATTGTCTTATACAATGAGACCACAAGTTCAAAATGAGTTGTGCTAGGCTAAATTCAAGTTTCGTCAGCCATTGCTCCTTCTGAAGGCTCTAAGGCATCATCTCCTTTTTCTGTTTCAGCTTGTAGAAGCTGCCTACATCCCTTGCCTCATGGTTTCTGCTTTTGTCTACAAAGTCAGCAGCGTAGCAACTTCTATCCCCTTTCTGTTGCTGAAGTTCTGTATCCCTTTTCTATCCATAAGGCACCACTGGGATTAGATTCTGTCTGCCCAGATATTCCAGGATATTCTCCCTATTTAAAATTCTGCTGATTAAACAAATCTAGGTTCATCTGTGACGTTAATTCTGTTTCTCTTTATGAGCTAATAAATTCTCCAATTCTGGGAATTAGGAAATGGGAGATGTTCTGGGAACATTTTTAGATGCTCCATGGTACTTTATACAAATACAGATATAACACTTGTCCAATAAGGTAATCATGCAGAGTAGCCTGAGGATGTTTCAGAGCATGGATTTTGCTTTCATCAAATGGGAACATTTCTTGATTCTCTTATGCCTCAGTTTTGTGAAACTGTGATATAAGGATGATTATATTTATTCCACAGAGGTGTTAGGGGGATTAAATTATATTACGGATATATGTGTAGACCTTTGTAGAGTGCACGACACTGGATAGCTTCTAAGTACATGATAATATTGTTATATGTGGTCACATGTCCCTGATTAAAAATCTAACACCTAGTAAGTACTGAAGGTATATAAATTACATCCTTTTGTTCTCCCTCCTCCTGAATTTTACCTATTTTCCATTAGACAAAGGAGGAGAGAGTAATGTAAAAGAGGAAGAAAAACTGCCACATTTGGTCTGGAATCAGGATCCAAGAAGAAACTATTTCTTAGACCAGCTGTCAGTGTGATGGGCAGGAAGCAGTGAAGCCCCATGGTGCCGTCTGACAGGACATCAAGAGGCTGAGCATCACATGCAAGCTCTAATGGGCTGCCAGTGGACACAGCGTGCGTACAGAGACGGCAAGTACACCAAGTTAAATGTGGAGAAAGGGCAGCATCTTCAGAGTTCTCTGGATGCTGTGAACATCCAAAGATGGCAGAGTTCCATATTTCAAACTAAACTTAGATTTCCTCAGTAATTGACAAGTGAGAAACATTCAGAACAGCTTCCAGAGGCCAGCAACCAGTGGAGAGTATGAGAGGAATTTGATTAACCAAGTGGGCTTGTTGGCCAATCTGTCTCAGAACATTAATTTAGAAAGAGAGTTATCAGGTTAAGTCATTGCAGAGAAATAGTGCCAGCCAGCCCGTAAAGAATGTCTGCCTTGTTTTTCTGACCTTAGAATTTCTGATAGAGGGGTAACAGTTTTTGGTCTGAGACAGTGCTTCTGCTTTTTGCTATGCTCTGCAGAGAGAGTGTGTAGTTGCCTGGGAAGAGAATTTCAGCTCAAAGAAATATACAAATCTGACTAAGCAGATATACCTAATCAAAAAGTGTGTGTGTGTGTGTGTGTGTGTGTGTGTGTGTGTGTGTAGGTGTAGGAAGTTATTTTTTTTAAAATCCTTTTGAGTTGAAAGACTTGTTTCCCTTTTCTGTAGTAAAGACCCAGGCAAGCAACATAAAATACACAAAATCAGATAACAGAACAAAGCAAGTCAGTTCTGCTGTCCTTATGCAGAGAGCCCCTTGTGGCTAATGCACTGCAAATACTAGCCGTCCTCAGGAGGTCATGTTCATGAAATCAAGTGCTTGATTGAGGATGAGATTTTTAAAAATCCAAGTGACAGTTATTTAAATGTTTCCATCGGTGTTATGCATCAGAGCAGAGAACTCGATTTACTCCTGGAACAGACTTCCTTAAATAAGGTGTAAACTTTTTAGTATTAAAACCTGGGTATACTTTTTTTTTTTTTTTTTTGGTTTTTCTCCGGTACCGGGAACCAAACTCATGACCTTGCGCTTGCCAGGCAGGCGCTTTATGCCGCTGAGCTAAATCCCCAGCCCCTAAAACCTGGGTATATTTACTTTCTTTATTATAAGTAGCAGAAACCAAGCCTAGTGGATGTCAGACATATAGAATTTATTAGCAGAACATCAGATAGCTCATGGAATTGATGGAAAAATTGACAAGTAAGCCTGGAAAATAAATATCCAAGAAGTAAGGTGAGTTGAGTTATGTGGCTCACACTCCAAAAGGTCACAGCACAGGAACACCCAGCTTAAGGAATCACCAATACCAGTGGCCCAGACAGTGTGGAGTTGCCCTACCACTCTCTAGGAGAAAGTCACTGGAGGCCACCCCTCTGTCAGTCATAATAAAACTTCCTTGTTACTTCTGTCCAATTCAAAGAATTCGACAATTTTCCAAGTTTGGGTCATGTGTGCTACTGAAGTCTATGCCCTATCTATGCCCTGTCCTGCCCCAAGATCCACACAATGGGGGGGCTACCCACACAACAGGAGAGGGAGCCACACTCAGAATGGATTTCAGATTCCCAGCAACAAACACAACAGCCAGTCAACCAGTCAAACAACCACTGAACTCCATGAAGGATCTGTTCTACAAGGAATTTTTCTTCAAAGTATTGTGTTAATCTATACCATTCCTTGTCACCATGTAATTTCTAGCTAAACCAGAGCTATATGAGAATGAAAGGTAATGCTGGGACAGTAAGAATATAATGGTTTCTTCAGATATGATTACCTATATCTGAAGAATATTATTGTCCTCCAAGGCTGACTACGTGTGTCTTACCTAAGAATTTGGTCATTCTGCTAAATTTTATTTTGCAGAAATATAGCAAGAAGATTAACATTTCTCTTGAACTTAAGGTAGAAAAAAAGCCCTGGGATAAGAAATGGAATTGGATTTGGTGCAACTCCCTCCTTAAGAGTCATAAAGATAAAAATGTTGAAGACCAAACACCCTAGCCTCCAACATCCACAATGGATTTTTGTGACTCTTGTGTCTGGACCTTGTGATGCTGTGCTTAGAGACACTGAGTGAAGTGGATGTCCCCTGCACAAAAGTCCCGAAGTAACAGAGGAAGGCCTTGGTCAGAATAAGGAATGAATTTTCCCTACCAGTGGAATGGATAGTTTCACTGGGACTGCACTCATGTGCAGTGATCTTCCCCTAGATCCTGCTAGTGGAAGAGAAGGGGGATGGGTCTTGGAAGCTGGAAAGGGACTCGGTGGCTAGGTTTATTATGATGCACCTAGGGATGACTTTTTATGTATTCTTGCTCTTGTTTTACAGCACTTTCTGAATCTGTGACAATATCTCTCATTTTCTTGGAAAATTCTCACTCTTTTGGGAGAAAAGGACAATCTCAATCCCATCGGAAGTTGCAATAATAATACAAATAAATTTTTTCTCTGCATCTTTTAGGGATATATTGCTGATATGGTACCCCATGACTCTTGAACATTTTAGTGTTATTACCTGTGTAGAAGAACATTCTACAAAACTACTGTAAAACCATCAAAATGAGGAAATTAACTTAATTCTACCTACTAATCCTTAGACTCCATTTAAATTTCGCAATGTTCTCTTTGAATGTATTTTATTAACAAGTACTGATTATACATATGCATGGGGTTTAGAATGACAGTTCTATACATGCATACAGTATGCACCGGTCAAATCCAATTTGTCTTTAGCCACCTCTTTCCCTTTCTGAAACTCTGGTAATCACTATTCTACATCCAAGGTACCTTTTTTAGCTTCCACATGGAAGGGAACCTGAGGTGATTGTCTTTCTGTGTCTGGCTTATTTTACCTAACATAATATCCTCAGTTCCATCCATTTTGCTTCAAATGATAAGATTTCATTTTTCTTTGTGACCAGACAGTATTCCATATACGCTGTATTTTCTTTATCTGCTTGTCTCCTGGTGGGCACCTAGGCTGATTCCATATCTTGCCACAGTAAACACGGGCATACAGGAATCTCTTTGGTATTCTGAATAGAGGTAAATAGGTATTGCTTAGGTATTTTTGTGGACATATACATATATGCTCTTGTATCAGAAAGATACAAGATATATGTATATGTATCATATACATATATGCTTATATATTCTTGTGGACATATTCTTGTGGACATATTCTTGTGGAATCTCTTTGGTATTCTGAATAGAGATAAATAGGTATCTCTTAGGTATTCTTGTGGACATATACATATATGCCCTTGTATTAGAAAGACACAAGATATATGTATATGTATCATATACATATATGCTCATATATTCTTGTGGACATATACATATATGCTCTTGCATCAGAAAGATCAAGCAAAGAATTATGGGTTTAGTTTTCATGCCTCTTTATTTCTTTTTTTTTTCCGGTACCAGGAATTGAACTCACGTCCTCGCACTTGCCAGGCAGGCGCTGTGCTGCTGAGCTAAATCCCCAGCCCTTGCCTCCTTATTTCCCTTTAGCCTGGAACAGTGTTTCTATTTCTTCCTGACCTTCATGACAACATTGTTGAGGATTACAGGACAACTGTTTTGCAGAATGTCCCTCACTTTGTGTTGGTCCAATGTTCCATCATCATTTGGTTCTGTGGATGCCTCTTTGTGGGGCTAGGACAAAAATGATGCTTTATTTTCTCATTGTATCTGTCAAGTCATTTCAGTTGACTCTAATACAAGGGCATATATGTATATGTCCACAAGAATACCTAAGAGATACCTATTTATCTCTATTCAGAATACCAAAGAGATTCCACAAGAATATGTCCACAAGAATATGTCCACATATTGATGATTTGATTGAAGTGGACCTGTCTGGATTCTGTCTGTCAAGCTGCACTTAAATAATATGTAATTTGGTGAGGGACTTCAAGGCTATGCAAATTTCTCATTACCCCTCAAAATTCAATATATTTATTATTTGTGCTAATATGGTGTCACAAATCCTACGTCACTCACTAAGTTACAATTCTATCATTGTTTTTGTTGTATCTTACTGTCAAAATTGTCTCACATGCTGGCTTCTGGGCCTTTTTAAAATCATATCTTCACCATTCTGAGTACTGCCTTACTCTCTTTGCAGACAGACGTTCTGTGCTTGTTTTATGCTTTCTTTTCTCTGTTATCATTTTACTATTAATTGAAGTTATCATTTCTTCAATGAGCCTTATTTCCTTTTAGTTGAGGCTGGTTACTAAAACCTACAATCTAACAGATGTCTTATCGGTATTGAAGTATTGCTGTCCTCATGTCCTTCAGTAACCAGAGCTGGGAAAGTCCATATATATTTTCCACATATATACACATTCCATATGTATATATTATATATATATATATATAGCTATAGCTATCATATATATAGTTACTACTTTTTTGTCATGTTCCATATGTCTTAAGATCTTTTCTGAATTTCTCATCTTTGCTTCTTAGTGCTTTCTTATTTTCTTTCAACTTCTCTTCAGGTTTATTATTTTCTTACCACTTTTATCTAATTTGCTGTTAAGCCCATCCATTAGTATTTTAACTTCAGCCGGGCAAAGTGGCACACTCCTGTAATCCCAGCACTTGGGAGGCTGAGGCAGGAGGATAGTTGTGAGTTCAAGACAAACCTCGGCTACAAAGTGAGCTCAAGGCCAGCCTGAACTGCATAGCAAGACCCTGTCTCAAAAAGATATATATATATACACACACATTAACTTTACTCACTAGACTTCTTAGGTTTACATTGATTCTCTCATAGCTTTCAGTTTTCTGCCAAAGCTTACCATCTTATACTTTAATTCCTTGTTTTATAATCCCAATCCCTGTAGCTACATGGGTTGGTTTCTTCTGATTAACCCTTTCTCTTTATTGATGTACTTTGTGTGACTTTGTATGCCTAGTTTATAAAATCTTGTGTGGAGGACTTTTGCAGCTCTGGAAGAGCTTAGTTCTTCAAATTTATGTTTTCAGCAGGCAATCAGCTGGAGTAAGACGGGTACTGTGAATAGTGCCACAATAAACACGGGCATGCAGATATCTCTTTGGTATTCCAAATAGACATAAATAGGTATCTTTTTGGTTTTCTTTTGGACATATACCCAATCATGTTCTTGTATTAGAAAGATCAAGCCAAGAATTTCGGGTTTAGTTTTCATGCCTCTTTATTTCCCTTCAGTCTGGAGCAGTGTTTCTACTTTTTCTTGACTTTCATGATGACATTGTTGAAGAGTACAGGACAATTATTTTGCAGAATGTCCCCCACTTTGTGTTTATCCAGTGTTCCATCAAGTCATGTGTTGAGATGTTTTGAAGCTTGCCTTTATTTCCTGTAAGGCTAATAAATTTTCAGGAGGAGCTGTTTGGGGTTTCAGTTGAAGTCCTGAGGTGTTTGCCAAGGTTTTCTCCTTAGAGGACCCGGAAGTCTAACTTTTGCTTCCCTGGTGGGATGAAGCTACCTAGGTCTCTGTTGTGTCCCATGGTGTCTTGGCTAGCTGCTGGGGCTCCAGCCATCACATTTATGTTGCAGACTGAAAGGAGAGAGAAGAAAAGCCAGAGGAAATGTTGTGCTCCTCCTAGATGAGTCAGATTCCGAGTAGTCCTCCAGATCAGAGTACTATCTGGTACACTCTCTCTCAGTGCCTATATTATAAAGGGTAAGTCCTAGAAGTCCTTCACAACACTTCTTTTATGTGTCTTTAGCCAGAACTTCTTTATATGACTCCATCTGACTGCATAGGATCCTAGGAAATTAGTCTTTTATTCCTGCATCAATGTGCCCGGCTAAAGTCAGAGTTGTGTTAGTAAGAAACAAGGAAGAGGGATGATTGGGAGGCAACTCCAGCCTTTCCACTGTAGCTTAAAACAAAACAACAAAGGAAGGCAAGACAAACCAAAAACCTGTAAGAGGAGTTTTCTGGGATGTCCTGGATCATTATTTCTCAGTAATATTTGTCAAAGTAGCAGAGGCACTCTTATGACTCCCATCTTTAAGGAATTATTCCCCAAGAATTTTTTAATGATCAAAAAGTTTTCAAATAAATAATACTTCTTTGAGAGCTTGCTGAACTGTAGGGAAATGAGTACTGTGTTCCAATATTGATTATTGACCTACCTTATAAGATTTGGGGCAGTCATTTGAATGTCTATTTAAACACCTTTGATAAGTCTGGAAGGTGAATAAGAGAACTTTCTGGGACTGAGCATCCTCTCTTAGTGCTTATATTAGAAACACACAATTTTTGTGGGAACGCTAAGTTATATCCATTGATGAGCAGTATTATCAAATTATGTATAATAGATTCAATACTAGACTTTTTGGATAAAGCAAATATTAACCTTTATTATTATTATTATTATTTTTTTTCTGCTACCGGGAATCAAACTCATGACCTTGTGCTTGCCAGGCAGGCGCTGTGCCACTGAGCTAAATCCCCAGACCCTTAACCTTTATTATTGAAGTGTATTTCCATGAATAAAAATGCCTCATTTCCCCTAAGCATTAAATGGCTCAGTGATGCTTACCGTCAAGAAAAAAAAATTAAATGTGATAGCACATAAAACTGTCCAATCTGTGCCTGACTTGGAGTATATACTTAGTAGTATTTGTTAATTTTATAATAACAATATTATTTTAAATGTATTTTTTAACTTAGCAAATAAAAACTGTGTAATAGTTATGTTCCACAGCATGACCTTTGACATTTGTGTATAATATGGGAGGCTATATCCAGCAATAACATATGTACTGCCTCATATACTTATAATTTTTTGTGATGAGATCACTTAAAATCAACTTTCTTGGTTTTCAAGCATACAGTGTGTTGATATTAACAATAATCACCATGATGTACAATATATCTCTTGAATTGACTCCTGTCTAGCTGACACTCTCTGTCCTTCAACCAATCTTCCTACCCTCCAGGCTCTGAGTAACCACCAGTGTGCTCTCTGCTTCTATGATAATAGTAATTTTTATTATTAGAAGGCTCCTGTGTACAGTATGGGTATATAAAGGAATACGATGGTGTCCAAAAGGGGATTGTCTTTGAAATTCTCTTTGGTTCTGTGTTACTTTGAGGCTTTGTCCATTTATGGTAAATGACTGAAATTATACCAATAATTTTGTTTAAAAACACATGTATAGGGTTTCCCTGTACAACTAAATCTCCTAAACAAGCTGTGTTAAAAGATGTATGATCAGAAACAAAATGTAGGAGCCTGAGGTCTTATTACACTTCCATTTGTCAACTGCCTTTAACTATCTGACACCTTAAATACTGAGCAGATTCTCATTTGTTATGTATAAGGAGTACAGCCCCAGAAGAAAAATGCTATTAAAGTGTGTTGTTTAAGTGGATTGTAACTGTGTTCTACTGTGGCCCATGTTCTATGATTTTCAATGTCTTCGTCTTCTCCATAGATATTTGTACAGTGTTGGAATTCAGGAGTTTTAATGAGTCTACCGGTCAAAAATACTCTTTTTTGTCTCAATTTTATTGTGGTTAAAATGAGATAAATCCCCTTCAACTAGAAGAACAGGTATGCAATAACAGAATTGTTACTTTGAGTATTTTCTCTGTACTTGAGATTCAACGTTACACGGAAAGACTTTCAAAACTAAAAATATCACATGAATGAAAATGAAGAGCAAACGTTTTGAGGCTATTTCAAGCCATGTGAAATCTGCAGGCATATTATACTTCTGCCATCAGAGATATAATAGAGAAAGTGCTTAGCCTTGTACTGTCAATGTGATACAATTCTAATAGCACAAAGGATAAAAATATATTAAGACACCTGGAAACTAACATACAGTGGACAAGATATAGTTTAACAGTGTTTGTTTTCATGTGATCAAATACTAACATTTGTAGAAAATTTGCATGTAACTAAAAGGTAAGGGAAGAACAAACAAATTCTTCTAAGAACTGAGAAAATTTAGAGGCAAATGTTTTAAATGAGAAAAATAGTATGACTATGGCATGCAGTTAAGATGAAATATGCTAATGAAAAAAACAAACAGAAATGGCTTGATCTTGAAATCTGTTTTTTGAAAGGTTTTGGGACACAAGTGACCCACTGACTCGTATTTCTATTTATTTCCCCACAACAAAGAACAAATAACCAAACAGAAAAAACAGACATAAAAAGAAATAGAAGACGAGGTGTTAAAAGGAGAGGAATGAGAAAAGTAAGAGGGGTATGGAGTAAATACCAAAGATCACAAAACTCACTTTCCTCAAGACCTGAGAGGAAAGGCCTCCGCCCCAAGATGAAGTGTTTATGATATTGTTGGCAAAATACCTCACATAGGATGGCATTGCTAATGAATAGAAATTTTCAAAATGCACGTATATTTAATTGTAGGTTTACTTCAGTAATTTCTATATTGCTAGGGCTTCAGTTCAGGACGTTGTGCATATGAAACCTCAGTTCTAACACTGAGTTACACTCTTAACTCTTATTATTCTCTGAAAAATTTCTTAAGAGACAACACCGCCTTGTTTCCAAGGGCCTGAGAACGCCCTCCCCTCTGACCTTGGGTCACCACTGGGGACCTTTGGATTTTATGAAAAAAGTTGCTTTCAGTCATAATTACATTTGGAACTTTGGGAAACAGAAGGAAGTACAGCTTCATTTCAACAGGTAATTAATAGTGTGAGTGTGTGGGTGTGTGTGTGTTTTATAGGCCACTGTTTTTTCAACTTGCATTTCCTTCTCCATTATCTGTTTTGGATCACTTGTGCTTCTGTTCTGAACCCTAACCCTAACCCTAACCCTAACCCTAACCCTAACCCTAACCCTAACCCTAACCCTAACCCTAACCAACCCTAACCCTAACCCTAACCCTAACCCTAACTCTGACCCTATTACTGAAGTCATTTCTTAGGTCATGATCCATGAAACTGTCCTAGTAGCAAAGACAATACCTCCAAGCCAGGGGCAAATCAACATCTGCCTGTCCTCCTCTAGGTCAGAATCCAAACTATGGAAGAAATAAGGATATGTCAACTTTCCAAAGCAATCAAATTATGTAAAAGTCTACCTAGCAATGGAATTATGTAGTTTCCTTTCTTAAATAAAGAAAATTTAAAAGTGTAAAAGAAAATAATTTTTCTTGTTAAAATGCATGTTTATGTACAAAATATATTTAAAAAGAAGAAAATAGAAAGCAACTACAATTCCACATGACCATTATTTCTTTCGATGTATATTTTTCAACTTTCTAGAGTGAGCACACACATTGACGAAGTTTTTTCACTGAATAGGCTATGAACAGTTACCTGTGTTGGCATTGCAACATTTTTCTCGAAGACCTTCTAGAACAGGGCTCTGGTCCCTCTGTCTGGAAACATCATACTTTCTACATGATCCTGCATGTGGATCAGCTACTCTGGCCACAGTTATTGTCCACAAATGAAGTAAAACATGGCCCCTAAAGTTAAGTAGAGAACTGTTCTGTTTTGATTAATGTTTTGTTGTTTTGTGAAGATTTAAAAGCATTGTAAGCTTCAGGGTATTTGAATACCACCTGCTAGTCTCTCTAAGAAGTGGCAACATTGAAAGATTGTTTTTGGATGTTGTTAGTCAGACTTTTAAGGAGAAATAGTTTATTTTAGCTCATGACTGCAGAGGTTGCAGTCCATGGTTCCTTGGTCTTGGTGCTACACACATTTGGCAGCACAGTACATCATGGCAGAAGCTCATGGAAGAGGAAGCCTATTCACTTCATGGTGACCAGGAAACAAAGAGAGAGACAGGAAGAGACCTGGTTCCCAATGTTTCTTTCAAAGATTTGTCCCCCAGTGACTGCATTTCCTTGCACTAGACTGCATCTCTTAAAGGTTCTACCATCGCCCAATAAGACCACAGTCTAGAGACCAGATTTTCAACACGTGGGCCTTTGGAGGGTACTCAAGATCCCAATAGTATTAATAGTAGAATGTCTATGTGCCAGTAGTTGAGAAGATACTGACTTTCAGGAATTGCCAGGTCCCGATGCAAAGGACAATCACTTGTTTAAGTTGCTCTTTTGTGTTCGGAACTGGCATCAGGTCCCTGAGTCAGAATCTTAGGGCAGTAAGGCAAAGGAAGTGCTCTCCAGGCTCAATTTCTGCAAATGCAGGAATTTCTTCTACATCAGCCTCAGTAGAAGATGGAGGCCATCCCTTGGCTGAATTCTGTGAGTGACAGGAAATTACAGTACTCTTACCAACTGTAATTCATGTCACTGATGGGTAGGTCTAGAGATCAGGGACTTACTGCTTATATTGCGATAAATCCTGCTTCTCCATAATTCCCTAGCATGTGTCTAATGTCTGCTTTCTGGACCACTTCAAATTAGCCCTTTTACTTGTTTTCAGAGTCTTTTCTCCTCATCTTTCCTGGGTCTTTTCCACTTTAGAGTAAGCACTCTAGTTTTTATAATAATTGAAACACTAGTTGTCTTTGTTAGGATCCACTTCTTGTGTGTATATTTCCTTCTCCGTGAGGTATTCAGATTGAGGATGATTTGGACAGAGATTAGTAGGACTTAGATTTCTGATGATCAAGGTGCAGAATATGTAACAGTAGACTTTATACTGAATTGTTTTTTTCATCTGAGTCTCTCTGATGAAGTAGAGTGAACGTGATAGCCATTCATTTGCTTCGCTCTGTATGAGAAGATTCCCTAGGAGGCTGATCTCTACTGACGCACCACTCAGCTCTCCCGGGTCTTCAGACTGTGGCTGAGGCTGTCCAATATGAATTTTCTGCCCACAATTTGAGAGAAAGAACAAAGAAGTATTGAATCATTTTAAAACATAACAATAGTGTGCCCTTCTACCTATGGCCCCAGAAACAGTTGGGGAGCCATGTACCAGTCCCTGAGTGTCTCACCGTGTCTAGTTAGTCCTCGAACTCTGTCAACAGACCTGCCATTCAGCTAGTTAACCCTTGGAGAAGTCAACCATTTCCTGCCAAGACCCTGACAGGCAGGATACATAAGAACCACTAAAATGTTGAGGATTTTTTCACATAAACTGCACAAGAAAAGGTTTCCTTGATTCCAAATATGTGCAAATATTTTTAAAAAACTCTCAAATATAGTACTTTGAACTGAACTCTCAGGAAGCTATTTAAATTAGTGTTAGTCAATCATTTCCAGTTGTTGAATCATTTGGCTCTTGATTTTATTGATATCTTAGCTTTCTCTCCCCAAATTTTCCCAGCTGTGTGCAGATTTCTTAATATGTGATCTCTGTCTCCATCCATGGAGAGGCAGTATAGCATCACGAGGAAAACTCAGCTCTGGAGTAGATGGAACTGTACTTGAAGCACTGGTTATGCGCCACGGTAAAAGTCACTTAAACTCTGTAAGCATCAATTTGTTTATCTCCAAGATAGACAATGCCAGATGAATCTGATGAATTTTGCAAAACTACAAAGCCCTTTTGACTCGTTTGACCTGTGAGACAGGTTCAATAAATGGCGACTTTTTTCATAGGAGGGAACACAAATACCAAAACGAAATAAGAATGCCATTTAAGAGACATCATTTAAAAATGAGAAGAGCATGAACTGCCTATGACGATGTGTGCATGTGAGCGAGGACAGGGAATAGAGAGAGAAATGCCCCTCGAAGAGGGAGAAAATGATTTTACTGGGAACTGCAATCAGTTGAAAAGATGAACAGAGAACATTTCTTCTTGACCTGTGATGATACTGCTGTGACTTTTCTTCTCTGGTTACCTTTGTTCACTGACCTCTCTACCTTTTTCTATTCTCCAATTGTCTCTCCCTCACCTCCAACTCAGAGTTCTATTGCTATTTTGTCAAAGGATACTGTTTTGATTTATGAATTAGTTCAACGCTTTTGTTTTCTAATTTATTAGTTTCTGCTTTCATAGGTATTAGTGCATTATTTGCACTTTCTTGGGAGTAGTCTTTTACTAATTTTTTTGGATGCTTAATATATGTGCTTTCATTCTGCTCTAGTTATATTTTTCTGTGATCTTATTATCTCCATTTTCTAGTTATTCTGCAAATTTTATTTTGATTACTTTTGACATAAATGTTACTTAAGAGAGAGATTTTTAAATTTTCATGTTATAATTTCTATTTTTTATAGTATTGTGTACTTTTATAGTGTTATGACTAGAGAATATAATTGGAGATACTTTTATACTCTCTGCTAGGACCAGCCTAGCCCTTCACTTTGAGACAGGGTCTTGCTAAGTTGCCCAGAGACTAGTTTTGAACTTGTGATCCTCCTGCCTTAGCCTGCTATGTAGGTGAGATTACACACACGCACCCCTGCACTTGGTTTACTTTAGTTTTGCATGACTTAATTGAAGGTGGATGGACAGCACAAATCCAGGAACTCTCCAAAGTCAATGAGTTATTCTTAGTGCCTTTAATACTACTGCCCCATTGGTTAAGATTATCCTTATGGTGAGAGGGACTGTTTTATGTTATTTTGGCTGTAGTACATTTCTACAAATTTATCCAGTTTACTTCCATTGTTGTATTTCTTTGCTCACCAAACATTATTTTAACTATAATTCAGCATCTCATGTAATTCCATATGGCAGGAGAGAGTGTACTAGGTATGAGAATGCTAACATTTCAGCCCACGAGACTGCAAAGGATCCAGTATAAATTGGTAACTCAGTTCTATACATTATTTTCTGTATGCTTAGTGTGATGACTTCACTTCCAGGTAGATGAATGTTTTCCCAGGTGTTGATAAATCAACTTTTGCATCTACAAGTTTGAGAGGCAGAACTTTAAAAATACTTCCTGAACTCACTAAGGCATTGTCTGGGATGACAATAACTCCATCTTGGAGTACCCTGATATCATGGTACACCTTTCCTAAATATAAAGTGTGGTCCAAATGTACAATGAGTGCTTAAATTAAAATACATGACTGCAGTAAAAGACACTGTCCTCACTCTTGCTTTGATCACACTCATCCCATTGTTCTTCCACTCTCTGAAGCAGTTCTTGCTGCTGAAATCATCTTGTGTAAATGTCTTTACCAGGTGTGATCAGAAACATGGCCCCTATGTTACTGAGTGCCATCTAGGGGAAAGGCGGGCTTCTAAAATCTGTACAGTGTCTTCTTATCTACCTAAGTCAAAGGATCTGGCACTGTGAGATTTCTAGTTCCTCCGCCAAATCAAAGAGACCATGAAAGGTAAATGTTTTGAATTGATTCAGGACATCAAGACAGCCACTCTGCCCAACTAAATATACTTGTGAAAGACTTTCAGCACAGTTTAAGAAAGTGGCAAAAATGTTGGAATGAGCAAAGTAAGGAGGAGAATTTTGAGAGGAATAACGGCAGTGTGTCTTTTAACATAATAAAATTTTTAAAAAAATTTCGGCATTGACTGTATTTTTTTTTAAATCACAGACTGTTGTAAATAGACTGTTGCGTGACAGAAGGCAGAATGCTGTGACACTCCAAAATCCCCCCTCACAGTTCACCCTGACCTGTTAACCAACACTCACTATCACACAATACCTGCAATTGGAGCTGGGTCCTTGGCAAGGTGAAATAGAAGTGGGATGTGGGAGAAAAGTCTTAATTAAAAGAAGGATCTCTTAAGAAATGTTTATGTTTGACCACAAAGATAAAACAGTTTGTGAATTAGCGAAGCGCTGTTCTCAACTGAGAACACTAATATTGCATATTTGTCATTATTATTCAGACTTAGCACGGAATAATCCCAAGGGATGCCAGTGAGCACCCGAGGAATGGTTATTAAAGCAATCTGGAGGCTGCTGAGGCTGTGATAGTGGTGCTTAGCTCTTCTTAGGGCCTTGGTAATGTCTATCCACACCCACTGCACTCTCTCTGTCTCTCTTTGTCTCTCTCTCTATCACATAGACACACAGACACACACACATATATATACACACACACACATACATACACACACACTCTGAAGTTTACTTATATTTGACTTTTTAAAAACCTGTCACTAAACTCACATCAATGCATTTCTATGTCAGTAATAATTGAGGCAGACTTTCTTTATTTCTTTTTTTTTTGGTTTTGGTTTTTCTCTGGTACTGGGAACTGAACTCACGACCTTGTGCTTGCCAGGCAGGTGCTTTGCCGCTGAGCTAAATCCCCAGCCCGGGCTTTCTTTATTTCTAAGGTAAGTTTTTGTGTATTACATGCCAGAAAAAGCATCACCTCATTTGTATGGAGACCCTTTCTTTATGAAATTAATTGGGCACATGGGTCAATTAGTCAGTTGATACTATTTTCTGAATGACATCAGAACAGAAATGAACCCAAACAGAAAATCACATTTTACAAAGACCTTCACTTGACACCAAAGTCTTCCATTTCCTAATACTGTAGCTTCCTTTCTCCACTGCAGTTGATCTTCAGATAGTTCCTGGAGGGGTCCAGGTGCTCATGCTGGATCCTGTGAAAGCCTGTAAGATTTTTCCACAAGTGAGACCCTTGGACAAAGATGAACTTTTAAAACCAGAATGAGTCAGCAGCAATCGCAGGAGAATAGTTGAATGAGGTCTCTCCAAGAAGCCATCTGGAAGGTTGAGTTATGAGGGAAATTCCTGACTTCAGAAGCAAGGGGCTTGCTTCTGTCGCATTGGGATGGGTGTTATAGGAGATTGGGAACTCTAAGAACTAGGATTTACTGATTTCCTGTCTCCAGGTGAGTTTCTGAGGCTTGCAACCCAGGACCCTGACTGAAGACCCTTCCCTCAGCACTGACAGATTTCTTTATTATATATTTTAATTTTGGATTCACAGGATGGGCTAGGTTATGTGTGTTAACAACATCCTTTAAATCTCCATGGCTTAACCCGGGGACTTCTGTCTACCAGGTTTATCTGGGATCCAAGGTTTTGGGTATCAGCCTATAACAGGCAGGAAAAGTATGATTCTGTCTTAGACTTTAAGATTCTTCTGGAAATGCTATGCCATTTTTGTTCATGTTGCATTGGCTAAACAAGTTTCATAGTTTTGTCTGCCTTCAAGGATGGTGTGGAATTGCAGTCGTACCTTAGTTCTGGAAGGAGAATCGGCCCTAATGAAGACCATGGAGCACATTCATAGCTTGTTTCACAGAATTTATTGTGTTCTGTTTTGTTTGTGTGATTTTTCTACATGTCCAACCAGAGTAGAAATTCTTAAATGGAAAGAAATAATTGTAAATTTCCTCCAAGAGATCCATTTTGCAACTCTGGCCTGGTGGACACAGTGAAGGGGTTTTTCTGGATGAACTCAGTCTCCAACATAACATGAAATATCAAAACCTGGAGTTAAAATTTCAATAATGTAGGCTAGAGGAAAAATGCAGGTAACCTTTTAGCATAACTGAAACAAGAACAATTGTGGCACTGACATAATTCAATTTCATTTTATATTAAATAATCTGCAGAAGAGTGAAAACAAATTGATCACCAAGTCAATATAGCACTAAATCACTATTTCGTATGATTTCTTGCTGAATTGAGGAAAAAAAGCAGTAGTTTAGGTCTTACAGAAACATGGCCAATGAGTATTCGAAAGCAGATTTTTTTTTTTTTTTTTTTTTTTTTTTTTTTTTTTTAGAAAGAAGAGTTTGCTGGCAGCATTATAACTAAAAACTGAGTCTTGAGGTTAGTTCTTATGGGTGCTGAGCCCTTCTAGGAAGGACATAAAAGATGACACAAAGCAAATACAGTGTGCCATTATGAAAATATCACCTATGGCTGTGCTATAGTTTAAGCAATTCTCCTTCAGAATTCATGTGTTGGAAACTATATTACTCACCTTCCAATTTGTGGGACCAAAAAAGCTGATACTCACAACTTAAAGGAAGAGAGGTTCATTTTGGCTCACAATTTTAGAGGGTTTGGTCTATGACTGAATGGTACCCAGAAAGAAATGGCGTGGTGCAAGGACATGACAGAGGAAAGTTGCAGAACCCACGCAGCCAAGAAGCAGAGGGGGAAGGAGGAAGAAACTGGAGACAAGAATATATCCTACCAGGTCACTGGTGGGGGTTGGGGATTTAGCTCAGCGACAAAGCGCCTGCCTGGCAAGTGCAAGGTCGTGAGTTCGGTTCCCGGTACCGGAGAAAAACCGAAGAAAAAAAAGAAAAAAAGAATATATCCTACCAGGTCACTGGTATTAAAGCCAGTATGTCTCAGTTTCTTGGATGTACACTTCTTATCATGGGATGCCCGGCACCACTTTGAGATGCTGAAGAGGGTTCCCATCAGAAGCAAGCTCCTTCGACTTCAATCTTGGGCTTCCCAACCTCCTTTGCCATTCATCCAGTACTCAGATATAGCATCAGAAAACAGACTGAGGTTGACATGTAGTTTGGTCTACAGGTGGCACTAGTGTTTCTTTACAGTTCACTGCCTGTTAAACGGAAGGTCTTAGACTGTGCATTCTTTTTCTTTATATCCCATTTTCCTACCACATCATATCGCCTCCTCACTCCTTATGCACACACACAGAGACACAAAGAAGCCCATACAATTTTAATTGTAAATAGCTTTGCTTTTGTTAGGGATTAGACTACCAAACTGCTAACTTGTTAGAGAGACTAAATCAAACCAAACTCATCGCCACCCACTTAGTCTGCTGGGTCCCACAACAAAGACATGTCACAAGCAATGAAAAAAAGACCGGATGAAAGTAAAAATGTGCGAACTCATTTACTCTATCAGTCCACAGTGTGGTGCTCATCGTTTTAAAAATATGCTTCAAGCCCGCTATTGTGGCTACCAGAGGCGTTGCTGAGTTATTCTCAGCTCGGCCAGAGAGGAAGTGCTGGCCTGGGCCTCTGAAGTAGAGATCCCACATTTGCCCTTCAGAGTGGCTGCTTGAGCTAATTTATTGCTCAACTTCAAAAGCCATTTTTCAACAACTCCCTGCAGTTATGCCTTGTATGTTTCTCCACCTATCCCACAAGGGTATTGGAAATTACTTTTGTAGATTTCCTCACACTGTAGTGACTGGGGAAATCGGCCATTTGTTATGATCTAATGAGGACAGAATGGAAAGATTTTGAAGAACTGCTCCTGCTTCCCAACTCAGCACACAGACGCCTGCCTCATGCCCTCCCTACCCCAGCCTGCATGCGCAGCTGCCTTGCGCTTCCATCAATCCTATGACCGCACATCCCCAAGGAAATCCCCGTTTCCAGGCAACAAAGGACTCACATAAAGATGAGATCATCGTGATGTTATTTTCCTCTCACTAGTGGCAGTGTGTATTTTTCAGGGGTCCACAAATCTCCCAGTGTTTAATTAAACTTTCCTGTTTGACATCAGCTTCTCTGCGAAGCTGACTATCACCATACCCAAGACTGAGTGGGCCCACAGAATAGCTTGGAGGAAGAGCTAAATTCCAGCTGTCCTTCTCTGAGCTTTGAGCAGCAGCAGCTCTCAGGCTGTGATGAAGTCCCATCAGCAGTGTGCGCAGTAGCCTTTGTTCCTCCCAGCCCCACTGGGCAGTACAGCAGAAGTACCAACGAATGTGCACATCTCCCCTGAATTCATGCGCTTGATTTGCCTTTGAGTGTTCTGGGATGGGTTTGCTCTTTCCTTGGTTATTCTGATGCTTGGGCTTTGCTCCATATGGGCTCTGGTCCTGACTTGGAGCAGATACTATAGAAGATGTCTGCAGCCTTGGGAGCCTGGAGATGCTGAATGTTCAACTCTGGGATTGAAGAAGGCTAAGCTCTGAGGAACATGTCTTTTGGTCTATTAGTTAAAGCCAAAGCAGACTCCAATAGCTAGCTCTGCACCACAGCTACTGGGAGGCATCCATTTATATCTTTAGATTCACTTGCATTTTCTGCAGTGAACATGCATCAGTGAGATATATGGTGCTGTTCAGAAACTGCCCATCATCATGTTGTGCTGGTTATTGGTGGTGCTCTTTCTGATGAAAAGAAATCTAGTTGGATGCTTCAAGTAACATGAAAGCATTTTATTATAAGCTTTCTTACTTTCTAATTCTTTGGAATATTAAACACAAGTGTTCTGTGTGACTAACTCACAGGTCAGAGAATGAATGAATGTCCTGGTCACTTCCGATGTACTTCTGGTAGCTGCACAGGCTCAAAGCACTTTTTGAAAGGTGATTATGTATGAGTAAACAAAACCTGTATGTAAGCAGAAATTTCAGGTCTCTTTTATCCAGCATGGGACCCTCTCTCTGCCTTAGGGTAGCCAATCGGTGAGCTTCCTGGGTTTCATCAGGAAGATCTCTTGTTTTCCCCCATTTAGAAAGTATGTAATTGCTGGGCATGGGGGTGCATACCTGTAATTCCAACACTCAGGAGGCTGAGGCAGGAGGTTCACTGGGAGTTCAAGGCAGCCTGGGATATAAAGTGAGTTTAAGGCCAGCCTGAACTGCATAGTGAAACCCTGTCTCAAAAAAAAAAAAAAAGAAAAGAAAAGATGTATTTTGAGTCCTTGTTACAGATAGCAAAACATAGGTTCTATCCTAGTCTGCGTGTCCCTTTTCCAGAGCATACAAATGTGATTTCCCACACTCCTTGTCATGAAAAGGAGTCTATTTGCCCTGGAATCTGGGTAGGCTTTGAGACATAATTTGCCAAAAAAAAGACAAAAACCAAAAAATCCTCCCAAAACAATGTAAGGGGCTGGAATATAAGGGCTTTATGGTCCACGGTCAGGAGTTTAGACTTAGTCCTAAGAACAGCCAAGTCTTCAAACAAGGGAGTGACACGGCTGGGCGTTCATTTTAGGAAGTTGCTCTGGTAATTGTGTGGACAGCCGATTTGAAGGTGGCAAGGCTCCTGGAGCCAGGAAGACCTTTCGGGAGGTTGATGTAGTGATCTACTTAAGAGCTGACTGTGGGTTGGGGCCTGGACAAAATTTTGGAGAGAAGAAAATGGATTTGAAGAGTTGAGAAATATAAAAAAGGCAAAATTGATGTTATATGGGTTAGAAAAGTAAATGGAAAGTGGGGTCAGCCCCAGGGGCAGAGAGCAAATTCAGAAGGAAAGATGGTGAGTTTAGATTTTAAAATGTGGTTTATGGAAGAGGCATTCAGACGGAGAATTCTGATGGGCAGTTTTATAGACAGGACTCCATCTAAAGAGGGCTGACGTGAAGTTACAATACAATTGAGGTGACGGATAATGGTCAATTTAAAATAAATATATAAATTTCGTTCTGATTAAAGGGAGCATGCTAATAAGTCAGAAAGCAGAATTTTATTTCTTCTGCCCAAAGCTAAATGCAGATCTTCAGAATTAACTGTAAAGCTCAAAAGAGAACAAGAAATCCGTTTACAATGGATAACGGTTTCAAGTTGATTTCATAAGAGAATTCATTAAGCCAATATAGAGTTATGCCTTTTTAACTGTAGTGTTTAAGTATCTCTAGCTCTAATTTTTCAATTAGCAGAAAAAATAAAGAGAGGTTTGTTTTAACTGTGGTGAATCACATTTGGTATTTTACATGTTGATTATCAACATGTTAATTTTCTGAGAAGTCTATCCTTTGCTTCAGTATTCTTTCTTATAAGATCAGATAGGAAAATGGGAATAGGTATCCATTCCAGGACAGCTATCTATGTAAAGTGTGAGACAAAACATGTAATGCAGTATTTTGAGTTCCAGAAGAGACTTTAGAGATTGTTTTCACATCCCTCTTTTTCTCTCTGCTGTACACACAGGTGTATGCACGTGCATGTACACACGTTGCTACAGCTTGGACCTGGATTGTCCCCCAAAGGGCCATGTGTTAAAGCCTTGGTTCTCAGCTTGGTTTTCTTGGAGGGAGTGGAGCCTTGAGGAAGCAGGGAATAATGGGAGCTTTTAGGTCATTCAAGGGGAGTTCTTGAAGGGGATAGTGGGACCTTGGCTCCTCCTCTTCCTCCTTTTCCTTTTGCTCCCCAGCCACCTTGGGGTGAGCAGCTCACTCCACTGTGCACATCTGCCATCTTATGCTGCTGTGGCATCGGCCAGAAAGCAAACTGTCCAATGGCCATGGAGTGAAACCTCTGAAACTGTGAGCCCAAAGAAAGCTTTTCTCTTTAAAAAAATTAATCAGTGTTTATTATAATTATCAGTGCCTATTAATTGTACAAAGTAATGGGTTCTATTGTGACATTCCACGTGTGCATATAACATGCTTTGATCTATCCACCTTTCCTATTACTCTTACTTATCCTTGTTTCCTTCCCTAATTGTCCTTCAACTTTCATGTTGTCTTTTTAAGTTGATTCTCTCAGGTACTTCATTACAGTGACAGAAAGCTGACTAATGTATACACACAGGTACAGGCTTGTTTTGACAGTATTTCTGAGAGATTTTTAGCTATCAGGTCCTGCTTCTAAATGTCTTGTACATATTAATACATTTAACCTTCAAAACATCCCAAGAGTATAGATACTCTCACTATCCTTTTTCATTCATAGCTGACAGATGAAGGTACAGAGAGGTTAAGGAACTTGCTCAAGTGACAAAACCAGTGAGGGTGCCATTAGGCCTTAAGATGAGGTAACCTGACTCCAAGACCAGCCCAACCAAGAGAAGAGTGCAGATGCTAATAATACTGTAGGAGTTAAAAGAGCAAATGGAGCTCAGCCTGAGCAGTGGTTTTCCTGGTAAAACCCCTTTGATCTTCCCTGCCTCACTCCCAAACAGATAAACAGTGGGTCAAGGAATAATTATGCAGTTATCCCTTTACTGCCCCTAGCTGCAGCCCTCCTCTGCCCCATGCTGATGCCAGCCTATGCCAGTCCCTGAGATGGCAGTGCTGAGCTAGGCACAGGGCAACAGCTGAGGCAGAGCTGAGAATGGTCTCATGGCTTCCTTTAGATATTTTTTGTTTGCTGCTTCTTCATTTTCTACAGGCCTTTCTTTCTGAACAACCAGCCTTGTTATATTGGACTGCCCAGAGCATTCCACAGGAACCTACAACCTCTTACTCTAGTTTGCTTTATTTTGGTGCTTGTTACTACCTGATTTTATGTTATATTCTCTCTATTTTTTTTTGTTAATTTCTCCTCAACTTGAAAATAAGCCATGAGAGGACAGGGAATTTTCCAGGAACATTCATTTGTTGTCCCAGTATCTACAATAACCCCTGAAATATTGTAGGAGATCTTTATTTATTGCAATACTGTGTTATTCAGTTTCCCATCACTGTAATGAAATACCTGAGATAATTAACTTACAAAGAGAAAAGGTTTATTTTGGCTCACAGTTTCAGAGGTTCTGGTGAGACAGACCCTTTGATTGACTCAAGGCATCTTCTGAGGTGCTGGATAGCAATGGTGGGGAGCATATTATGGAGCACAACTGCTCATCTCATGTGCAGAGAGCAGAGTTAGAAAGAAGGAAGAGAGTTAGGTCTCACAATCCCTTTCAAGGGAATGTCTCCAAGGAATCAGGGTATCCTACTAGGTCAGATGTCTCAAAGTTCCCACCATCTACCAATAGCACCACCTGGGGCTAAGTCTTGATCACACCATTCTTCTGGGAATACTTAAGATGCGAACTACAGCAAATATTTATTGGGTATTGAGGCTCAGCCTCTCTTGAAGTTAGGAAGGCTGGAAAAAGAAACATTAGCAAACCACAATCAGAGTTAAAGAAGTCAGCAGCCCTGAGCAGTGTGCTGGGATCTCTAGGCCCTGCTGCCCATTGGAGGCCATTCCTTGAGTTTGCTGACTTGATCGCCAGCCTTCATCATGACGCCTCACAGGAGTGGCTGAGCTTAGGCCTTGACCCTGTGGATTGGCCAAGGGAGGGAAAGCTGTGGAAGACATTATATTACCCAAGTTCAGCTCTGCCAAAGGACAGGACACCCACATGTAATTTGTGCTCCTTGAGCTCTCCTAGCTGAAGGGCTGGCCAGGCACTCCGGGTGTTCTATGGTATGAGGGAGGATCTGCTCCCAGTGGGAAAGTGCAACCATCACATAGTATTTAAAAGCTTGAGCATTGAGTTTAGGCCCAAATTTTGACTCTCCCTTTTCCCAGGAGGGTGGCTTGAGTAAGATACCTAAATTTTCTTAGCCTCTTTATTCATATTTTAATGAAAAGAATTATATTTACCTCACGAGGTAGTTTTTGGAGTTCAGTGAGATAGTAAACTAAGTAAACAGTAGTCATTATTACAAAAGAATCAAATTATTTTTGCAGTGGACAGTTCAAGCTATTTCTAGGAGCTTTTTAGTATGGTTTCAGATAATTTGGTGTGATTTTATATACAGATTTATTGTATATAACTGTCATGCTCCAGTATTGTCTTGAACAACAGGTTTTCCTAAAGTGCATTCTATAGAGCATTCACTTCATGACTATTAATACTGGTCACTGATAACCAATTTGAAGATATCAATATGTACTACTACAACCATTGTTAATTTCCCATCACATTATCTGAAATTCAGTATTGCTTGTATTGTTTTTGTGTTAGTTTGTAAATGTATGTGTGTTTGTCATTATGTTTTCATCCTTTTATCTTTAAAATGAAAAAATAAAAAAAACACTGGTCACTGAAAAACTGGGCAAATACTGCAATGTCTATCATAAATGGAATGGCTACTGAAACTATCTAAGAGGGCTCTAATGTCTAATGTTTTCCAAATTCATTAGATTAAAGAATTTTCTTTTAGTGACATGTTTGATAAAAACAAATTCTGTGCAAGTTATTATGAACAGTATTTCTTTAAAAGAAGGACTGAACCCTATATTGGGGGAAATATTTGACATTTTCTCTCATTAAAGTATCAAACCTTACTCACAAAGATCATCTCAGTGTTCATGTACTTTATCTTGGGTAGGAGACCAAAGCACAGGAATCATTTTTGAATGATCCTCACTAAGCTAGCAGGGCAGCTCAGAGTCTGACCTGGTAGGTAAGAAGTGGGGAGAATAGGCCTATTGAGTGCATTTCCCTTGCTAAGAAGTCCTGAGATGGACTTGTAAAGCATGCTGTGGCTGGTCAGTACATTATAAAGGCAAGAGTCTCCCCGTCATCATTATGGTAACAGTCATACTAGGGAGAACCAATTTCATACCTAAGTCACTCTGACTTAAAGGGAAATATTTGACATCAATATTAAAATTATACAGAGGTCATCAGCTGGCAGGTGATGGTGGAGGACCTATTGTTTTCCTTGAGCTACCAAGTCTGTCTATCGGTTATTTTGGTTTGTTTTTGTTTTTTGGTGCTGGGGATGGAAGCCAGGGGCTTGAGCATGCTAAGCACGTGTGCTCCTACTGAGCTACACCCTCAGCCCTGTAATGTTCTAATATTTGTAAATCTGTTTGGCTTAGACAGCACATACACACTTAGTCAAATGTCTCCTCTTAGTGATGTAGGTTCTTTCCTTATTAGAATGGCTTGCAAGTCATTCAGTGAGAAACAAAGCAAGTGAAGTGGATGTCCATAGATACAAATGGGACTTTAACAAATGCTGGCTGCATAAACAATTGCTATTTTATTGAAAAAAAAATTCTGTTCCTCTTTTCTTGTCTCTCTTTCTTCCTATTTTTTCCAGGCCTTGGATCAAACACTAGCTGCATAGGCCATAAGCTATCTGAAGCAAGTTGCGACTGAAATAAACTTCACCCTTGGAGCCTCCATTTCCCTCCTAAGAATTAGGATATTTATGGCCACCTCAGAGGGCTCTTGCAAGGGTTGAGGAACACAAAGTGCAATTAAGAACCAATTAAATGGAGGCTGTTATTCTGAGCATCCTTGTTTCGGTCTGGAGAGTGGGAGGTGATTTTTTTAGTGCATTGGTTAAGAAAGAAAATGAAAACAGCACTATTCTTTTTCTAATAAAATCAAGATCATAGCAGTTAGATGACCGGAATTTATATTCCAAAGGATAGGAGCTGCTACCTTTGGGGAAATGGAGACTGGACAGGGAGGTTGATGAGCAGGAGGAGGTGGGGAGCAGATAGTGGGACTGGGGGAGTCTGATCCCAGCCTGGCACACCAGCCTCTTTGGAAACATATCTGAAAGTCACAGCTCTATTAACTCATAGATATTTCAGGCCAGAACTGACCATTCCTCAGAGTAAAGAAGAGAAAGGCAGGCCTAGGTCTGCTCACCTGGGGACTGTCTCCCCTCCCAGAGGTCTCGGAGCAGGTGTCCAGCCTTATGGTGTGTCTGGTGTGCAGGAAATGCCAAGCCTCAAAGAAGCCTGACACTCTCCAGCAGTTTTGGTTTACCTGGATGGTCCTAATCCCAGAGAGCTGACGTGGGTCCCAGGCAGGATGGCTAGGATTTCTACTGGCTGGGACCTCTCTTATCTTCCTTTGTCCATTCACTATAATTCAGGGATTCAGGAGAGAGAAGATGAATAAGACATTGTCTCCATCCCGCAGAGCTACGAGATTTGGCATACAGCCACCCTGATAAATAGCACATCTCATACGTGCTGTAGGTTTAACTAATTGATTTGGGCAAACATAACTGCAGAGCCATGTTTGCAGGTTTGAGAGCGTTTCATGCCTATGTTCCCATTTTCCCTTGTCCCTTATCTCACTCTTCACTCAGACCAAGGTCAGGGAGCTTTGGAAGAGGGCAGACTGGAAGAAGTCTTCTCTGTGAAGTTCTTGAGTGAGAGTTCACACTGTTGTCCCTTTTGGGCTGATTACAGTCCCGGCGACCATTTATCAGCTGCTTATTACCCCTCAGACTTTTGCTGTGCTTCAAGTGCGCTATATCCATTAATCTCTTTGAATCTTCCTGATAACACTTCAGTGAAGTGATTTTGTTTTTGTTTTTCACAAAGAAGGAAAGATGAGACTTGAAGAAGGACAGGGATTGTCCTCACACAGCTGGGTCATGGCAACATCTAGATGTTAGCCCAGATCTGACCCCAGGTCCTTAGACCTTTTCCATTCTACCTTGGCCTACTCCCTGCTATTTCTGATCTAGAGTCCGGACCCAAGATGAGCCTCTAGCCAAAGGGTGAGTGAAGTGGTCAAGTATTTTATATGCTTCAAAATCAGATGTCACAAGATTCTTTGAAAAAATGTCACCTGGATTAAATAAACCTGGCTAAATATGAGAAGACTCTTACAGGAACTAAATAAATTCTCCCTTAATATTTTCTCTGTGGCTGTAGGTGTTTGGTGAAACATTGAAACTGATTAGGTTTGTTTTTGGATAGTGCGTTGAGTGGTTGTCTCAGGAACAAGGAATCGTTGCCTTATCCTCATTTCCTACCATGTCCATTTCTTTCTATTCAGCAAATGGAAATGATATTCCCTGCCCTGTGTAGGGGACCACAGGGTCTATGGATTATGCATTCATAATCTTAAAAGGGACCTAGAAGCAATACTGGTGGCTCTGTATTTGCACCAGGGATTACATTTTTCTCATATAAAACTCTTGGAAAACTATCACTGTGACTGATGTGCTGATTGGAGATAATGGTGACAATGATAATTCAATAATTATACTTTGTGTTTCTCATCTCCTCCTGGAAGCACAAAAGGATTTGTACATGTCCTCGCTCAGAATAGATCCATTAGTTACAGTAAGATAAAAAGGCTACTGATAAAGCGCTGGCTATTCAGGAAGATGGGGAGAGAGCCAATTAGACCTAGAAAGCCCTATTCACTGGTCTCTTCCCCAAAAGACAGCATCTGTTGTAACCTTTGGAATGGTGATTTTGGTGTCCGGTCCACACAGGACTGTCAAGGTGATCCTGGGGGATAAAGAGGGTCAGGATCCTCACTTAAGTGGGTGCCCTCACTCTGTCATACTAGGGTGGGATGCCACCCTGCCCTCATGACCACCAGGAAGCTCCAAGGAGGCTGTCCTGCCCTGGTGCAGGATGTCACCCACTTCGAGTATTTCCTCTACTGTGTAATCTGGAGAAGAGGAGGCATTAAACCGGGGGTCTCTCATGACTCCTCCCCACAAGTGTAAGGAAGGCAGATTTCTTTTCCGTGTGTGTGTGTGTGTATGTGTGTGTGTGTGTGTGTGTGTGTATGTGTGTTTATCCTCTTTCCTCTCATCATAACTTTCCTTTTTTATCCTCTTTCCTCTCATATTCTCTTTCTTGGAGAATGCTATAGTTTGAGTGCTGGGTGTCCCCCAGAGACTCACTCACTAAGGTTTGGTCCTTAGGTGGTGCTATGGGGAGGTGGTAGAATCTTTAGGAGGCAGGGCCTGGTAGGAGGTCGTTAGGTCACTGGGGTGTGCCATCAAGGGCAATTATAGGCCCCAGCTCCTTTCTCTTCCTCTCTTTTGCATCCTGGTCATGAGAGGATGGTTTGCTTCCACCATGTGCTTCTGCCATGGCATGCCACCTAGCAACCAGGTCGAAAACAATGAGGCCAAATAACTATGGAGTGAAATTGCCAAAACTGTGAGCCAAAATAAATGTTTCATCTTTATAAGTTAATCACCTCAGGTAGTTTGTTATAGTGGTGTACAGCTGACACATAGAAGCTTGGGTACTGGATGATCGGACCAGGGGTAGACACCTGAACTGATCTGAGCAGGTGTCCTCTTCAAGACATTGAGCTTTAGGGGACAATGTCAGGAACCTAGAACACAACAATACTTATACTCCCTCAGTGATGTCCACTAGGCTGCAGGGGATGGTTTGGAAAAATTATCCACAACTTATATATAAAAATAGGATTGCAGAATATTTTTCTAATACTGGAACATTACCTAACTGACTCCTAAAGATTTTTAATTCTCTGGGGAAATACACTTTTGTTTGAGTTACTATTTAGTATTGATTAAGACTCAGACTCTGCAAAGTTACATGTTAATTTTTGTCTGGTAGAGATGTAAATGATTTCTTCCTGTAAAAAGATTTTATTGCCTTATAGCACATTAACCAATGTGGTCTCTAAATTAGCACACTTACTTCAGCATGCTGCTCCTTATGGTTTATGTAAATCTCTGTCCTTCAGATTGTCCTTTGAAGCAGCTTTACCATCCTCTGGTTGTCTGTTTTATGAAGTAAATAAATCTCCCTAAGTGCTTACGTATGAGAATTTTGTTCTACTCTTTAAAAATTATACTTTGACCACTCAACCAAATAGATTAGGAAAAATTCCTTCCTTCCTTCCTTCCTTCCTTCCTTCCTTCCTTCCTTCCTTCCTTC
>NW_004955406.1:6518100-6525212 GCF_000276665.1 Chinchilla lanigera | reverse complement strand
ACTGATAAAATTGGCTATTTTCATCCTCCAAGAAGCTCAGGACCTCGTTGGCACTGAGAATGGCTTTGGTTCACTTTGGGGGAGCTCTGGTCCTCACTTTGAGCATCTGCTGGCTCCAGAGGGAAAAAAGGTGCACAGCTCAGTCTCCTGAAGAAGCTTGCTGCACTGGCTTTCCTGATGGGAACTCAGCTGTCTTCACCATTGGAAGAGTTCGGGACCTCACTGTTGCCGAGGATGGCTGTGGTACTTTTCAGGGGAGCTCTGGTTCTTCTGAGCATTGCTTCCCGGCTCCAGTGCAGATCCCTCAGCCTGCTAGCACAGATCCTTCATCCTATTGGCATAGACTTTCTAGATTCCACCACCGACCTTTGGGCTTTCCCAGTGCAGATCTGTGAAACAGGCCTGCATGAGGTGTTGTCATGGTCTCTGGGCCTCCAGTTGGATTTGTGGGAGGCACTGTTATGGACTCTAGGTCTTCAGCGGGACTCATGCAGGGCATTATTGTGGGATCCAGGCCCTCAGCTGGTTTCCTTGGTCTTAGTGTATGCACAGAATACACTTTTATAGAAACATCTGCAGTTCCTGCACTCTTTTGTATATCATTCTTTATAAATAATCTTATAAAACATGTGTCCTATATTATATTGTCCCCCTTGCAAAAATATCCCCAAACCAACACAGGGTTGTTAAACAGAGCCCTGGAGAATTCCAGAGAAATGGTTCTGCCCAGGAGGAGGGAAAGAGAGGACCAGGTAGACCGCCGGTCTGGGGAGGCCTCACACACTCCCTACCAGGATAGCCCTGGCCTCTCACTTCTTTGGAGGAAGCTCTGCCCCATGAAGGCCGTAGCCTGTGTCCTGCATCTGGACACTCAGGTCCAGCCTCAGAGCTGAGTTCTGAGTTCTGCTTTGTCATCTCTTCATGCCTCCTCAGTGATATCCTCTCTCCCTTCATGGCTCCCAGTGGGTTGGGCAGGTGCTGATGAGGCCAAGATCCCGGATTCAGTGTGGCCAGTCACCACGGCCTGGCTGTTTCACAGCCCCTGACTGCACCACCAGCTGAGCTCTGTGCAGTCTCAAACTTGGCTGCACGTTGGAATCACCCAGGGAGAGGTAAAGAATCCTAGTGACCACTGTGTACCCAAACTAATGAAATCAGTGAGGTGGGACCAGACATTAGCAATTGAAATTCTCCCTAGGTGATGGATTCCAATGTTCTGACCAGCTGGAGCACCACTAAGAGAACTAAGAGTCCTGAGAATGAGGCGTGGCTCACAGACCCAGCAGCATGGATGGGAGTGGCTCTGAGTCCATGACGGGAACAGGCCAGTGACAGGTCTGCGGTGGGAACATAGGGACATTTCTGTGCAGTCAACACAGGTGTTACAGGTGATGCTTCAGTAGCATGGCATTCTAGGGACAGAGCCATGACCACTGTGACACAGCATGAGCCAGCCATCCCTGGGCCATGTTCTTACTTCATTTATAGAGAAGGAACCCGAGAGCATAGGCACGGTCCCCCCAGTCACCCAGCTGCAAGGGCACAGTGTGTAACAAGGATTCCACTGTCAAGGGAAAGGAAACCAGTAATGAACTTCATTCCGAATATGCAGGTGGCTGACTTAGCAAAGCCACCCCTTGGGACCAGAACGTTAGAGCTTTTGCATCAGATTTCCACCCAGAAGAGCCGACACCCGCCGTAAATCTTATCCCATTGGTTCTCCTAGCCCTGGAGCTGACTACCGTTGGTTATAAATCCTCGAGACTGCTGACAGGACTTTCTTTTTTATATATGAATTCTGATCTGCCGCCTTCCATGGTCTGGCACAAGACAAACATAATATTCAAAGCAGTAGCAGCCCTTCTAAAGTTGCCATATATAGTGATACCCTGGTTCATGAACTCAAATCTCCCCATGATTCTAGTTGCAAACTGAACTGGACAAGAACCTAATCAAATTTCCCCATACGGTCAATATTGAACCTAACTATTGAATTTGATTCAGCTCCTATCTTACTCAGTTTGCAATCAGAATGGTGGAAAGAATCAAGTGCATGCACTGAGGCATCACTGTATACTTTCATGTCATGGGTCTGTGGCTGAGAAAGAGCTCATTGCATGAGCTATTAAACCTTGAGAAAATGTCTTCCCTCTTCAGCAAAGCAGGGGACCATGAGGACTGAGAGAACGGAGAGAAGAAGGGGTGTCACACAGGCTGTGTCCCGTCGATTGGCAGCGGTGTGATGTGTGATGAAGAGATGACAAAGCAGAACTCAGCCCTCCTCACCTGGGCCGTTAGTGCCTGGCCAGAGGAATTCAGGGGATGGGCCAGCTAATCCCTGTCTGCCCGGAGTGGGGTAGGGCAGGGGCATGGATCCACAGCTGTCTTGCTCAGCGTGGCCCCTTCTGTAGGCAATAAAACCAAGGGACAAACTGACAAGAAGCCTCTTCAGAAGGGAGTCTATCGTGTGCACTGCTGTCTTCCTCAGTTCTGTCTCCAAAAAAGCCACCTCAGCATGTGCGAGTCTTCCCTGCTTTTCCTCAGACACAGACACAGAGCCATGCCCAGACCTCAAACAATGGCCCAATACTCCCCATGTTAGGTTTCCCTACTCTGTGGAACTATTTCCCACTGACCTGCCAGCTCCCCTGAGCTTCAGTGAGTAGGGCTAATCCTTGCTTCCAAAAAGTGAACTGAGGGGTCTCTGCTCCAGGCCTGTTCCTTCCACCCCAAGAAGATCCCTCCCTCACACCATGGCTGTCCCTGCTGTGGTTTCTGCAAAGCCCAGTTCCTGTCTGTTAATGGTCTTCTCATGGCTCCATGGCTCCCTGGAGAGCAGAGGGAGTTGTAACATTCAGCACAGGCTGTTTTCAGGAGTGTGTTGGTTCACCTCCACATGCACAGAGAAGGGAGGACAGAAAGAACAGGTAGAAATTCTTTTGTCCCTTCTGAGAGTAATCTTACTGATAACCTAGCAGATGCTCAGATATACCAGGTCGATTAATTTCTCAGTGCTGCATAACAAATGATCACAAACTTAGTGACCTGAAACCACCCTTATCTTGCAGTTTTTGCAGGTTAGAAGTTTGGGGAAAGAATGGCTGGATTCTGTGGTTGGAATCTCACATAGCTGAAGTCAGATATTAACCACTGTTGCTTCTCATCTTGGACTCCTGGTCCTCCTTCAAGTCTACTGACAGTGGACAGAATCCAGTTTTTGAGATTGTAGGATAGCGGTCACTGTATTCTTGTCATATGTGGCAGTGTGTGTGTGTGTGTGTGTGTGTGTTTGTGTTGCTCCTAAAGACCACCCCTCTGTTCTAGAAGAGGGTCTCATCCATCTTCAAATGCAGCAGGAGAATCCCTTGCACTGAATTTCTTTCATGCTTCACATCTGACTCTCTAAACCTTAGATCCTTAGATCACGATTCGAAGGGTTCACATATTTATGTTGGACTCACCCAAGAAATCTCTCTTTTGACACACGTTCTGCCATAACAAAATCTTAGGATTGACAGACGGATTTAAACCACACTCAAAGTGGCAGAGATTATGTAAGAGCAAGGTCATTGGGGTTATTTTAGAATTTTGTATAACAAATGTGTTTATTGATAAAGCACTAACTAAATCTTACCTTCAGGTCTTGTATCTATTATTCTGGGCCTATTGGTTGTTGTGTGAAAGCCTTTTTGATTCCCTTTCTCCTGAAGTTGTCTTTGTCATCTTTGGTGTGCCAGTGTGTATCCCTTTCCCTGCGAAGCAAATCCACCATTTTTATCAGATTTACAAAAACAATTTGAGATTGTTCCCCCATCACAGACATCCACGTCAAAATCCTTTAGATGGTCCATTCTAAGGAGCAGCCTGGATGAAGAGACACCTGTGTGGAAGAGGCACTGGCTTGGGAGATTAGCAACCTTGGTTTTCAGCTCACTGTCCATGCGGCCTTCCAGAAATCATTCAGTTTCTCTGGGCCTGATTTGCAAGTGTGTATAATAGTAGTAAGTTTTCTCTCTCACAGTTGTTAGAAGATTAAAAGGATGTCAAAGTGCTCTGCAAACCGTGACGTATTTGCATTTGCCAATTTTGTTAGGATGAAGAGATACTAAGAAGTGGGTAGAGCACAATATTTGGAATGAAAAAAGTAGACGTTTATATTTGGCAAAGTAAAATATTAGATATTGTGTATTTTTCAAAGTCTGTTGGCCCTGGAGTCTAGGTAAATTCTTGTAACCTTTTGGGAAGTGGATTTTCTAATATATACTAGTAGTTTAAAAAATATCCAAGCCATTTGACCCTGACATAACATTTCTAGAAATTTCTCTGGAGTGTTTAATTAAGAACACATAGATTATAGTTCGACATCAGACAGACTGGAACCACAGTCTAGGCCACTGGATAAGTTGACCCGTGGCTTTGTTCATGTACTTTAGACACTCTGAGTTTTAATTTCCTAATCAGTGCTTCAGATCGGTAGTCGGTAGATAGGTAGTTGGTAGATGTGGGTTAGACGGACCCGTGAACCTATCTGTAGGCTTGAAAGTGTCACGTGGTGCTTCAGATCAAACCACCGCTCCTGCTTCCCTGAACTCCTGCGTGATGCTCCAGCTCTAAAGCCATCACTTGCGAGCCACAGGCTGACAGAGTGTCACGGTCACCCACGAAGCTTCTGCTGTGATGTTTGTCTCTGCTGTCCTGTTCTAAGCCCTGCCCTAATATTCTTGTCTCTCACGTGGCTCTTGCTTCACCCCGGGAACTCAAACTCTGCCCTCTATTGCTCACAGTGTAGGTAGTGTTTTACAAAGCAATTTCCCTGCAACAGATTGGCTGGATACTGGTTAAAAACCAGACGCTTCGTTCCCATCCTGGATTTCGGGGTCAGAACTAGCTGTGGGAATGACTGGGAACCTCTGTTGCTATAAAGTTCTCTGCATGGCTCTTCTGTACATCAAAGCTCATGCAACACTGCTCCGGGCCTGGATATTGGGCATAGCCTTCTCAGATGCTGTCTGCTTCTTTGCCTCCCTGAGCTGAGGTTCTGGTTCTGGGTACTCCCCCTCTCTGATCTCTGATACTTTGCCTTCCCTTGTATCACTAGTGCACTTTTGTTCACTGGTGAATAAAAACCCACTCCTAAACGATTTAAATGAAAAGGGTGTTTATTATAAAATTTGGTAAATAACTGCTTTCAGCCCCAGCTTGTGCAGGGACACACGCTGTACCACCAGGAGGCACGTTCTCTCTGCCACCTCTCTTGGCTCTATCTGCTGTATGTTGGTTCCATTTCAGTTTGGACTGACCCTGTAGTCAAAGAACGACAACAGCGGCTCCAGATTTTATACCCTATCAGATTCAAGTCTGGAAAGAAATTTCAAGGGCAGAAATCCTGTCAGAGTCTCACAGACTCCCCACAGCTCTGATGAGGCCACACGGACATGCCTGAGCTGCTTAGCTAGCTGGGCAGGAGGAGTGGGTCTGATGGGCTGGGATGTGGTGCTTTCTGGAGTGAAAGTTGGAGCTTTCTCCGAAAGTAGAGCGAAGGAGTTCTGAGGGGCCCCGGATAGAGAGCGTCCACATAGTTTGTGAACTCTGGACTCTGCACAGAATCGATGGTGACTCAGAGAGTGACTCAGGCTGACAACACTCTGTCCTCCATTCTGACCTCCTGGCTCAGCTCCGTGGCCTCCTCACCCCACGCCCTCTCTTCCTCTCAGCCGTGTCAGCCCTGCTGCTCTGAGACTGCCTGGACAGACCCAGCTTCCAGCGCACCATTCATTATCACTCACGCCCCAGACCCAGAAGCAAGACGGAAATTTCCTTTGAAAGCCAGAGTGGGAGAAGATCAGCTGAACTGAGCTGTAACCAAGGGTGTGGAGATTTCTTTTATTGAAGCCCTTTGTCTCTGTCAGAGGCGATTTCCCACAAACACTTATTAGCTCAGAATACTTCACCTCCCACCAGGCTGCACCGCCAGGGTGGGGCTGGAAGCCCCCAGCACCGCAGTGGGCTGCAGAAAAGAGGCTGCACTTTGTTCCCGCAGGAAATGTGCTCCCCACCTGCTGGAGGTGACGCTGCAACCTGATAGCTGAATTAATGAAAGGGAAGAAGCCAAGAGGGAGCCGCGGCCAGGGACTGAGGAGCTCGTTCTGTGGCCCGCACTCCAGAGTTGGAGCAGGCCTGGGGCAGCGTTGGCATCCCAATGTGTTTGTACCACGCTGTGTGGGGTAGAGATTAGCTGCCCACTTCTCTCACCTGCTTTTGAACTGAGGCAAATTTCTCCTAAGCAGCTATTTCTTATAGGGTAAATGTAGCTAGATGAGAGAAAAAGCTTAGAAGTCCCAGTAAAGGGGCTGGGGATTTAGCTCAGTGGCACAGTGCCTGCCTGGCAAGCACAAGGTTGTGGGTTCAATTCCTGGTACCAGAAAAAAAAAAAAAAAATTAAAAAAAAAAAAGAAGTCCCAGTAAAGTGCAAAGTATAGACTGGTGCTCAGGCACCTGGGGAGTGAGGCTGAGGTTGTGCAGCTTCCAGAGCGAGCGCTGGGAGCAAGAGCCACACACTGGGCCCACACAGCCGGCTTTATGTCCTCCTGCTCAGTAGCCGTGGAGCCCAGATTGACTATGCTTTCCTGTGTGTGCAAGGAGAAAGGGATACGGTGCTTGAGATTTGGGTTGCTTAAAGTAGTTGATGACCCAAAATGACAGTGAAGATGGTAACATATGGGTTTCCCCCAGAAACTTCAGGGTCCCCGGGTAACTTGTCATCCACAGTAGTTTGTCTACCTTTCCTGCGGAATGGACTGAAGCCAGAAGGAAACCCCTTAGGGGCTAGGTGCTTTCCCTAGGGACTTGAGGAATGGGAGCAGCAGGAAGACTAGGACCATGGACGCTTCAGCTCTGCATCTGGGCAGTTCCCCGCTCTGCGCTGGTGCAAGTTTTCAGGCTCATCTTAAGGCTCAGTTCAGCATGGATAAAAGATTCCTCAGGCAGGAAGGGAAGAGGAGGAGGGTCATTGTTCTTCTGGCCAGCTCGCCTCAAGTCCACAGTGGTATTGAGCACAAGAGGTGCCTGGCATCTCAAGTGGTCCAGTGGCACTTTGAAGACATCATGATTTC
>NW_004955406.1:6515938-6517212 GCF_000276665.1 Chinchilla lanigera | reverse complement strand
CACTTTCTGTCTCCCTCCCTCCTTCCCTTCCTTCTTTCCTTCTTCCCTTCCCCCCTTTCCCATATCTCAAACATCTATTGAGTATCTGCCATGTCACACACTATGCCATGCTCTTGGGAGACAGCAGTAAACATAGTCCTTGCTGTCAGGGAGTTTACTTTGCAGTGAGATGAATACACACAGGAAAAAAAAAATCCACGGCAGCAAATGCTATGAAGGGACAGCCTTCGTATGTATAGTTTTCTCCCCACCAGTCAAGCAATATTTTCATGGTACCTTGGCCGACACCCCTGAATGTGTTGCTCTGGCCTGGAGAACTGGGAGGATTTTATAGAAACATCTGCAGTTCCTTTGTTCCAGGGCCTTTGCAACAGAGAAGCATACCCAGTGGCAGACAAAGCTGCTGGAAGCAGTTGTGCTGTTGGCAACCAAAAGCTTATTTGCACTTTCTGAAGGCAGAGAGTGATGTCACTTGGCTGGCCCTGGAAGGAGGAGGCAGAGGTCAGCTCCTGGGAGTCAGAGTTGGCTCCCCAGCTCCTGGGGTGCCCTGGAGTCTCTTTGGACTGACTGCAGAGAGCAGGAAGGTTTCTTCCCTCTGATGAGTATTGGGAGTATCCATTGCATGATGAGTATCTAAGTTAAAATTCCTGGTACAAAATCAGCATTTATATCTGTACATTTAAATCAGGATCTCAGTGGAGAGGGCATGGTAGGAATTAAAGCAGGTGCCAACCTGAGTAATCAGCCTGCTTCACCTGTTTGTAGGACTTGTGTTTGCAAAGCATCATCAGCAAAGATAAAGAATGACTTTGAGACCACAGCATCTCAAAAACAAAATAAAACAAAGCAACCCCCTCTCCAAATGCCATAAACACAAAGAAAGTTCCAGAAGCTTTTAGGGCATGGAGAATTTAGAGGCTTGGCCTTGGAAAGCACCTGCCGTTTCTTATTTAAAGTATTAAGGACATTTTTTAGATCTTCTTTTATTACTGGGGCTGCTAAATATCAACTCTGCACTTTAACTGTTTAAAGGACACCCATCCTACATGTGAATGAGGATAAAAAGGACAAGGGGTTTGTAGTGGACTGACAACTGGTGGTTAACTTATAACCCCCAGCTGAATTAAGTAAGCGTGGTGCTGGGTGTGGGAGGCCCACCTGGAGACTGTTGCCAGCAGCATAAGAGGCAGACCTGGAGAAGAAGAGGAGAGGCTGTCAGGAGCTGAGAGAGGCTGTCGGGAGCTGGTAGAAGCTGTAAGGAGCTGTTGGTTAGT
>NW_004955406.1:6464719-6508478 GCF_000276665.1 Chinchilla lanigera | reverse complement strand
CGAGAGAAAAGTAACCAAGACACCCACCTTCTGAAAATGTAGGACTATCAACGAGAAATCTTTCTGTAGAGCTGCCTTTGGTTCTCTTGCCAGAAAATCAATATTGATTGTGAACAATAGGGACACATCTGGTGTGTAGAAATATGAATTTTTAACTAGTATTTCATGAAATATCTTAGAATCGTACAGAGAACAACACATCAAGTTATTGATTCAGTCATTTAAAGTGCATTAGCCCAGAGTGCCCATCGGATGAGCACACTGGCGTCTGGTCCAGTGAGGCACATCCAGGCAGAGGTGACCCTAGATTCCTTTGCCTCTTTGTGGGAGTACAGTGTACGACAGGAACCATCAATTTCATTTTTTCTGTTTTTATTTTTTGCTTGTGGGATGAGAAGTGAAAAGGACTGAAACCATGTTTACTCCTAGTCCTGACCTCCACTATCTAATAGGGACATTTTTTTTCTTGAACTCATCACATGATTTCTTTTATTTTTAGTCAGTGAAATCAGATGGACTTTAGAAACCTAACTGAAAAAGTTTTCAATGAGCAGGTTACAAGGGAGTTTCCATAAATGTCACATCATTTCTGCTCTGTTCCCGCAACTAAAACGATAAAATATTTGAACTTCCTTTCTCGAAGAGTATTCTTCAGGGATGAACTAGTACATTGGCATAAATGTAACTGTCTTAGGCTATGTACCTATCGTGTCAAAGCAAAAAGAGATCAACATTTGAACAGTAAGTCAGTCATCAACATGTTTAGTTATATCATACAAAATAATCATTTCCATGAGTCTTTAAAGAATCAAGTAGTTCATGGGCTGGGGATATAGCTCAGTGACACACTGCCTGCTTGGCAACTGCAAGGTCCTGAGTTTAATTCCTGGTACCAAACAAACAAACAAATAAACAAAAAGTGAAGGTCAGTACAACCTTATTGAGTCCTCTTACTGGTGCATATTAGTAACACCAAACAATGAGCTTGTTTTGGTATGTTGACACATGCGTATATCATATATTGGTGTTTTCATTACCTTGCTCTCCTTCCTATCCCTTTTCCCCAATCCCTTTCTCATCTATAAATGTTTACCTTCTAGTTTCTTGTCATTTCTCCTTTACTTGTTATTTTTAGATTGCTTCTGTGAGAGGAAACATGTGATATTTAATTTTCTGAGACTGGTTTATTCTGTTTAACATGATAGTCTATAGATATACCCATTTCTCTGCAAATTAAATGATTTTGTCCTTCTTCGTGGCTGAATCATATTCCCTTATGTATGTATAGTGTATTTTCTTTATTCATTCAACTGTTCATGAGCATGCAGGCTGTTTCCAGAGCTTAGTTATTGTGGATCATGACACTATCAACATGGATGCATGTATTGTTATCAGTATGTATATATCATGTATCATTTTCTTAAATCTTTTGAGAACAATCTTTTGAGAACATACCGAGGAGTGCTATAGCTGTGGTACATCTATTTTTGGTTTTTGAGAATCCTCCCTACTGATTCCCATAGTGGCTGTACTAATTTACATTCACAGTAGCAGAGCATAAATGTTCCTTTATCCTCACACCCTGACCAGCACTCATCATTTTTGTAGTTTTTTTTTCTTTTTTTTTTTTTTACAAATAGAGGAATGTATTTTTTAATTATGTTTATAGGTACATTTTAGATATACATAATGATCATATTCATCATAGGGAATTTGTACCTGTGCATGATATATTTTGATTCCTCCTTTTTTCCCCCAGCCCCCTCTCCTTTCAACCATTTTTGTAGTCTTGATGACAGCCATTTGACTGGAGTGAGATAGAATCTCAATGTAGATTTGCTTTCATTTCTTTAATGACTAAAAATATTAAACATTTTTGTTTTTACTTGTTGGTCATTTGCACTTCTTTTGAGAATTTTCTATTCAATTCATTTACCCATCTAAAGGTTGGGCTTCTTTGGTATAAAGTTTCTGAGTTCTTTTTATGTTATAGATATTAACCTTCTATCTAACTAGCAAAAATTTTCACCCATTTTGTAGGTTATCTCTTCACTCTGTTCATTGTTTTCTTCACTGGGCAGAAGATTTAAAATTTGATGTAGTCTCATTTCTTGATTCTTGATCTTATTTCCTGTGCTATGAGGATCGTATTCTGAAAGTTTTGCCTGTGCTGATGTCTTCCACTCTTTCCCCTGTGGTTTCTTCCAGCATTTTCAAACTTTATGGTCTTATACTGAAGTCTTTGATTTATTTTGATTTGATTTTACTACTGGAGGATAGATAAGGATCTAGTTTCAAACTTATGCATGTGAATGTCCAGTTATCCTAGCATCATTTGTTTAAAAAGGCTGTCTTAGTAGTTGCTCAGATTACCAGATATAGGCATGTAAGATTGATCAAACAATATAAGCACTAACTGTGCTTTTCAGTGAACTAATAGAAATTAATATGTAATATAATAACTGTTGTTAATTTTCTATTATTTTGTTTTGAAATTCTGTATCATTTTTATTGTTTTTTATTATCTTTAAAATAAAACAAATGAGAATAAAAGGCTATTTTTTTGGCTCCTTTGTCAAAAATTAGATAGCTAAGAATGGTTAGGTTTTTTACAGTGTCTTTGATTCTACTCCATTGTAAAGCAGTGGAAGATCGTGTCTGTTTTTGCACCAGTACCATACTGATTTTTTTTTTTTTTTTTTGAGATAGGGTTTTGTTATATAGTCCAGACCAGCCTCAAACTGACCATGTATCCCAGGCTGGACTTGAATTTATGATCCTCCTGCCTCAACCTCCTGAGTGCTGGAATTACAGGTGTGTGCCACCACACTTGGCTTATATTAATGTTTTTACTATGACTCTATAGCATAATTTGAAATCAGGTACTACAATGCCTCTAGTATTACTGTTTTTGCTCAGGACTGCTTTGGTTATTCTGGGTCTTTTATGCTCTGGTCTTTTATGAATTTTAGGATTTATTTTTAGTTCTGTGAAGAATGTAGCTGATATTTTAATAGAGATCATGGTGAGCCTGTAGATTGCTTTGGTAATATGGCCATTTTTTTTTTTTTTGTAACAGGAATTGAACTCAAGACTTTGCACTTGCCAGGCAGGTGCTGTGCCACTGAGCTATATCCCTGGCCCAGTAATATGGCCATTTTAACAATATTATTTCTGTTGACCCATGAGCAAGGGTGGTCTTTCCATTTTCTGATGTCTTAAATGTCTTTCTAATGTCTTTCATTAGCATTGGATAATTTTTATTATAGAGGTCTTTTACCTTCTTGATTAGATTGATTCCTAGGTATTTTGTTTTTTAAAGCTATTGTGAATGGAATTGTTTTCTTGATTTCTTTCTTGAGGGATTCGTTATTGGTGTATAGGAAAGCTATTGATGTTTCTATGTTGATTTTGTATGCAACCACTTTTCTGAGTTTATTTATCAAATCTGAAAGTCTTTTGATGGAGTCTGTAGGATCTTCTATGTAACAATCATATCATCTACAAACAGGGGTAATTTGAATACTTCCTTTCCTATTTGTATCTCTTTTACTTCATTCTCTTGCCTAATTGTCCTGGATAATGTTTCAAGTATGGTACTGAACAGGTGTGGTGAGCATGAACACCCTTGTCTTGATCTTGATTTTCAAGGAAATATTTTTAGTTTTTTTCCAGTTCACTATGGTTTGGCTGTGAATTTGTCTTTGATTCACCGATCCTTTGTATTATCTTTTATTCTCTATTGCACTACCTTTCACTCAGATCTTTGTTACATCTTTCCTTCTGCTTAATTTGCGGTTTGGTTTTTCTTGCTTTCATGGTTCTATAGGGTATTTATTAGTGATCTCTCTCTCTCTGATGTAGATAATCATAGCTATAAACTTTCATGTTTCAATTGCTTTCCTTGGGTCCCATAAATTTTGTTCTGTTGTGTTTCCATTATTGATTGATCCTAGGACTTTTTAAATTTCTCCATAGATATTTTCAATATCATAGAGATTTATACAATCTGTATATGTTTGTGCAGTTTCTGTGGTTTCTTTTGCTTTTGATTTCTAGCTTCATTCTTTTGTGGTTGGATAAGATGCATGAGATTATTTTACTTGTTTCATATTTATTAAGATGAGCTTTATGGTCTAACATGTGGTGATTTTATTTTTGGGTGAAAGTTGCATGGGCTGTGGAAAAGGACGTGTATTCTGTTGGTAAGGATGGAACACTGTAGGTGTCTGTTAAGTCCATTTGATCTGTAAGTGTCACGAAACACTGTTTGTTGATTTTTTTGCGTGGTTGACCTGTCTATCTGTGACATTGAGGTGTTGAGATTCTTCATGATGCACATATTTAGGTCTTTTTGACCATTTATGTCAAGTAGTGTTTGTTTTTGAAATTTAATGTGCTGACATTTGGTTCATGCATATTTACGTGCTCTCTCTTCTTGGTAAAATGTTACCTTTACTGATATCTAGGAGTCTTCTTTTTTCTTTTCTGACTAATTTTAGCTTGAAGTCTGCTTTTACAGTTATCAGTATAGCTATTTCTCCTTGCTTCCAGGGCTTAGTTTCTTAGAGTATAATGTTCCATCCTGCCTCTTTCAGTCTGTGTTTGTATTTGCAGGAAGGTGTGCTCTTTGTTTTCCATAAGCAACGTGTATTTGTGTCTTGGTTATTGATTAAATCTACTAACCTCTGTCTTTAATTGGAGAATTAAGACAATGTACAACATTAAATGTTACTACTGAAAGGTATGTACAGATTCTTGTCATTTTGCTGTTTTCCAAGTGTTTGATTCATTCCTGATTTTTATTCATTTATCTGCTCTCCCAGTGAGATTTATTCTTTCACTTGCTCCTATGGTGTGAGTGTCCTCTTCTGCTATGTTTAGGATTATCTTAAATACTTTCTGCAATGCTGGTTTAGTGGTCATCAATTTCTTTAGTTATAATTATCTTGGAAAGTCTTAATTTCTTCTTCAATCTTGAAGGACAGCCCTGAGGACATAGCAATCTATGTTGTCAATTATTTTCTTTCAGGTTTGAAGTGCATCATTCCAACCTTTCTTGGCCTTTAGTGTTTCTGTTGAGAGCTCAACAATTATTCTGATAAGTTTGCCACTGTGAGCGGTTTGGTGTTTCTCTTTAACCACATCTAACATTCTTTCTTTGTTTTGAATGTTTAAAAATTTGATATGTTGTGGAGGGGTTCTTTTCTGGGTAAATCTCTTTTGAGGTTTTAAATGCCTCCATACTTGGGTATCCAACTCATTCCCCAGATGGTGCAGTTTTATGCTTTAATTTTAGTGAATAGGTTCTTTTACACCATTAGTGTAAAAAATTCCATTGTACTTCCATACTCTTCTTGTGAATGACTCTTAAATTTGCTCCAGTAGAGTTGTCAAAGTGCTTTTCATTTTTTTCTTATTCCTTTTTTTTTTGAACAGTTATTGTCTGAGTATTCTAGTATGTCAGCCTTGTCTTCAAGCCCTTATATCTTTTCTTCTGATTCATCTTGCCTACTGCTGAGACTTCCAATTGACGTTTTTCTTTGACTAATTGAGGATTCTATTTCTGGGATTTCTGTTTGATTCCTTTTTTAGAACCCCTATCTTTTTACTGCAGTGGTCTGCATTTTGTTGTTTAATTCATTCAGCTATTTATTTTTACCTTCTTTGACCTCCATTATCATTTTAATAATTGGTTCACTCAACTCTATATTTGTATTTTCTTTTATTTCATTGGTCATTTTAACTATCCATTTTTAAAATTCTTTGTCTGGAGTTTCATCAGCCTCATCATCTGTAGGATCAGGTTTTGGGGAGCTGTGAAGTTTTGGGAACATCTTGTTACCTTGCTTTGTCATGATTCTTGTGTTTTTGTGTTGAAGTTTGCAGATTGGTTGGGATGAGTAACTCTATCACTGTTGAGTGGGGACATTTTCAGTAAGTGGATTTCCCTTTGCATGTGCCCTAGGCTGTGGGTGTGTATCAGGACAAAAAGCACACACTCAACCTATTGAAAGTACTAGGTGCAATCTGTAGCATTGCTCTGCGCAGAAGGAATAAGTACAAGTAATATTGAAGGAATAAGTACAAGTAATATTAACATCTAAAGAAACAACCATATATGAACATATAATTTAAAACTTATTTAAAAAGTTCTCTTCTATTTCACTAACCCAGGAAAAGAGAGTCATAATGTAAAATAGGCTAAGAAAAAAGAAAAAAAAACGCCCTTAGTGGTAATATTTATGAATAAGATAAAAGAGGGGAGGGGAATACAAGAAAGGAAGGAAAGGAAGAACAGAAGGGAAGGTAAATGGAAAATGAGAGAAGATATAGGAAAATTGAATCCACTTAATGAACTAGCAGAAACACACAGCAAAAACCTTGTGAAATGAGTGCTGATGTGGGAGGACGGGACAAAACAAAACAAGGAGGGACTATGGAAGCAAAGTAAAACCAATGACTAACATTCATACAAAGTTACATAGACCCTCCCACACACTACACACATGGCACGAAGAAAGGTGCAAGGAAACAAGCCCAGCAGTCTTCCTTGTGGGGGTGTGCATACAGGAGTAGACTGGAGACAATCACTTCCTCCAGGCTGCCTAAGAATGGGGGTATATGAAAATCTTTTGTTTTTGTCCAAAGTTCTTTGCTTCTGTCCAAGTAGGAAAGCTGGGTAGGTCAGTCAGGAGGCTGAGCTCTGTCCCTCTGTAGTTTAGATGAGTACTTGGGCAGATTTGCTAGTGGTGAGATTGCTCCACACCCACCAACCTGATGTCCTCCATACCTGAATTGGGGCACTGGAAAACCCGGTTGTCCACAGACTCTGTCTCTTGCACCATCCATGGGCATATCCAAGCTACGGCCAGAGCTCTGGAAGTTACTAGATTGTGCACCAGGAGCAGTGTCTGGCCAGGGTCTGCATGCTGCCCTATTTATTCTGAATGCCTGTGAGCAGAGGAGCAGAGCAGACTAGGCCGCAGCCTCTGTGCTGGGATGGGAAGCTGTGGACACCCACACTCCCACTGGTGTCTGTAGCAACGTCCCAGACTTAGATCCCTCCCACTGCAAGACATCATGTGGCTGAGCTTTTTCCCTGCCATCGGTTCTGACTGCCCTTGTTTTTTCCTTTATGGTGTTTCCCTCCGCCTGGCTGATTGTGCTCATGGCCAGCTGGATTTCATGACATCTATCTGCCCTGCTCAGACTGTCTCAGCCTGGAGCTCAGTTTCCCACAAGCTAGGCATTGGGATGTTTCCCATATTCTGTGACTTTGGTTTTTCTGTGTCACAGTCACCTTCCTCCTGACCCAGTCTCATTGCTAGGGTGGGTGTCCATTGCCTTGCTGGTGCAAAGTGGTCCTGGTCTCTCTTACTAATTTTTTTTCACTACTGGGGATAAAACCCAAGGACCCTCTACCACTGAGCATTTTTTATTTCGAGATAAGGACTCAATAAATTGCCCAGGGCAGCCTCAAACTTGCTGTGCTCTTGCCTTGACCTCCCAACTCACTGGGAAATACAGGCATGTGCCCTGGTGCCCAGTGCTCTCTTACTAAATCGTAATGAATGAAAGAGCCTCTGTGTTCATCAGCTTTCCATTTGTATAACAAAATACCTGAAATAATCAACGTATAAAGAAGAAAATTTTATTTTGGTTCACAGTTCTGGAGATTTCAGTTCACGCCTGATTGAGCCCATTGCCCTGGGCCTGTGGCACACGATATGAAGTGAACATAAAGCCAAGTACTTCATGGCTGGAAATGAAGGAGAAAGGAAACAGTGGAGAAGGGTCTGATATCACCTTCAGGGCACAATCCCAGTGACCTGAGGAACCCGCCAGGCCCCATCGCCTCCCAACAGGCCCAGTGTTTCGGTGATACTTTCCAGCTCTGAAATCCTGGAGATTGATCTCCGTGCACTCTCTCTCCTTGGGGATCAGGATGTGGTCTGACAGAGCAGAGCCTAGTCTAAGGAAAGCTAATTCTGTTCCACAAAAGAAGGGACAGAGAGAAGGGAGAATGCATTTTCATGTGCTGCTTGAAGGTTTATTTGCTGATATTCCTTTAGGAAATAGGATAGCTCAGGGTGCCAGGGTTATAGCTGATGAAATAAAGCATCATTTTACAACATCCCTGAGAAATCACCAACATCTGAACCTACATAAAAATAATAAAGTAGGCCAGCTCCCTCTGGTACGATTTTGTGTCTGTCCCTGGAACCTGGCCTCCATTAATATCTATCGGTAATGCCTGATATTACTTTATATTACATGCCTGTCAACCTTATATTTATTAATACATCCCCAGGCTTGCTTGTAGTTACATAAGGTGATAAAAAGAGTTTCAATGGCAATGTCATATATCCAGTTGGATGTATCATTAGGAAACAAAACACCCTGATGAATTATAAACTGTTCCACCAGGTAAAGACTTTCTTTCATTCTTTCTTTCTTTCTTTCTTTCTTTCTTTCTTTCTTTCTTTCTTTCTTTCTTTCTTTCTTCTTTCTGTCCTTCCTTCCTTTCTCTCTCTCTTTCTTTCTTTTCTTCTCCTCTCCCTCTTCCTCTTCCTCCTACTTCACCTTCTCCTTCTTCTTCTTTTTCTCTCTGGCTCCCTCCCTCCCTCCCTCTCTCACTCCCTCCTCCCTATTTCCCTCTCTCTCTCTGTCTGTCCTGGAAATTCAACCCTTTTGCACTGAGTTGCATCTCTAGTCCTTCCTATTCTTTATTTTGAGACAGACTTTCCCAAGTTACCCAGGCTAAGTTCAAACTTGTGATTCTGAATCAAAACTTTCTGGTGTCAGGGTTGAGTCCTGGATGGGACTGGCCAGTCAGATGCCTGTAAATTCAAGTTCAAATGCATCTGGAAGAACCCTGGCTTCCAAGGCCTGCACTGTGCTGCTGGATTCTCTCCCCATTACTTGTGTCACTCTTTCATTCTATGAATTTGGGTTGAATTTTCCCTTCTAAGTTCTTAGTTCGAAGTTGTGAGAAAAGAATTTAATGCCATCACTAAGCTTGCAAGAAATGCCCCAGTTAAGTATTCATTGTGTGCCAGCCACTCTCATTGGCGCTTTATGTATTTTCACTTGTGCCATTTTTTTAATAACCCCACTGAGGTTCCCCATTTCATTATTTCTACTTTCAGGTGAGGAAGGTGAGATAGAGATAGGATAGGTCACTTTCCCAAAATCACTCGATCCAAACAGCAGTCCCGGTGCTCTAGCTGTGGAGCTTGGCTCTTCACGAGCCCCTGCCACTATTCGCCTTAGGAGCAGTTGCTTATAGACCATGGGTCCTTTCAAAATGCAGGACCAAGGCAGCTTCTTGGATTATAAGCTGTTATATAATCTTGCTGTTGCTCCCTCAAAAGGCAATGTTTTTCATTAAAACAGCCCCAAACCAAACAAAGCCCCACTGAAACAGCATGGTTTCAAATTTTCTCTGTATTTCACATCAGTTCAGTTAAACCTTGGTGGCTCCACACACATAGAAAACTTTCTCAAGCATCTGAGATTTCCTTTGGTTATGAGACAGAAGAACACCTCCTCCTACCCGAGAAAGCTTCCCTGGACACACAGGAGCCCTACTTGGTAACTGAGGAGCAATTCTAGTGGTCCCCTCTAATCCACAGGTTCACTTTCCGTGGTTTCAGTTATCTCCAGTTAGCTATGGTCCAAAAGTCCCAAATGAAAAAAAATCTGGTAATAAACAATTCATAGGTTTTAAATTGTGCATCTAAGTAGTCTGACAAATTCATGTCATACCACAGATGGTACTATTTATACTGTGTGTGCTCCCTGTTATGGTTTAGATCGCAAATGTCCCTCCAACTTGCATGTGCTTAGAACTGGGGCTTTGGGGAGGAGGTTAGACCATGGGGCCCCTAGACCTGACTTGCTCTTAGGAGGTGGGGCTGGTCAGAAGACACAGGTCGCTGGGAAGCGTGGCCTGGAAGGGTGTATTTCTCCGCCCTGTTCCTCCCTTTTCTCTCTGTTCCTGGCTGCCAGGACAAGAGGAACTTTCCTCCGCCAGACTCTTCCAGCATGCCCTTCTGTCTCGGAGCCAGCCAACCAGAGACTGTAACCGTGAGCCAAAACAAACGTCTCTTCCTTTGAGTTGTGGGTATCGGGTATTGTGTCCCATTGATGAGGAAGTGACCAAGACCTTATTCACTTAATAACCCTCTCAGTTATCAAATTGACTGTCGTAGCATTATAATGCTTATGTTCGAGTAACCCTTATTTTACCTGATAATGACCACAGAGTACAAGAATAGTCATGCCGGCAATTTTATTACAACATAATGTTCTAATTGTCCTGTTTCATTATTAGCTGTTATTGTTAGTTTCATAGTATGCTTAATTTATAATTAAACTTAATCATAGGTGTGTATGCATAGGAAAAAACATGCAGGGTTTATTTTGTCTATGGTTTCATGGTTTCGAGTATCCACTGGGCGTTTTGGAATGCATTCTCCACCGATAAGGGGGGGCCATTGCATGAACTCTAAGATACTGAAAATATGAATGGTTAGTTTTCTCAGAAGTTTCTTCTTTCTCCTTCCAAGGTGAGTCACACAACTTCTTTAATGTGTAAAATCTATAAGTAGAAAATAACCCAATTAAGCTGCCAGCCAGTCATTTTGCTAACCTGAACACAGAAATTCAGCACTCAGGGCAAAAATATTTGCCATGGCCCAAATCCTGGTTCTACCCTCAGCATCAGGATAAATTTCATAAAGTTTGTTAACTTCTGTAATCATCAGTTTCACTACTTATAAGACAGAGGCAATATTAGAATCTCTTCTACATGCACATAAGTGCTTAGCCTACAGCACGGGCACTCAACTCATGCTGGGCTATTGGAATTAAGGTCATCTCATCTTTGTTCAAAGGCTTTCAGTGAGGGGCAGCTAACTGCCTTATAGGGTGGTTTGAAAGCTTAAATTCAGGGAATCTTAGAATTCTAGATATGAGAGTCAAATTAGTCCAACATCATTAGTTCATAGGCATGAAATCTGGGGCACAGACAGATTAAATGACTTAACAAGAACATATCACTAATCAGGGGCAGGATGAGCAATAGGAGAACTTTAGCACATACTGCACTATCTTTTCTTAAATTCTGCCAGAGTTTACCTCCCTGCCATTTTTCTCTCCAGGTCCAATTTTCTCCCTTGTCGTAGTCCTGGCAGTATACACTGGGTACTTCAGAACCACGTGTGGTGAAGGGAGAGTTCATATTGCCCATTATCAGACTATATCAAGATTTGAATTCTTTTGTTTGTTGGTTTGTTTGGAGGGGGGTTGTAGAACCAGAAGAGCTTCCATACCATTTCTTTTTTTTTTTCCTTTTTTTTCATACCATTTCTTATATTTCCTGTTCACATTCTATCAAAGGGGATCCCATAGCACAATTCTGTCACTGGGTCTTATTGTAAAATTCTATCATCATTCAGTCTATCCCCTTGTTTTTCAAAACAAGGGCCTACAGTTTACTAGGTATTGTGATGCACATACAGAAAAACATGGTTTCTGCCTTCCAGATGCTAAGACAGTAGCAGCAGAAGAGATCCATAAACAGTGATAACTGGATGTGACACAGTAGGAAGAGGTTCTCTGAGAGCAGAGAGGAAGGGGGATGGGGTGCAAGGAAGGGTGTGAGTGGGCCCAAGAAGAGGCAGTGGAGAGGTAATCTGATACAGAGGTAAGTGGTAACGTTACTGTGGCAGAGACTGACTAGATGCTTCAGAATTTGTCTCCCTTCTTTCTAGGCACACCTGCTCTCTGTGGTCCAGTGGGGGCCAAGTGACTGATTTTAGCAAATAAAATATAGGTAGGAGAGATGCATACTACCTCAAGGCCTGGCCTGTGACTTTTCTAACATGCACTTCTCTGTAAGCTTTCCCTGTTTATTGGCACACTGCAGACAAGGGAGCAACCTGAAAGCCACTGGTGGAAGATGGTTGCTATACCCTGGATCTGGAATGTTTCCCAGAGGCCTACGTGTTATATAGGCTGGTTCTCAGCTGGGTGCTGTTGGAAGATGGTGGAACCTCTGAGAGATGGAGCCTAGGTTAAAGTCACTGAGCACTGGGACCTGGGCAAATGCCCTCAAGGGAGTTATAGGATGTGAGCCTCTGTCTCTGTCTCTGTCTCTGTCTCTGTCTCTGTCTCTGTCTCTGTCTCCGTCTCTCTGTTTCTATGCTTCAGACTTCCATAAAGTGAGCAGCTTGTGCTACTCTGCTCTGCTTCCTGCCATGATGTGCTGCCTCACTGCAGGCCCCAAAGCAATGGAGATTTTGGCCTCAAGGACCGAAACTTCCAAAACCAAGGATCAAAATAAACCTTTCCTCTTTTTAACTTGATTATGTCAGATATTTCATTACAGTAAGAGGAAGCTGACTAGCACAAGGGTGGAGCCAATGAAAAGTTTTGGGGAAAAAAAAGGTCTGGGCCTCTGATTTAGAAGAGATCTTCTTGGTGATCCAAACATGTGTAGTGGGGCTACATGTGTGTGTAGAATATGCTTCTAGAAAGTTAGAACCATTCTACATTTGGGGGTTAATTGTTTGATAATAAAACAGTCAGTGTTATTTCCAATATTACAATTTTAACCTAAAGGCTTGAATGTATTTATGCTACATTGAAACAAATCAAACTAGTCAAACTAATCTGAAAAAGATGCCACCAGTAACCCAGCTTCTTGAGTAGCCAATGAACTAACTCGGGAGCTAGACACAAAATATGTTCTTTTCCTGGAAAATTCCACTTGAGATATATTTGGCTCTTTATCCTTAAAGAAATCATTTTAGCCCTGATTGAAATGCTCCTGTTTCTCCTAGATAACACGGCTTACTCTGCAGCCCATTGCTGCCGCTAAAAACCTACATTTCCTTTTTTTCCCCTAAGCAAAAAGGAAGGAACAGGGAAAGCAACTTTATGCCCTATAAAGGGAAGGAAGAGAAGACTGGCAGCTTATTATAACTGTGAAAGGGAAAGAAGGAAGAGGGTTTGCCTCAGTCAGTATGATGTGTCAGGACTTTTCCTCCAGTTCCCCGGACCACCCACGTCTCTAACTTGATCTGAACTGGTTCACATCATGTTTCCTTATATCTTCATTGCCCTTTTTGGCAGTTCTGCCACAAAATAACCCATGGAATTTTGTTTCCTGATACAATCAAAGGAGGAAACAACTGGAGAATTTAAAGGGGGAAAGAAGAAAGGAGTATTGACACTCCTTGGGTTTTTATTTAGGCAACATGTTTTAGAGGCAAGGATCATTCACTTACGTATCTATATTGCTTACCTATTGCTGCATAATGAAATAATCCAAAGTTTAGTGCTGACAGTGCCAATTATTTGTCTTATAAAATTTCTGATGGGAGGGAATGTTGGAATGGCTCAGGTGGGTGGTTCTGGCTCCAGGTCTCTCCAAGAGGTTGTAGCCAGGATGCTGGCTGGGCCTGCAGTCATGTGAAGGCAGCTGGTTGGAGACTGTGCTTCAAGAAGGCTCACTCACACTGGGGTTGGCTGGAGGCCTTGGTTTCTCATCGGATGGACCTTGCTGCAGGACTGCTAAGGAAGTGTAAGTTCTCTTCACCAAGTGAGAGTGAATGAATGAGTAGCAAAGAAAACAACAAATATTTTGCCAGAACACTATCATAAATGTAGCAGTTAGTCCTATGGGTCAGCTTGGAGCCATTTTTCCAACTCCCCTTTCCTACTATAGGCTGTGTTTTCAGTCAATTAAAAATTTTCTTTGCTGAGTGTCTACTGTATCCTAGGACACACAAAAGAGCAAAGTAGCTTATATGAAATATCTAGTTGAGGATAGACCAGGTTTACTATTATCTGTTTGATAGTTCTTAATAATACATATAACATACACATTTAGACATGTTTCTTATTGTGTACTTATGAACATCAAAAAAAACTTGCACAACCAAAGGTTTACATTTTACCCCCTAAAGTTTGTTTTCTGGACAACAGGTTACTGATACATTGCACCAGGGAAGCAAAGTTTCTAAAAGCGGATTCTGTCTCACATGAACAGACTGAGCAGGACAGACTGGCTGCAGTATCCATCCAAGACTCCCACAGTCATACTGCTAGCAGTGGGAGGGCCCTTGGACGTGAATTATGCCAACCTCTTCCTTTCACACAGTAGAGACTGAGGCTCAGAGAACAGTCACCTAGTGGTTGGTGGCTGATGTGACATTACAGCCCAGATCCCTGGGTTCTAATCCTGATTTCTCTCTCTGGGGTCTACTTTGCCTCTTGCAGTAGCAATGCCCAAGAATGTCTACAAAACAGAAGCGATGCTATATTTTCAGAAGGAAAGCCAACTGGCTGTTGCTAGCCTCTGCAGCACTCTTATTCTTTGCCAACTGCTATCCAAACATTTTGTGGAATCTAAAGACAGCCAATATTTTTGAAGACTTGCTATTGCCAGGAACAATTCTTGTGTTCTCAAACCCATTTAATTAAAAAAAAAAACCCTTTGCATTTTATATTACTATTATCCCCTTTTACAGACAAGGATTTGTGGCACCACAAGGTTATGCAATGCATGCCAGATTGCATAAGTAGCAAGTGTTAAGCACCAGTGTTTAAATTCTGGCAATCTGGCTATGAAACTCATGATCTTTAGCAATAGATTGTAACTAACTGAAATTTGCCTGCTTACCAACAATGTATTTCCTCAAACTTAGGCTGTTGTGGGTAGGAGTTTTGTTTGTGCTACACCAGAACTCTCCTGTGCATTATTCAGGATGCACAGTTGTTTATCCTCTTTTAGGAAAGTTTTCCACCAGGTTCACAGATCCTTGGCTTGCAGGTACCTAGAAAACTTATTGAACACTTTTCTGTCTCTTAATGCAGGAGCAGTTCTCTTCCTACACTGGAGAAGAGCAGCTTAGGCCAATGGGCTACAGAGTGGGAAGCCCAAAGCCCTAGTTTATTATCCCTCTTCTGCAACTGACTTGCATAGTGGTCCTGAAAAATCTGTCAAACATCTGAGTTTTTGAACCTGTAGAAAAAGTGTTGGCCATTCTGTAATTGCTGGTGAAATTATTGACTCTGGCAAGGCTCAGCAGTATATGCTCCAGCCTCAGGTCATATGCTGGGGAGCAGGCTGTGTGTGAGCTTTTAATTCATCATTCCACAGACCGCTCACAATGTCTAGGCAGAAGGTAAAACTTCCCTCAGAAGATGACCATGGTCACCTGTTAACCAAGAAGTCAAACTAAGTATCATTAACAAACACACCGCCTGAATTTACAGGTCTTCTGATGTGACACAATACAAAATGCAAATCATAATCTATGCAAGTTCTCTTTTTTCAACAGATTTATTGGGATATAATTCATATACCACACAGTCTATTTAAAGCATACAGTTCCTTGGCTTTTATATTACAGAGCTGTACAATCAGCAGGACCTAATTTAAAGATATTTTCTTCACCCCCCCCCCAAGAAACCCCATACCTATTATTAGTCACTTCCGCATCCCTTTCTCCCTGTCTGGCTCTAGATAAAGACCAATCTACTTTCTTTGTCTATAGATTTGATTATTCTGGACATTAAATATAAATGTAATCCTAAAATATTGTATGTGACTTTTTGTGACTGTCTTTTTCACTTTGCATGTTTTCAAGGTTCATCTATGTATCAGGACTTCACTTCTTTTTATAACATTCCAGGGCATAGTTATATAAAATTTTATTTATCCATCAGTTAACAGACATTTGGGTTATTTTTATAATGTTCTACTAGGTAGATAGGCTACATTTTAGTTGTCCATCAGTTAATAGACACGGGTTGTTTTTACCTTTTAGCCACTATTAATGAGGATGCTATTAAGATTTGGTACATATTTTTGCTTGGACGTAAGTTTTCATTTTTCTTGGGTATACACTATGTAGTGGGATGGCTGGATCATATGGTAACACAATGGTTATATTCTGAGGAACTTCCAGTCTACTTTCTAAAGCTGCTGCCTATTTTACACAACCATCAGCAATGTAAGGAAGTATTAAGTTTTCTTGTCAAACATATTTAATCTGGTTAATGAAGCTTTTAGGCTTAATTTTCAGTTTATAGGGAACACTGATAGAAAAAAACAGTTAATGGACACCACAAGGAAGCAATCAGATCCAGAAAATAAGGCTGTATGTCATTGGTCTGATCTCTTAAAAAAGTTAGTGATCCAATGTCCTGAAATGAGAGGCATGGTCATGATCATTTTAGATTACAAAATATCAAATGAAGTATAAATCATAATTGGATTTGAGGTTAGAACAAAACCAGTCTAAAAGACATTTTTGGGCCAAGCTGGGATATTTGAATATACATGAGATGTTAGATAGTACTAGGGAATTTTTATATTTTTCTTGAGTATTGTTTTAGTTACTTTTCTCACTGCTGAGACAAAATATCTAACATACAAAGTTGAAGGAGGAAAGGTTTATTTGGCTTACAGTTTGTAGAGTTTCAGTCCATAGTTGGGTGGCTCCAAGGCAGGGTGGCATGGCAGAGGAGAAACAGTTCATGGCAGACAGAAGACAGCCAAAGCAGCAAACAAGTAAGCCAAGAGACAATAGCAGCTTCTTCCTGCCCTTTATATTCTATCTAGGTTACTGGGCTTAGGGTGGCTGCCAAACCAGTCAGTGAACTGATTTAGTAGTTACACACCCTTCATCCCAGCATCACACACTACAGATCTGACCATTTCTGAAAAAGCCCCACCTGTGACTGCTTGAGGATTTGGGGGGGAACATCTAGACACAATCCATAACAGATATGATAAGTTATGCTTAAATAAGAGAATATTCTTATTTTTAAGTGATGGAGCTAAATTATTTCGAGGCTTTAAGTGTTATGATATCTGCAGCTTGCTTTCCAGTTTAGTATCCTCTGTCTCTGTCTCCCTCGGTCTCTCTCACAGACACACCCTCCACCAGCACACGCAGAGTAATAAAGCAAATCATGGTAGCTCTTAGTATTTTAATCAAGATAATGCATAAGTAGGTGCTCAATACAACCATTCCTTTAGCTTTTCTGACTGTTTTTTCTGCCTAGTAAAAAGGATCTCAAGAAAAGAGATCCCAAGTGCCACGATCTATAATTTTATTCATATTTCCCTAGTTAGAGTGAAAACACCTGAAGGTCAAGGACCCTACTCTGCACCTCTGTGCCCAGGAAACAAAGTCAGAGTTCGATGTCTGGCAGGTTTCTAATGTTAATGCTTCAACACAGGCACCAAATCAGCAAGCAGAAGCAGTGGAGAAACTCCCACAGACTAGCAATTCTAGAGTGCCGCTGGAGAGGAAGGAGCACTGACATCTTTCACTCTTTATAGCTCTAGCTTGGAAAATGAGAAGGTGGTAATTGCAGTCATGTTCCTGATGCCTGCCAGCAAAAACAAACTTTTCTAACTTCGCTCCCAGACCAATTGATGCAAAAGAAAATAGAAATCAACCAGCCTCCCAATTAGCATCACTCAAGTTGATTGCTGTTTCTGCCCAAGCTGAAGCAAGTCAGCTAAGTAAAATCCTGAAACAACACACAATCCCCAGGGTCCTGAGTTCTTATTATTGTCCTAAAAGAGGATTCAGAAAGATTCTCTGCAGATGTGCATCAGTGGTGGGACTTTGGGAGGTGATTGGATAATGTGGTTGCTGTACCAATCAGTTAATCAATCTATTCATGAGTTCATAGCTGAATGTGCTATTAGGAGTGGTGCCGGGCCAGAAGAAGTGGGTAACTGGAAGCGTGACCCAGAGGGCACATTCTTGTCCTTTACCCACCCTCCCTGCTCTCTGCTTCCTGAACACCATGGTTGAACAGGTTTCCTTCTCTATTCATTTCCACCATGCTGTGTCTGCCTTGGAGCCAGCCAACCGCAGACAACTGACAGCTGTGAGCCAAATAAACCTCTCCGAAGTTGTAGATGTCAGGTATTATGTCCCAGTGACAGGAAAGGGACTTAAAGAGCTTTCTTCCTTTTGAAACACCAACTGAGTCGCTTTTTCTATATAGTATTGGTTTTAGGACCATGGTATGAGTGCTGGAAATATAGCACACACCTCAGGAGACACTGATAACTTAGTAAGTGAACTACAGTAAGTAAGTCTGTGAGCCCAGGCTTTTTTCAAAGACAGCGTACCTCCAATCTATGGGAGACTCCTAATTCTAAAGGTTGTAAACTGATAAAATGTCTTGGATAGCCCTTTATGTCAGACTTAAATCTATGTTTATGAGACTGCTTATTTCCAGATATTGGGAGACAAAATTCCTTTTGTATGTAATAGGTCCTATCAGTTTTTGAAAAGCATAGCATGAAATTTGCTACACAGCAAGAATGCTATTTTCCTGATGGAGAACTATTTTGTTTTTTATCCCAAAGTCTGACCACAGACTGCTTTCTAAGAGGAGTGCTGATTTCAGTATTCTGCATTTTGCTGAATCTTGTATTCAAACAAGTTATCATTCCAACATACAGTAAACTTGTTTCCAAAAAAAGTAACCATTGCCCTCCCCACATATTATCTCTGTAATTATTGTTCTGAAATTGCCACCTAGCTAAGTGTTCAGGCTTTGTTGAGATGAAACTGAGCCCCTTTGAGATTTCTAGGAGGACAGAACTAACCCCACTGGATTTCACAAAGGAGAAAGAAAATGGAGACAAAAATTTAAACAGCTGTCCATGGCAATATTTCCTAAGATACGTTTCAGGAAAAGAAGTTGTTTCCAAAAAGATTTGGGAATGGCTGCACATCTGGTCCCTCTGTTGGAGGCCTCAGTACATGCTGACATATTAAAGTCTTACAAAAAACCAGCCATAAAGAAATCTGGTTAACTGTAGAATTTAGTGTTCAGAAGGTTTATTGATCAATAGGACGCCCTTTAAAAATTACACAAAATCAATTAGTATCTCAGGGAAGACATTGGAAAATGATGACCTGTAACTACCACAGAGAAGAAAATGGTATTTAAACAAAGTATAAAAATATTACAAGTCAATCAGAGAAAATTGAATGTTGATTAAATATTTGCAAGTGTTATACTATTCTGGTTCTTCAGTTTTTCTTCCTTAACTCTTTATCACAGGGTGAGATATTTAAAAATAAAATGATTTAATACATGTGGCTTGCATCAAAATAATCCATCATGGGGTAGCTTCAAGTAGGCAGCTGTATAAGTTGAGATTGGGTATCAGTTAGTAACTGTTCAAGTGTCTTTTTTAAAGGACACAATAATGTTTTCAACAATATCTTTCTAATGTTTGAGGTCTCAGTGTCTGCGTGTTGTTGTGACAATATGAATTTGCTTCAGAAAGTATTTCCAAGTAACTTTTGATGTACAGAATGGTAGCAAGGCAGTGATTCCTAAGCAAACTGTAAAGACTAGATCGAGGAACATTCCACAGCAAAAAGCTGCCACTGTGCTGCTATAAGCTGTAATCTTATGCATTTTATGGTTATAAACACTTTACTGGTTCATACTTGGACATGGTGGAGGAGTGGGAGGGATTCCGCTGTGTTTTACTTATCTGTGTATTTTGTTCCCATAGCTAGGACTTGCCAAAATTCCAGAATCTTAGGCCAGTGCCTGAATTTCTCATTTAACAATTTCTGGCAAGGAATTCCAGAGCTTCCCTACAGATGGTGAACTCTAGGAGTTAAGATAAATAGCACAGTGGAACAGAGGACAAAGCTCTGGGGTCGCATGACTGGACTTACCTGCAGGGCAAACTCCCCAGTCTGGTGATCTAGAACAAGCCGCTTAAATTCTTTCTCCTGTTTCCTTACCTAGGAAGTTAGGGGGGAAAAGCATAGTAGTACTCTCTTAATAAAACTGTTTTGACTATTATATCAGACAATTCAATAAAAAGCATTTAGTGATTATCTATCTATTAGTAATTATCTATCATCATCATCCTCACCATCAGCATCAACCTCTGTCTAGCAAGTGGCAGGGATGGCTGACATTCTGAGTAATTCCTAGTCAAGTCCCCTAAGCCCTGCTTTATAACAAAGAATGGGAAATTATTATGAAATTCATGAAATATGTAGCTGTTAAGAAATCACAGCAGTTTAAAGAAGCTTATAATATTTTTTTTGTATCTCTAGGAAGCCAAACACCCTAAATTTTCCATTACAAAATTAGTTTTTCAGAATATGGGAAGACTGTCTATGTTTTAGGACCCAGGAAGTATGATTCAATGCTCTCTTAGATTGAGACAAGATAGTTGATCTGTATTTAAGGGAAATTTCTACTTGAAACGAAGTTTAGAATATTTTGTTGGTCAAAAATAGAAGAAGTTGGAAGTCTTATAAGGATCCCAGAAAAAAAAATCACTATTTAATGTTTACACATGGAGATGTATCTCTGAATATCGACACCTGGGAAGTGTCTGGGTTGATATTTTTCTGTAGAATTTATTTAATATAGAATCCATGAATTTGTATTTTTCCCATATCATTGAAAGAAAACAATTAATTCCACTTAAGAACACTTTTCTATCTATGTTATGAAATAAATTTTCTCTTTTTTAGTACTGAAACAGAAGTTGGATCAAATATTAAATATTAAACCTTTATCCATGATGTATTAAATATCATCGATAATTTAGATTAGTTTTGTGGTAACATTCCTGGAAAAAAAAACATGTGTGGACTCAATACCTACATTTTGAATTCTATTATGTTTGTAATAACTTTTCCAATAAGTTTAGATGTACATTACCTCAGGCAAAAGAAGTCAAGAGTGATTATGCAGGAGTATAGGCATCCAAATATTTCTTTCAAGGAAAATTACTCTTCATGTACCTTTAATTTTCTTGCACAGTTCCTTTAAGACTTCAAATAATCAGTTCAGATGATTTTAGGCAGTTAAATTGAGAGCATGTATACATTTAAAAACTTTATAGTTTTTCATTTCCCTGAGATTGTCCAATAATTCCTTAGGACTTAAAAGAACATCTACCTCAGATAGTCAGAAAAATTTAGCAATGCAATTGCCCCCTAATTTTCATTCTGACCGTGACTAGCAGTGGAAGAGTGGGCTGGACTAAAGGCTTTTAGAGTAGTTGTATGGAAGAAATTACTTCACTTTTGCTAAGCTTTGGTTTCCTTATCTTCAAAAATGTTCATTTCCTGTAGTAGTTGGATTAAGAATTGAAATGTAAACTAGCATACAGTGAATGTTAGTTGTCAATGAACCATTGTCAAGTGACTTATAGATCCTTTTATAAGTGGTTTAGTGGGATAGGAAAATTTGAAATGTTGATTACAACATTTAGATCTTCTCTTTCTCTTTTGGAGATTCCTTCTACTTCTGTTCTACCAGTTGTGAATGAAATAGCTGTGTGTTCCTTTCTTTGGAACAGCACGGTTTTGATTCATTAAGTTACTTTACAGTTCAGCTCTTTGAACTGCTGGAAAATGGTAGCTTTTGTAGATTATATGGTTTGTTCTGGTTGTCGGGCTGGGGGTGGCATTCTTTTGAGAACTTCTGCATCTTAAACCCAAGAAAAGGATCTTTAGGGCCTTCTTTAAAATTATTAAATGCCTGACCATTGCTGAGGGATGATTTACAGAAAATGATATTAGGCAGCCTAATTGGACCATTGCCTGGCTACTTGAGTCACCAGGGTAATGGAACATCTTTAAAGATATTTCTTTTCATGGTACTTTGAAAATATATGGCTCAAGTTCTTAACCACTCACTCTGTGGTTTCTGGACAGACCAGGTTGCTGGATACAGTTCCTAGTAGGTTTTACATCCTGCAGTTCTACTTCTGATTAGTTGTTCAGACCGACAGATCCAAGAAAAAAGATGATCCTTGGGGCCTTGTGATCTATTTCTCAAATAGCAATGGATTTTTCTTCCCATTCCCATCTCTTTTTCTGTTGTTTGTGGTTAAACAAAAACTGAACCTAAAAAGTTTAATCAGAAGGTTTTCATTTGACTTAAAATGGCTAATAAGCAAAGATTTGCATTCCTACCTCACTCTGTAGCTGGCATATGGAAACATAGTTTATGTTCTCATGGTTTGAGCAAACATTCTATGTATAATAAAACAAGAATGAGTGCCCAGGCCTATAGCCTTTTGATTGAGGACATACCCTCTCTAAAGGAAATTTCCTATGCTATTTAGTGCTTGAGATTTATAGCTGTCCTTTTGGATATTAAATGCAAGCGAGTTTATTATGCTGCTTTATTGCTTGGTTAGAGAGGTATAATAGTAATCTCAGCCACATGCAGTCTCTTTACCTTTTTGACCTCCTTATTCTCCTGAGCAGAACACTTAGGTTAAAAATAAATAAGTTTAACTGTAAGTATGTTCTTCTTTTGTTACTAACCCCTCATTTCATCCCTTTGAGGAAAACTCTTTACTCTCGTAATTTACTATTGAGAGTCATGTTCTGCAGAGGATAAGTGGGAGTTTAAAATAATTATGTTTGATGGTACATTATTGCAGAACTCTCAAAGGTAACTCTAGAGCAGAATATCCCAGCCTGTTTCAAAGACCCAATTCTGTCCCCAGATACAGAGAATGATATTCATTCAAACATTTGACCTGGAGTATGAAACTATTTGAGTGAAATTAGGGTCAGAGAGAGATTGAACCTCTCTTTGAGAAAAGAGTGGGACCTGATTATCAATAAACTACAACTATCTTCTCCCAAGCTCTGATGGGAATCTATTTTTTCTCTGGTCCATTGAACATTCAAGAATACAGGGGTTTGGGGCCAGGGCCAGGGGAGAACTTGCCATTTCTGGTGTTTACTGCTGATCATCTGGGGTCTCTGGCTTAAGGGTAAGTAGATAATTTTTAGTCCCGTGACATAATTAAAGGAGGTTTGTACATTAGAAAGGTGAGAAAAATAATATCAAAAGGATGAGGAAGAGAGAGAGAGAGAGAGAGAGAGAGAGAGAGAGAGTGAACAAGTTGTAAAGCAGAGGCAAGTGGGAATAGAGTCCTGCTTCCTATGACAAAGGAAGAAGTGAAGAACAAACAGAAGGTCAAGAAAAAAGTGAGCTAGTTCTGTTGTTTAGTTGCAAAGAATCTTCCTGTTGTGGGCACTGACTGGACTGGAGAGCAAGTCTTAACTTTTTGGCAATATGCACCCACCAACTCACTAAAGAGCACTAGCTCACATGAGACTAATTAGTATTTCATTATCCTTCCAGTGTCTGTTTGGTATCTTTCAGGATCAAGAATACTTCATTGTGTTTGGCTGTTGGCACGAATGTATTTATCCTGACAGTTGTTGGGAAAGGAGTGAAAATTGCTGCAGCTGGACATGTGAGGAGAAACCAGCAGGAGGATGCATCTTAGTCAATACCATGTCACTGCTATTGGTCTCAGCCAATAGGGCACTGCTGTAGGCCACTAGGCAATAGGTCTCAGTGGGTTACTCTGAGACCTCAGTTGGAAATGGAACTGCAGATACCAGCAAGCACTGAAAAAAAATCTTTGAGAAGCTTCTTGAGGTAGAACTGTCTTTTAAATAGTTTGGTGTGTCTTGCTGCGTAGGTACCTTATGGTCCCATTTGGCTTGTACACAGTGCTCTCATGTGATTAAAGTGATCAGAGAATTAATGCCCTTCAAACAGCCACACAGGGCCAGGAGATTACTTCTTCAGAGCGCTCTCAACCTGAGCAGGATTTGCGGCTGGCTGTCTAATGAGAGAGCAGCCCTTTGGAAAGCTCCCACCTCACCTGGGGAACAAATACTTTCCTTACTTTGAACCTAAAAGTTCAACCTAAAAACAGCCAGAAGCTAAGGAACCCCAGTGCCTTCTCTAAGGTCACAAGACTTCATGCACAGAAACGTAATGGTGGAACCAAACGTGGGACATGGCGTGTCTGGAGTTTCATCTCTGAGCCTGGCATGCAGTAAATATTCTCTGACACTGACAAACTAATGACTGTCATACATGATTGAATCAGGGAAGGCAAATTAAACATTACTTTCCATTTTATTTGCAAGCTTACTGGTAAAGAACAATCCAAATACATAATTATATTACTTTTGCTGGTCTTCAGATTTTCCTTTAGTGTATAAGGAAAGAAAAATAGAGGAGTGATACGGAAAAGGCATGTTACTGTTTTTATCTTGTGTGTGTGGGGAAATCACTCATTTTGGTAGAATGTCAAAAGCAGTGGTTCACATACCTAACTAATAGTGAGAAATGAAAAATATAGTTTTTTAAAATGCTTTGGTTTAAGATGGATTCCAGTAATCTGGGTTTTAATAAGTTCTGCCCTTAGATGCCCAGAGATGTTCTACCCTTAGATGTCATTCCGGGGTTGAGAACTACCGTTCCGGTGTGCTCCACCTTCCTAATGAATGTAAGTATGAGCTCAGCGCTTTTGGATTGCTTTGCTATTTTTCCAGGCAGTGACCTTTTACTATAGATAGAACTAGGAAGAAGAGACTGAATTTTATAGATAGGACTATGAAGAAGAGACTGAGTTGATTTTAAAGTAAAAATTGTGAAATAGGAAAGATTTGTGCTCAATATTCTGCTTGCTCATTGTTATGGGATACTCTACGTTTCCTCCAAATTCATATGTTAAAGTCCTAATGTCTAGTCCCTGAGAATGTGATTATATTTGGAGATAAAGGTTTCAAAGAGTTAAATGTAAATGAGCTTACTAGGATAGGTCCTAATTCAATATGAGCAGTATTCTTTAAGAAGAGTTTAGGAATACAGACACACAGATGGTAGCCCATGAGAACATGGAGAGAGAAACAGCCAACTGCAAATCAAGGAGAGAAACCTGCAAAGAAATCCACCCTGGAAACACCTTAACCTAAGACTTCTTGCCCCTAGGAGCAAAAGAAGCTACATTCTGCTATGTGAGCCACCCTGCTTGTAGAACTGTGCTGTGGCTGCTTGAACACACTAGTATTTTTCCTTTCTGGAGGCTTCTCTTCACACCTTATCTTTTTCCACCAGGGCCATCTTACTGTGTTGGACTTCCCAGGTCTCTTTCAGAAAGCTTTCACTTGAGGTTGTCTCTACCACCAGGAGTCCAAGTTCCAGATGCAGGCCATTCATCAATTCAGAGGTCACCTATCCTTTTATATCTGCATAACAGGTGTTATTATTGCTGGTGCTGGTGCATGCAGGTGGATGGTGGGGTGGGGTGGGGTGGGCTGGTACAGAGAGCAGAGAAGATGCTGTTTCAAAGTTCTCACAGCACCTCACAGTGGACCACTTCAGTTTTCTAGGTAACTACTACGACCTGATCAACAAATTCCCGTCTGGATTATTATAGATCTTCCAGTTTAAATACTTTAAGAATGCCAATCAACACGGAGCTCCTTGACAGCAGCAGTTCTATCTTATTTACTTCTGTGTTCTCTGCACCTAGCAAAGTACCTGGACCATAGGTGATGGTCAACAAATCTTACTTTCAGGATCAAGGTGGTCATCTTGTTTCTGCTCAAACACTATTGGTGACAGAGAGCTCCATCCTTATGGATGTGGCAAGCTACATAGCATGATGATTAAGACATATAATTTAGAAAATGTACATTATAATTAATTATGGCTATAATAGAGATTTAGATGATGAGGAAATAAAAGTGTCTTAGTTGTAGCCTTATCACCAGCTAGCATGGATTCTTAGCCTTGCATAAGATGTGGGCTGGCTCTTAGGCTTGCTGACAATGCCAGCCACTGTCTGCCCTCTTCTCCTGGGCTTTCTAAATGAGAGAGTCTCTGTTGATGCTTCCAAGATTTTACCAATCAGCTGAGGGTTCTTGCTTAATTTCCACAGAAATCACAAGGTAGCAAAGTGTAGCTCTTTTAGTGTTAACAGCCTTGGGCTTTAAATGCCAGCCTCTATCAGCAGTTTTAGTGTTAGTGGCCTCCTTGCTGCTCTGGGCAAGCAGCTACCATTAGCGCTCAGAAACTGTTCAGGCTTCCGGAGATGGTGCCTCTCAGCTATTCATCATTGCCCTGTGTTGCTCTCCAACTTCTAGCCACCTGCAGTGTTGTCAGCCTTAGCTGCTGGCTACTTTTTGTACCAGAAGCTTTTGGTGTTATTACTTCCTAGTATACCAGTTCAGCACGCTCTCTTTACTTGAGAATGAAATCATGGGTAGGCAAAAAAATGCAATCTGGAAGAGGCTTTATTAGGGTTTTGCTGCAGCATAATGGAGGAACCGTGCACAGGCTAAAACTGCTAAGGCTATGGCAAGGTTGGGTAGAAAGAACAAAAAGTGGGCTCATGCATACAGTGTCAGACTCTGGTCATGGATAAGGGCGCAGTGGATCTCCTTGAGGAGGGCTGCAGAGGGGTGGATCATCCGGAGGGGCTTCAGGGTGGAGCCATCTGGGATGGGTCTGAGTCTGAATCCTGCTGTAGCCCAAACAAATATCTCCTAGAGAGGCTGTGGGGTACCTGGTATTGTCAAACTAGTTATAAGGCAGCCATGAGACAAAAATAAAAACTATTTCTAGGGGAACATCAGGCTCTTCTCTTCTGTCTCAGTCTTGGTACAATTTTTTTTTCCAACGGTCTTACTGCTGACCTAAGAAAATAACTTAATCTTCCTCATACTTCAAATCTTTCAGTTGTTTTAATGTCTTTGGCAGTGTTAAGCAGTGGATAGGGAATATATAGTGGTGAAGCGATGTGATTCTTATTTGTTTTAGGTAATATAGTACTGGAGACTGGTACTAGTTAACCTAATATATATTATTATATATAAAATCTGTCCTCAGTACTAGATCACAAATTCATAAACACCAATTACAATAAATGCTGTTAGAGTGAATGCATGTAAGATTCCATGACAGAGACCTACAGAGGCATTCTGGTTACCTGATGATTCAGAGAGGGGAGTTTGAAAGGTTGACATTTAAAATGAGACTGATTAGCCAGGGGAGAATAGGGGAGAGAATATTCCATTAGAAGCCGCAGCATATGTGAAGATCGTAAGTGTTTACCATATCCAGGATTTAGAAGACAGGCAAGGTGGCGAGAGAAGGGGGAGTGTGTAGCACTGGTGAAAGGTGTTGAGGAGCAGGACTTTCTACATTTGGAATTCATTAGCACTATGGATTTCCCCCTCTAGTTCCACCTTTTCCTCCTTAGAGGAAATGGTTTCTGAGCTCCTCTTCTTCCAGGCTTGTGCCTGCCTTGAGCTCAAATAGGATAATCTTTCCAGTGGCTCTAAGAACTTGTATGCATACACCCGAGAAGTTGATCTTTCCTGTCTGAGTATCTTTTCCTTTTTCTCATGTAGCCTTCTCACATAAGAGGTAGGATTCTCAAAAGAGAGGGATGTACTTACAACTATAAGCACATCAATAATACAGTTTTGGTCACATTTTATTTCTTCCTTGTTAGTTCCCTGCCCCAACAGAGCTTAATCGGGACTTCATTCTTTGCCTAAAATACCTTAAAACGATGTCTTCACTCTCATCTTAAGAGTGTGAGCTCCTGGAGCAGGATCCAGGCTGAGTCATACCCAGCACACAAGCCTCCAATCTCCAGGGCTGAGATTTCTACTGTGGACTGTTTCTTTTACTAGCCACTCAATTCTACTGTACCATTCTCACAGAGGAGGCACAAAGCAGATCTTGGGACTGATAGCGTAACTCAGAAAAAGACAAAACTATGTGAAGTATGTATTTGGTCCAAAATGAGGATTGAATTTATAGTGTTTTCTGCCTTGTTAAAAATATTGAATGGTTTGTGCTGTAGCTATCTGAAGGAGGTGTCTTTCTAGTTGTCCTTCTAGCTGGAAAAGAAACAAATCAATTAAGGGAGAATCTAACACTTTAGACTTTAAGGAACACTGTTAATTGCTAAGTTGTGCTTCAAATAGGGATCTTATGTACTCTATAATAGTAATCACTTTGGTTTAGAGTTTTCTTTGTTTTTTTCAGAAATATATCACTTTTTCACAGAATTGTTGTCTTAGCTGAGTTACCAGCTAGGTTTAGCCCATTTTAAAGAAAAAGACTGTGTCTTATTCATTGTTGTATTCCAACAACTGGCACAGTGTCTCGCACACAGAGGTATTTATTCACTTCATGATGGAATATGTAGATGCTTCCATTTATATTATTATGTTGTGTATCAGTCGGCTTTCCCATCACTGAGACACATTATCCATTACCTACAACTGAAAGGAAGAGAGGTTTAAGTTAGCTCATGGTTTCAGGGGCTTCAGTACATGGTTGGCTGGTTCCCAGACAGAAATCTCATCATGGAAAGGTAAGGCAGAGCAAAGTTGCTTAGTACATAGTGGTCAGGGAGCATAGTTGGGAACAGTGCCAGAGAGGAATGGGTAAGGGATCATCTATAGTACTCAAGGCCATGCCTCCATGACCTACCCAGACACAACCAAGATTGTGCTCTACTAATCTACTAGACATTTTTTTTTTTTTTGAGGTAAGGTCTCACTTTGTAGTTCAGGCAGGTCTTAAACTTACTATGGAACCCACGTTAGCCTTGAACTCATGGCAACCCTCCTGTCTCAGCCTCCTGACTGCTAGAATTTTAGGCATGTGCCACCAAGCCATGCTTCCTGATGTTTCTTAATCCAATCAAGTTGACACAGAAAGACTGACATTCACACATTGGTTACATTGTACTGAAGCCTTAACTAATTCATGACTTCATGAGATCACAAGCTTTTCTTGTCTAGGTTCTCCAGTGATGAGGAATTAAATTGGGAGCAAAAGTTCTGTCCTACAAGCTCTGCTGGACTAGAAGTTTCTTACCTAGTCTGGACAGTTCTTACTTATGTCATAATTAGTTGGCACAGCCCTTGGTATACAGGAAGTGGTCAACACATTTCTGTGGAGGGCTGCAAATGTGTCGCAGAGAAGGAGTTGTATGAATGGTCACCTCTGTAGAGATGTGCTTCAGAATATTCCATTATCAGTACTGTTGCCAGGCACTGAGGAAGACTCATCTGGAAGAATCCTGACTTAGAGCATGAAATCATTCTGTTAAAGGGGATGGTGTGGCTGCCTTGGGTTGAATTCTCTGCTCTAAGATGAACACATTGTGTTTTTTTTTTTTTTTTTTTTTTTTTGCTGGAGATGCAGCTTAAAAGACTCTGCCCTGCCTCAGTGACCTCAGGTCACAGTGGCCAGACTTAGAATCTGTGGCAGAGGTTCAGCTGTCTCACTTTGAATGCAAACAAGTTCCTATTACCCCTGGGAAACAGCTTTCTAAGCAAGGCCAGGACAAGTCATGTTTGTAGTAGAAACTGTCAAGATACTGTGGTTAGAGTTACAAAGAAAGCCTGACACTCCCTATAGGAGTACTTTCCCTACAGAGGAAGTACCTTCCCTATGGTACAGAGCCTGCACTTCTCATCCTGTTTTCAAAAGTAGAAGAGATCGAGGGAAAAAATCTAAGGAAGATGACACATTTGCTAGTAATCACAGCAGCAGAGGTTATTGTAGGGGACGTTAAAATCCTGTATTAGACTGAGAGAGTAGCTGAGTTAGTGATCATTTTCTAAAGAAAGACAGAGGGCGTGAAGAATAAAGTGAATGTGGGACTGTACGAGGTAGGGGGTCACATTGTGATAAATGCTAAGTGAAGCCTATGGGTTCAGAATGCTAAATTTACTTATGTCTTTATCTGTTTTTTATTGTTGTTAAATCTTAAGTTAATATGAGGAAGGGCACAAATACATGAAATATTCAATTGTAGTTATCTAAACGAACACTCTCAAACAGGCAAGAATACCAGCCTGTTGAGGGTGGCAATTTATTTAGCGCTAGTGTCTGGGATATGCCTTGCACCTAGCAGTCCCTAAACAAATGTTTATGAATAAAAAAGTCTTACTACTAAACATTTAAAGAATAATCAATAGCGAATGTTCACAAAATATCCCCAAAAATTGAAAGGGAAAGAACATTTCCCAATTCATTCTATGGGGTCAGTACAACACTGACACGAAACCAAGTACATCAAAAGAAAAGAAAATTATAGAACAGCATCTCTTATGAATGGAGATGCAAAAATCCTCAACATAATACCTGAAAATGGAATCTCACATCATACAGAAAGTATTATGTGTATAGTGAAATAGGGATTTATCCTGGGGAGGAAGTGTTGGTTTAACATGTGAAATCAATTTAATGTAATACACCATAGTAATAAAATAAAAAGAAAACCCATGTGTTCACCTGTATGGAAAAACATCAGAAAAAGCCCCATACTTTCATGATAAAAAATTCAGCAATTAAAGAATAGAAGTTTCTCAACTCAGTTAAAGACATCTACAATACAGAGTTTCAGACGAGGTGATAAAAAATTAACAATAGATATTGTATTACATATTGTTATCTTCAAATTGGTTACTCAGTTAAACAAATATAGGCACTTAAGGTTGATCAAACAATTAGACATTAACTGTTCTGTTTGGTTGTTGTTTTGTGTATGTCTGTTTGTTTGTTACTATGTTTTCATTCTTTATCTTTAAAAATAAAAAAATAAAATGCCAAAAAAAGACATCTACAAAAGCCCCACAACTAACAGTACACTTAATGTTGAAAGATTGATTCTCCCTCTTAGACTAGGAGAATAAAAAAAGATATTTGCTCTCAACTTTTTATTTAGCATTGTACTGGAGGATCTAGCCTTGATAATTCAGAAGGAAAATGAAATAAAAAGCATCTAGATAGGGAAAGAAAAAGTGAAACTATCTCCATTCATGGATGACTTGTCCATGTATGGAGAAAATCTTAAGGAATCCACTAAAAGCTGTTAGAAGTAATAAATGAGTTCAGCAAGATTTCAAAATATAAGGACACTACATAAAGATTAATTTTATTTCTACATTGCAATAACAATCTGGAAATGAGGTTAAGAAAACAATTATATTTATAATAATATAAAAATATAATACATAGGGATAAATTTAAGAGAAGTGCAAAGCTTATACTCTGCAAACTACAAAACATTACTGAAATAAATGAAAAATAATCACAATAAATTTAAAGATATTCTATTTGTAGGAACTGTAATATTTTCAAGATTATAGTCCTTCCAAATTGATCTACAATTTAGTATAATTACCACCCAAATCTTAGCTGGTTTCTTTGTAGAAACAGACAAGCCAGATTCTAAACTTCAGACAGAATTGAAAAGGACCCAGAATAGCTAAGCCAGTCTTGGAAAAGAAGAAAATAAGACAACTCATATTCCTGATTTCAAAACTTACTGTAAATCAATAGTAATCAAGGGAGTAATGGCATAATCATACACATATAGTTAAAAAATAGAATTCAAAGTCCAGAAATAAGCCATGCATCTTATGATCAGTGATTTTTAACACCAGTGTCAAGACCATTCAATGAGGAAGGAGAAGTCTTTTTAATAAATGATGCTAGGGTAATTTGATATCCATATACAAAAAAAAAATGAAGTTAGACCCTTACCTCATAGTATATACAAACGTTATTTCAAAGTGGATCAGAGACCTAAATGTAAGAGGTAAAACTATAAAACTCTTAGAAAGGAAGATACAAGTAAATCTTCAAGACCTTGGATTAGGTGATAAATAGTCTCTTAAATAGTTCAAAAATCTAAGCAACTGAGAGGCAGGGGTAGGGGTATGGAATCAGAAAGTCATATCTAGACTGTATAAAGAGTTCTTATAATTCAAAATAAAAAACCAAATAACCCACTTTAAAATAGGCAGAGGATTTGAGGAGACATTTTTCTAAGGAAAGTATAAAAATAGCCAGTAGCACATGAAAAGATGTGACATCGTTAGTCATTACAGGAATACAAATCAAAATCACAGTGAAATACACTCTAGGATGGTTACAATTTAAAAATCAGAAAAAGAAATAAGTGGTGGTGTGTATGTGGAGAGATAACAGTCCTCAGATGCTGCTGATAGAAATGTGAAATGGTACAGCTACTTTGGAAAATCCTCTGACAGTTCCTCAAAAAGTTAAATGTGGAGTTATCATGATTTTTCAATTCCAGTTATAGTTTTTTACCTAAGAGAAATGAAAACATGTCCCCACAAGAACTTATAGTTAATGATCAGAGTAGCATTACAGATAATAACTGAAATAGTCAAAATGTGGAAACAACTCAAATGTCCATCAGTTGATGAATAAATAAAAATGTGGTATAGACATACAAAGAAAATTTGACCAAAAAGGTATATAAGAATTGTTGATACAGCTATAACATGAATAAATCATGGAAATGTTACCCTAAGTGAAAGAAGTCATTTATAAAGGACCACATAGTAAAGAAAGATAAACTTGAGGCTTTTATAGGCAAACGGTCACAACTAGAGACCATACTCATAAGCGAAATAAATCAAACATACATGTGCAAGCACCGCATTGTTTCTCTAGTGTAAAGCCTGAAAGAGTTAATTTAATCTAGGAGATATGATAGACATTGTGAATTGATAGGAAAGCACTCATAGGTAAAGGATAACTGGGATATGGGAAAAGAGAAGGGAAAGAAGGAGAAAGTTTGTATATATGTATATGCAGGATAGTTAACACGGGTGTTCTACTGTCCTGTATTTCCTTGCTGAAAGAAACTGTCAGTGAGGCATTGGTTGATTAGCTTTGTATGTCTATATGTGTTTTCATGAGAAACTACATTGAAGATATCAATATGTAATACAATAAGCATTGTTTTCCCTACCACTCTGTTTGTAACTCTGTAATGTCTGTACTGATCCTATGGTATTCTGTAAAATGTTGTCGGTCTGTTAGTATTTTCCTCCTTTTATTTCTAAAATTAAAAAAAAAAAAAGACCACATATTATCATCGTATTTGTATAAGATGTCCAGAATAAGTAAGTTTACAAAGGCAGATTCATTGCCTAAGTTGAAACAAGACAGATAAAGAATATGGGGTTTCTTTCTGAAATTGATAGTTGTGGTAGTTACATAATTCAGCAAATATATTAAAAACCATTCATTATACACCGTGTGTGTGTGTGTGTGTGTGTGTGTGTGTGTGTGTGTGTGTGCATGTTCTGTTGTTAAAGACCTGGCCCAGGACTTTACACTTGCTAGGTAAGTGCTGTACCACTGAGCTAAGCCTTCAGCCCCACTACACTTAACTTCAAATGGGTGGATTACATCTTAATGAAGTTATTACAAAGAAAAGAATGTTAATAACTTCAACATTTGAAATTTGAAGAGCACCTATTTTATGTAGTCTGTTATATACTTAATTCTAAGATTTAATGAGAACTTTCAAATTCACAGAAGTGTTTACCTTCATTTTTTGAAAAAGTCCAGCTCATTAGGATGGGTTAGATTTATTCTGAGGCTCTGGTCAACTTTCAGAGGCAGCAGAACTAAGATTTTAAGGAAAAGCCTCTAATCAGGAATATGGGGACAAATGAAGGACCTGACGTGTTGAAGTACATTTCCATCCGGTAGAGAAGAGTTGGGGAGAACTGTGACAAATTTCTTAACTCACATAGAGCTGAGCTCCCTGGTGCCCATGCCTAGCACAGGGTGGCATTCACAGGAACAGCAATCTGACATTCCACAATAATATTTGGAAAGCAATTTCAATATTGGGAATGATTCCTTAGATCATTCTTAATACAGAGCAAGCTTATTAAGTGTTTTTCCCACTTGGCTGTCCTTCTCAGCAATTCAAGAACATGACAGTTATACTCACAGTTCTTCCAACTCTCATCTGAACTCAACCCTTCCCCCTAGTAAAAACTCTTTCAGCCCTACCCAAATGGTACTTTTTTTTTTTTCTTATCCCATTTCAACTTCTGTGCCTGGTTTATATGATTGGCCAAAAGTTCTCTGTCATTTCCAGTGGAAATCAATTCAGCTCACTATCAGACCTTTTACTTCCCCCCTTCACTTATCACCCCATTTCAATCTGACCAAGAAATGTCCCAAAGACATACTTCCCTGTAAGAGACAGGATGAGAAGAGACCAGAATGCTATTTTTCTAGTCACGCTGGCCTAACACATGTAAATAGTAGAGGTGTCAGGTTAAGCCTGGAAGTGTAGTGACACTCGTGGGAAGAGAAAATGGCCATTGATCTGTGCTTTTTGGAATCTTCTGCAGACTGGGTCAGGTAAAATATTAGTTGGAATAGGGGGATGACGGCTTGGATTTCTGTGTACCCAGTGACTGACAATCCAGTGTGAAGGGGGATTGTTTTAAATTTCAGAAGGCACAACTATTACATTTACATTGGATGTATTGACCCTAAGCTCTTAAGGTCAATGAAATTGTAAAGCATCTTATAGTGCTAAAAAAAAGAAAATCCCCCAGGACTCTGTTCTTAAAACAAAAAGCCCTGAGGATGATGCTTCAAGTGGCAACCTGAAAACAGACAGAAAGTGGTTAAGAAACTATCAAATCCAAGGGCATACAAACTGCTTTTCAAGTCATTATATTTGCCAGTCAGTGGCATTTATTGAGTAATTCTCCTGCGTGTATCAGGCACCAAATTAGCCTTTAAATTGCATGTTCTGCAAAGAGAACATGCTCTCTCTCCCTCCTTTTGGCCAAGGCAAGTCTATCTTTCTGTGCAAATGAACTCCTGGGAATTCCATGGCATTTTGGATGCCCCTGAACATAACTTCAAGGGATCTGTGCTCTAACTTCACACAAATGGAAGAGGCAGATTGTTCTCCTTGGTTCTCTTGCTTATTAGTCCTTCAAGCTGATTAGAAGATTTCAGTCAAATTTAAAATCCACACCGAGACAGTCTCAAAGGACTTTAGAAGGTTCGCTTGATTGAAGATGATTTGCCGATCTGTCATCTGTCTCTTCTGGTAGCTAAGAGAGATCTTTCCATCTTGTTTCCTTTTTCTGAGAAAGGGTAACAGGAATTCTGTGCAGGTAGGTGGGATACTGTGTGAAATGTCACTTGAGTTCTTGGAGGGAAGACGCCAGGTAAAGTACAATCAGTTAATGAGTCTACAGTCACTTGGCATCTACGCTTGAGAAAATCATGTTTATTTAGGGGCAAGGAGCCAGTTATTTCCATTTTTGCCCTCACCCGAGTATGCTTTTGGGCTATTTTTGAATGTGTTAGCTCTAGTGAGTAAAGATTAAGGGAGAACAAAAGAACAGCAAATATTGCTTAGTCATACGCTGATGAAATGTTCTGGTGAATATGATTTAAATCAAATGGCAGAGTTAAAAAAATGTCTGTGACTCCTTTGCCTCATGTGGATGGCTAATGAAGAACAGGAATAAACAACCAGATTGAGAAGTCTGTCTCCTCATCTGTCCCAGGCTACTGAGAGCACCTGCCTGCCTTGTTCTTCCTCAAGAGCCTCTTCAAGGCCAAGATTCTCCATCCATTGTTTGTAAGCTGCATCCCATTTGGCTTTGGCTGACCTTAGGAAGGCATGCTCCACTGAGGATGAGTAACTCTCGCTTTCTTGTCAAAAGGGAAGGCAAAGTCTTATCTGCAATCCAGGAGAGACTGTCTTGTTAGACAGGATTCACAGCTGCAGGCTGGATATCAAGTCCCACCGTTCCTTTGAAACTGCTCAGCTGTCTTAACAAGATAAGATACTACATATTTGTAAACTCTAAGCCCAAGGTGGGCATTGAGATATGTCCCAAAGTTCTCTTTTCTAGCATTGCTCTGAATTTCGAGCTCGATTGATTAAGCATCTAATAAATGAATGATACTGAATCTTCAGGTCTGAAAAAGTGGGAGCTATAGGAAATGCATAACTGGGAAAATATGAAGAATTTTGAATGACTATCAGCAGATTCTTTGTGAAATGTGCAGATTCTAAAAGAAGAAACATATTCTTTAAAATGAAAGGCATTCTCAGTTCTGGCAAGTGAATAAAGTATGATCTGAATTAGGAGTCATCTAGGAAAGATGCACCCAAATCCGTTCTGCATCCACTGGGATCTGAGTGGCATGGTAGCCACAAAACACAATACAATCATTGCATGATATCTGATGTTGCCAAGGTGAGGATTATTCTTTCTAACTATTTTGTGTGTTGGAAAAAAATAGGAAGAGATATCAAAATGATGATAGGGTTTTCAGGTATGTGGATGCTTTCTGGACTTGAAATGTGTGTAGGGTTGCTCTAGGGAGGAGACTGGAAGAGAGACACAAACCCTCACAGCAAACCAGAAACTGCCCCGGTATACTTCCCATTCCTGTAATCACCAGTAGTTTCTGAATATTGCATAGCAATTTTTAAAGGAAGTACTGTTCTGACAAATGCTTTTTAGTTTTCATTCTGTAATTAGCATATGATGGCTAAGGTTGCCTAATAGCTACTTACTATTGTTGAGATTGGGTACTTCAAGTGACTCTACTCAGAGGGTGAAAAAAAGAGTGAATATTTACATTAAAAAATAACACTACAGTAATAGACATTAATCCTCCTCAAAATACTCCTTTCACTCACTTCAAACACATTTATCCCATCATTCTTGCCACTTTCTGAACTGGTTCTAAAAAACCTCTTTCATGAGTGTCTTTAGTGAGTTGTACTACCCTGATGTCTTGAACTGGTTCAAAGTATTTCCCTTTAATGGTCATTTTAACTTTGGAGAAGAGCCAGAAGTCATGCACTGCCAGACCCAGTGAATAAGGTGGATGAGGACTGTCTTGCTTACTTTTCTCTTGTTGCTGGGACAAAATACCTGACACTCAGAATTAAGGAAGGAAAGGTTTATTTAGCTCACAGTTTTTGGAGGTGTCGGTCTGTACTCTGCTGGCTCCAAGGCAGAGTGACACATGACAAAGGGCAACACTTCACAGCAGTGGAAATCAGCAAAAGCAGCAAGAGCAAAAGGGAGGCGCAGCAGAGAGCAAGCCTCTTTCCCTCCCTTATATTGTATGCAAGCTAACTGGCCCCAGGGCAGGCGTAGCACTCACACCCATAATCCCAGTATTGGACCATGAATCAATCAAAAACTCTAGAAGCCTGCCCCAGAACTGCATGAGACTTTTTTTGGGGGTAGGCATCTAGACACAAACCATAACAAGGACACACTACAGTGATTTTACTAAACCTAACTTCCCACTGGATGGCACTTGGTAGCAGCCTTCACCAGCAATTTGGATCACACCTTGTAAAGATACTCAGGAAAGAGTTCTTCCAGACTGCTTCAGAAAGTGGCAAGAATAATGAGACAACTGTACACAAAGCAAGGATGATAGGGGGTGGTGGTGGTGATGGGGGTAGTGGTACGTATTTTGAAGGAGATTAATGGCAATGTGTCTTTTACTGTAATATATTTTTAAAAATTTAAACATCCACTGTACTTTTTGAACAAAGGCCATAGTACCTTCTTCTAGACTGCCAACCTTTTTGTCATTTCTAGTTTTATTATGGTTATTGCTAGGATTAACTGTGGTCATTGAGTATTAATTAACTTGTGGACATCTGTTTTGGATAGGATAATGAATAAGGCACAGATCATTTACTCAGGGCCTAGTAGTCTAACAGGGGAGGAAAAGAAATAGACAATTGTAAAGCACAGCAGTAATGCTGTGCTGAGTTGTCCATATGGGACTATCAAAGGCATAAAGCACAGAGGAGGATCCCTGAGGCCTTTTTTTCGAAAGAAGTTTAAAGACTAGTGCTCTTTTTTTGGAGGAAAAATTTTAAAAGTTCATGTGAGAATGCCTGAGTGTTCAGGGCAGAATATTTTTACACAGGGGAACTTAATGCTAGAATCCTAAGCTTCCTTACAAAGAGCTACCCCAAAGACTCAGTCTTGAGGCCCTGGAGAGTTACTGAGTCACCAGATATTTAGATACATGTATCTTAGTTACACTACACACATGCAATAAGTCTCTTTATTCTGGAAACTTCCATCCTCCCCACCCCCAGCCCCTGTGATAAGTTAAATACTTGATGCACACTCTCCCACTGTATTAGTGGTGGACTGTATTCTGTCAAACCAAACAGCCATGAGCTTGCAGCTGGAAATGCTGTTGCATTTCTTCCACAAGATCACTACCAGTTAATTAGATGGTTCTGTTCTGATCAATACAGCCTTAGAAGTTGGACTTTGGCAAATACAAGAGGTGATCAAAAGATACAGTGAATATCTAAGTTAAAAGATAACTTATTACAATAAAAGACACATTGCCAAGAAGGATGAGCTAAGTGTTCAAATCACGGGGGAATATTTTGAAGGGGATTAATGACAATGTGTTTTCTTTAATTACATAATCACTATATTTTTTGATTATTGCTCATTGATCAAATGTTTACAGCAATTTCTGTCAAATAAAAACATTATTCATCCACCTTGTTCACAAGATCTGGCATCACGTAACCTCTGAATTTTTCTTAAAGTCAAAATGACCATAAAAGATGAATGTTTTGAATCAGTTCAGGGCATCGAGGCAGCTACAAGAGCACAACTAAAGATATTCATGAGAAAGGACTTCCAGAGCAGCTTCAGAAAGTGGCAAAAATGATAGAATAAATATATTTGAAGTGAAAATGTGTATTCTGAGGGAAGTTAGTAGAAATGTGTGTTTTAATGTAATAAAAGAAAAAAAAAATCTAAACATTCACTATAGTTTTTGATCACACCCTAAGGATGATGCAAGAAGAGTGCTGTGTGTAACATACCAAGTGGAAAACATGTGGAGGAAGTTGTGCTGTCAATCAAGCTTTCCTGGAAGTGTCCTATCCACTGAACATGGAGGGTGATCATTATAGTAGTGCTTTTGGGGAGGGTTGTGGGATGGGCTGTTTAAGGTCAATGCTGGCCTAATGCAGGTAGCAGTTTCAATTATTGTAAACCCTGTGCTCAGAAGGTTTCCTGCCATCTCTACAAAAGTCCCTTTGGAAATTCGGAGGGCACTAACCCCTCCCTTCACGGGCTCTTTTTCAGCTTGGGTAGAGCATTACTGACTGAGACTGGAGCCTCTAATTAAGCAAGGTTCTGAGGCATTTTCTCAAGAGCTTAGCATGATGGCAGAACCAAGGCAGAGGCTGTGAGCTGGGGAGAAGGCCGTCCTTGGTTGAATGGGCCAGCAGTCAGGGAAACTGTAGAAGCATTGTGTCTGCAGTTAGTTATGTGTGGGCAACACAGAGGCATTCTCACTCTCTTGTAAGTACACCTGAACAGATCTATCACGCATAAGATCAGAAAATTTATTTATTTGTTCTTTCAACAATATTTGTTGAATGCTATCAGGCATTGTGATGGTTAATTTTTTGTGTCAACTTGGTTGGTTTTGTTAAATAACATTCTGAAGTTGATCTTAGTCAAAAGGTTGAGAAGCAATAAACAACATTCTGGATGTGTCTGTGAAGTGCTTTGGGATGAGATTTGCATTTTAATAGACAGACTGGATAAAGCAGATTGCCCTCCCTGATGTGCATGGGCCTAGTTTAGGCCTTTTCTAATCTGTAGGAAGACTAAGGAGATCAAAAGCCTGAATAATAAAGAATTCTTTCTCTCTGAGTGTCTGTAAGCTGGGATGGTTTTCTCTGGTCTCTAGACCCAAGCTGAAGCTGATACTGGAATTTATACCCCTGGCTGTCCTCGGTTTGAATGTCTCAGCCTTCATAATCATGTGATGTAATTCCATATAGTAAATCTGTCTGTCCCTCTCTGTCTCTGTCTCTGTTTCTACACACACACACACACACACACACACACACACACACACTTTATCTGAAATGCTTGGGATTAGAAGTCTTCAGATTTTGGAATATTTGCATAAACTTTACCAATTGAGTGTTTCTTAAATGAAAATCTAAAATTCAAAATTTTTGAGCATTATAGCAGCACTCAAAAAAGTTTGGATTTTGGACAATTTTAGATTTTGGATTTTCAAATTAGAGATATTCAAGCTGTGTGTGTATGTGTGTGTGTGTGTGTGTGTGTGTACCTATAATTCCATATTATTGGATCTGTTTCTCTGAATAATACAAGGTAAAACAGTGAACAAGAGAATAAGGCTCCTATTCTCAGTGATCTTTCTTTCTTATTGAGTGAAACAGATAATAAGTGAGGCAAAGAAGCAAATGAACAAGAAAGGTTTAAAATAATGATCAAGTCTATGTAGAAAATTTAAATAAACAGATACGCTCAAAGTGACTGACTGGCTCTTTGAGATTAGGTGGTCAGGGAAGGTCTTTCTGAGGAAATAACATGTAAACTGAGAATTGAGTGATCAGAAGTACCTTAGTACAAGACTTGGGAACATACCCTCCCAAGAGGAAGAATAGTAAGTGTAAAGGCCCTGAGAGAGGAATAGGCAAGTTAGGTAACAAAAAGGCCAAAGTTTCTAGGACCTAGTGAATAAGAGACAAGGGGGTAGAAAATGAAGTCAAAGATCTGTGATAGCTCAGGTGATGTTCACTATAAACCAGAAAAAAAGAGTCTAGATTTTGTTATAATGACAATGAAATTGGCAATTTTGTTTCCAGATAGTATTAAGATATGATTTGAATTTTTAAAGGATCACTCTGGCTGCTGTGTAAAGAATGAATTACAGGACTTCCAAAATGATAATGGGTTCCACTTACCCTCTAATTTTTACTTCTTCTCAAAAACCCTACTAAAACGATTATACTGAAATTTAAACAAAGAGATAAGACCTATATGTACAGTGAGAATGGAGGTGACAAAACAGAAGGATGAGTAATATCTGACTTGTCAGCTATGAGGAAGTATCCAACTTGTCAGAGGTAAGGTGACAATGGAAGAAGCAGAAAAACATCTGACATGTTGCAGACACCTCCCCTCTAGTGTCCCTGCAGGGGCTCAGGAATCATCAGGATCAGTATGTCTGGAAGTGGGGTCTAGCTGACACAGAAGCATTGAGCAAATGTCAACTGAAGAAGTAAACAGAACTCCAAATTGATTCCCCCATTGCATGCAATTAGAAACTGCCTTAACTGACCCCTATAGAAGACTGATGATTCATTCTCTAGAGATAGTTTGGTTATAAAATGTCCTCCCAAAGTCTCCTGTTTTATGAGATGGGGATTTTGATAGGGATCGGATCATAGGGCTGTTATACTCATCAGTGGATTAATCTATTCATGAGTTCAGAGCCAAATATACTGTTGGGATATAAGACCTGGCTGGAGGCAGTCACTAGGGGCAAGACCTGTAAGGGTGCATTCTGGCCCTTCCTTCTCTCTCACTTTCTGGCTGCCAGGAGATGAGCAGCTTTCCTCCACTAGGCCCTTCCACCACGCTGTCTCTGCTTAGGAACCAGCTTATCATGGACTGAACCCATTGACAAGGCAAGCCAAAATAACCCCGTTTTCCTTTATGTTTTGAATGTCTGTTACTTTTGTTTGTTTGTTTGTTTTATTTTGTTCTTTGTCCCAGTGACAGGAAAGTGACTAATACAGTGGGTCAATTGACTGGGGTTATCTGGTGCACTTGAAGGAAGGAATGCTTGTATAAGAATAAGTAGGAGCTACCACCGCACCTCGCTGATCAGTGTGCGAGGCAGGCAGAGCCCTGGGCACCATCTGAGGGCTTAGTGGCCACTCCCTGCACCCCTAGTAAGTCTGCAGGGGCCAGGCTGAACACTGGACATCTTCAGGAACCTCAGTGAGCCACTGCTGCACCTCTTTGACCAGGGTGTGATGCATGTGGAGCCCCAGGCACCCTCTGGGGCCTCGGTGGCCACTCCTTGTACCCCCAGATCTCCATGGGAGCTGAGCTGAATGCTGTACATAATTGGGAACCCCAGTGAGCTGTCCCTGTGCCTCCTCGACCAGTGTGTGAGGCAGATGGAGACCTGGGCACCTTCTGAGGCCTTGGTGGCCACTCCCCACACACCTAGCATATCTACAGGTGCAGAGCTGAACACTGGACATCTTTAGAAACCCCAGTGAGCCACCCCTGCACCTCCCCCACTAGTATGTGAGGCAGATGGAGCCAGGACACCTTTGGGGGCCTCAGTGGTCACTCCTAGCATGATCCATACCCCTGTGGGAGCCCAGCTGAAACCCAGACAGAATCAGGGGCCTCAAGGACTCCCCTCTCACCCTTCCCCTTCCTGTGTGGGAACTGAGCTGAGTCCTGGGCAATGTCTGAAGCCTCAGTGACCATGACCTGCATTCTCTCCACCCTGTGGAAGCTGAGCTGAACCCCAGACAGCTTCATGAGCTCCAGTGAGCCTCCCTCGCCCCTCCCACACTGGCCTGGGAGCCAACTGAATGCAAGAAGGTTTTGTGAGCATCTGGGACCCCAACTTGCCCTTACACTCCAGTACAAGAGCCACACTGAGCACTGGGGATCTTCAGACCCTCACCCTACCACTCCCATACAATCATGGGAGTGAAGCTGAGCTCCGAGGAACTTTGGATCTTCAAAAATGACAAAATGAAGGAGCAAAATGAAACCTCAGAGCTCTATAGCACCCAAAACAAGTCCAGTAGACATCAATACAGAAGAGCCTGGAAGTCATACAAATAAGACTTCAAAAATGATGGCCAGTGAAGTAAAGAAACAACTCCATCAGGCCATAGAAGACATCAGATCAGAAATAATCTCTCAGGTAAAAAAAGAAATGACAACAATAATGAAAGAATTGTTCAGTATATCCAAAGAAGACATTGACAAGAAAATAGAGGAGCATAGACAACTCATGGAAATCTTGAATGAACAATATAGAAAAGAACTAGAATGCATAAAATAAATTCAAACAGATATCTAGGAAATTAAAAAATTCCATCGAAATCTGGCAAAACCACCTGAACAAAGTTGAAGATACGCTTTCATACCTTAAAGACAGCATTGCCACTAACAAATGTGAAAGGAAGGATCTCTTAAAAACAGCAAGGAACCAGGAAATGACAATTCAACAACTATAAGACAAAGCAAAGAAAAACAATGTCAGATTGATAGGTATCAAGGAAACAGCAAATGTCAATACAAATGACATAAAAAGACTATTTGCAGAAATAATAGCAGAAAATTTCCCAGGCATGGAAAAAGAATCAGACATACAGATAAGTGAAGCATATAGAACTCCAGTTAATCATAACCAAATAAATCTATACCCAGACATATAGTGATCAAAATCCTAGAAACTCAACAAAAGATCAGAATATTAAAAGCTGTTAGAGAAAATAAACAGATCACCTATAAAGGAAAGCCCATCAAAATCATGGTAGATTTCTTAACACAAACCAACAAGTTAAGAAGAGCTTTGAGTGCAGTATTTCAGGCACTGAAAGAAAATAACTGCCAATCCAGACTGATGTATCCTGCAAAATTGTTCTTCAAATTTAATGGAGAAATTAAAAATTTTCATGATAAAGAACAACTTAAGAAATTCAAGAGCACCAAATCAGTCCTACACAGAGTACTAAAAGATATTCTAGATAGAGATGAAAAGGACCACAACTTCAAGAACAACAACAGAAAGGAACCACCAAGCAGAGCAAGCAATTATACAGAGGAAAAAAGGAGGATCCAACAGCAGGAAAATAACATGACAAAAATAAGCCAACACATATCAGTTATAACATCAATGTAAATGGTCTCAATGCACCAACCAAGAGAAGCAGACTAGCAGAGTGGATCAAGAAACAAAATCCAACTATATGTTGTATACAAGAAACATATTTAACTCCAAAAAAAGTCATAGACTGAAAATTAAATGATGGAAAACAATACTCTGCATGAAAGGAACCCAGAAAAGAGTGGGTGTAGCTATTCTGTTTGCAGACAACGCGAGTTTCAAACCAAGGACAATCAAAAAGAGATAAGGAAGGTCACTACATACTTGTGAGGGG
>NW_004955406.1:6463171-6464149 GCF_000276665.1 Chinchilla lanigera | reverse complement strand
CAGTCCTTAGAGGGAAATTTATAGCAGTGAATTCCCAACTCAGAAAAACAGAACAAGCAGGAATAAACAATCTTATGCTGCACCTCAAGCTTCTAGAAAAAGAAGAGCAAGTCAAACCAAAAGTACGAAGAAGACAGGAAAGTGTAAATCTCAGGGCAAAAATTAATGCAATGGAGACTAAAAACAAAAAACAAAACAAAACAAAACAAAACAAAGAATTAATGAATCAAAGAGTTGGTTTTTTGAAACAATAAATAAAATAGACCAACCCCTAGCCAACCTTATCAAAAAAGGAAAGAAAAACTGAAATTCGTGCAATAAGGAATGAAAGGGGTGAAGTCTCTACAGATCCTGAAGAAATTCAGAAGATCATCAATACCTACTTTGAAAATCTTTATTCTCATAGTATGGAAAACACAGAGGAAATGGACAGATTTCTAGATACATATGAATTACTAAATCTGAATGAAGAAGATATAAAAATCTTGAATAACTCAATATCAGCCAATGAGACTGAGAATGTAATTAAAACTTGCCAGTGAAGAAAAGCCTGGATCCTGATGGATTCACAGTTGAATTTTACAAGCAATTTAGGGAAGATTTAACACCAATTCTTCTCACTCTTTAATGAAATGGAAAGGGAAGGTATTCTCCCCAACTCATTCCTGGAGGAAAGTATTATCTTAATACCAAAACCAGAGAAAGACCCAAGCAAAAAAGAGAATTACACGCCAATCTCCACAAGGAATAGAGATGCAAAAATTCTCAATAAAATACTAGCAAACAGAATACAACAAATCATCAAGAAGATTATGCACCACGACCAAGTGGGACTCATCCCAGGAATGCAGGGATGGTTCAATATAGGCAAATCAATCAATGTAATACACCATGTCGATAGAGCCAAATACAAAAATTACATGATCATCTCCATTGATGCAGAAATAGCCTTCAAAAAAGTCCAACACTCATTCATGA
>NW_004955406.1:6413993-6461428 GCF_000276665.1 Chinchilla lanigera | reverse complement strand
AATCACTGTGGAAATCAGTTTGGAGATTCCTCACAAATCTAGGATTGGAAGTCCCATTCAACCCAGCTATTCTCCTTCTGAGTATTTTCCCAGAAGAATTGAAAACATCATACCACAGCAATATATGTGTACCCATGTTTATAGCAGCACAATTTGTTATAGCTAAATGTTGGAAACAACACAAATGCCCATCAACTGAGGAATGGATAAAAAAGATGTGGTATTTTTATATAATGGAGTATTACACAGCTATAAAAAAGATAAACTCGAGGTTTTTGTAGGTAAATGGGTGCAACTAGAGACCGTACTCATAAGTGAAATAAATCGGACTCATATGTGTAAACATCATATCGTCTCCCTAGTGTAGGAACCTGAAAGAGTAAGTAAAACTCAAAATGTACAATAGATGATACAAAAAGGGAAAGAAATGTCTCAAAGGAAGGAACAACTGGGATGAGGGAAAGAAGAAAAAAGAAAGAAGGAAGGCTATATATATATATATAACCTGTACTGCTGATATCTGGTGGTATATTGAAAGGAACAGTTAATGCTTAAAATTTTTTATGTTCTGATCAATTTTGTATGCTTATATCTGATAATTTGAACAACTGGTTTGAAGACAACAATATGCAATGGAACAACCATTTTAATTCCTACCATCTTGTCTAATGAAACTCAATATTAGCTCTCATGTTTTATCTAATAATTTTTTTTTATTCTCTTTAATGTTTTGAACAGTCTTCCATTCTTACATCTGGTAATCTGAGCAATGTAGTTGAAGATAACAATATGTAACATAAGAACCACTGAGGGCTGGGGATTTAGCTCAGCGGCACAGTGCCTGCGTGGCAAGCGCAAAGTCATGAGTTTGATTCCCAGTACTGGAAAAAAACCAAAAACCAAAACAAAACAAAGCATGAGAACCACTGTTATTTCATACCATTTTATTTTGAAACCCTGTATCACTTTTAATGTTCTTGCTTTGTTTTGTTTATGTTTGCAAAGTTGGTATGCTGCTATTGTTCTTTTTTTTCTTTTAGTACTGTCTTTAAAACTAAAAAAAAGTAAATTATATATTAAAGATTATATATTATGTAAGTCCTTGGAGAGATGACAGCCAAACTTATGTTCCTTGGGCTGTATTCAAAAAGGATCTTCCTGTGGAAATTTTACTAATTTAACAAAAAAGTCAGAAGTTGACATGGGGATTCCCAAGGAAATAGCTGAGAGAGATCACATTGTGGGGAAGTCCATATGTGCATAATAGAGTTCTTACCTTTGTACAAAGAGCTTTGAATTGCCTTTCTAGTGTTTATATAAATGTTCAGAGACTGCTAGGTATCACCAGATACTTGCGCTCAACTTATAAAATTAAAATATAAACTATAAAAGCCAGAAAAATGAACAAACAGGACAAAAGCAGCATGGAGAATTTTGTGTAAGAATAAAGAAAATGTAAACTCAAACAAAATCTCATTGTTATTAATTCTTTAAAAAGAAAAAAGAAGATATTACACCTACAAATCTAGAATAGAATGCTATAAAATAGAAACATTTAGAAAGCAAAAATATCTTGGGATTTTGGGACTAAAAATATTAGTAGCTAGGAGAAAAGCAACACAACAACAACAGCGACAAAACCAACTCAGTAGATAGATTGGAATGAAAATCTGAGGAAATATTTCTGGAAGTAGAGGACAAAAATTTTTAAAAATAAGAAAGAAATTAATTCAATTTGAGAGCTAAAAAATATCAAAATTTAAATAACATGGATTAATAGAAGAAATCAGGAAAAATGGAAGAAAACCACTCAAAAATAATTTCAGAAAACAATCAAGAGCTAAAGGACAGAAATCTTCAGGATCTTTGTTTTCTAGAAGTTCAACACTATAGTTGAAAACAGAACAAGGTGCATCACTGTGAAATATCAGAATATGGAGGAACAACACAATGATCATGAAAGTTTAAAGAGAAAAATGAAAACATCAGGACAATTATTAATTTAGTTAGTTACTTTTCTTATTGCTGAGACAAAATACCCAACATCAAAAGTTAAAAAAGGAAAGGTTTACTGTAGTTCACAGTGTGTAGAAGTTTCAATGAGTAGTTGGCTGGCTCCAAGATAGGGTGACATAGCAGAGGAGTATCACGGTGGACAAACAGTTCATGGCAGGCAGAAGGCAGCAGCAAGTGACCACAGCGGTGTTCTTTCTGTCCCTTATATTCTACCCAGACTACCCACCCTCAGGGCAGCTAGTCCTCACATCCAAGGTGGGGCACCCTTAAACCTAGCATTGCACCATGAATCAATCCCATCATCACATCCTTAATCCTAACATCACATACTCTAGGTCTGGCCACTTCTGAAAAACTCCACCTATGACTATGTAAGGTTTGGGGAGGAGCATCTAGACACAAGCAATAAAATTAATTTAATCAAAATTATCAGATTGTGAGGATAGGGTGACTAGGTGGTTCACAGGCAGAGTAGGGGAAGTAGTTGATGAGAGCCATATTCTTATTCTCCACAGTGGGAAGTCAATAGATAATACCTAGTATTGACCAATTATGATCTATTCTAATAATTTTTTTGTTAAAAGAGGTGAAGGTTTTTGCTTTCAAGGAGGAGGAAATGGAAAGGTAAAAGGATGATAGGGAATTGTATTTTTATGGGAATATTTTAGAAACGATTATTAAAAACTATGTAAAAGTATATTTTTGATTAAATAGAAATAAGTTTTGGGATAGCAGTCGTAACATAGTGACTAGTTAGGAAGATATCTGTCTGTATGTTTGTCTGTATATTCTTCTATTCCCTCATAAATCCATTTTACAGATGATAATAAGGCTTAGGAGGCTTAGAGAGGTTGATATGTAGCCTCAGGTTATAGCTATTAGCGGGAAAAGCCAGAAAGCAAGCTGAGATAATCCAACTCTAAATTAGCACCTGATCACTCTCTGCTGCCTCTAGAAGAGCAAGCAAGAGAAAGGAGAAGGCAGGCAACAATAGAAAGGCCTTAGAGATTCCTATGTTTGCTTCTACCTGTGTGTTACTTGGGGTCATTGTGGGATATATGACTTAAAGAGCGTTCTACTCACACAGTGACAGAAAGCCTGATGCATGGAAGAAGCCATGGTTCAGACGGTCCTGTAAAGTCACTCCCAGAATGGCTCAGAAAGGAAAGAGAACTAAGACTGAGTCCCCGGCTTCAAATGCTACTTTCAGAGTAAGATGAGGCACCTAAAGAGTTATGCATTCAAGTGGCTGATCCCTGGGGCACTGTCTCAAACAGTATACTTGTGTATTTAGAATACTATCTCTCGTCATTGTCTTTTGGGTAAATTCAGAACCTTCCTGTACAGTGTCTCTGTATGAATATATTTGAAAATGATCTCATCCTAAAAGTAATTTGGCTTTTGTTTTTCAGCTTTTATGCTTTTTCTTGACATAAGGGAAATCTTATCCCTTTTCCCTAAACACAGTGTTTATGACTGTCATATTATTTGTGACATCAGATATTTCATATAGAAATTTTTGTTATTTTCACTACAATATAGTCTTTTCTTTGTGCAGAAAACTGAAAAAAACCTAGACAATTACAACGAAGATAAAATCCACCTACAATTCCACTGCCTAAAGATAACCACTCCTTACAACTGCGGGGATGCCATCCCTTTTGTACATGGGAGGACTGCTGGTGGGTGTGACCAATGATTTCATCTAGGAAGGATTCTCCAGCCCCAAGCAGGGTGCCTGGCAGAGCCGACACTCAATAAATATGTGGTAACACTTCCTCTAGGTACCCGGCATTTAAATAAGAGTCATAATCAATAATGTAAAAGGTAGATAGTCCGCTAGTGTAGAGACGTGATGAGGCTGAGAAAAGTTCATACGGCAGCTCTGAACCCCCAACCACACTTTCAAGATCCTTTTTTGAAATCTTGCTCCTGTTCCCAAACTTGTTTCCCATGAGAGCACTGCTGTCTTTCCAATCTCTTCAAACATGAGCTCACTGGGCTCATTCCCACCTTATGTCTCCCTTTCTTCTAGATTGTTCCCTCCTGCTGTTCTTCAGAGCATTCTTCCATTTTCACCCCAAGTTCAGTCTTCCATTCAGATGTCTGCTTCATTTATTTCTCTTCCTCCTTTGAGCTCTGCAGCCCCTAGACTCTACACTTCAGCATTCACTTGCAGCAGATTTGAACCACACACCAGCGTTATGCCTGTGTTTGCCTTCCTTTTTAGAGGAGGGCTGGACACAAGGTGGATGTGCAATAAAAATGAAATTATATTTTAGTGTGTTTACTCAGAATCATTGCAAACAGATAATCTTGGGCACAGGAGGCTGGTTTGTTGGTGATGCTAAGGTGGGTTGTAAAAAAATACTCTTTTAAGGAGGTGGAATCTAAGCTACTTGGTTTTGGGTGTTTTTTGTTTGTTTTGATAGAGCTCAATAGAAATATGAAATAGAGAGCTGGTTTATTGGAAACCTGTGGGTTAGCCACAGACTAATTACTGTGTGAATCAAAGAGGATAGCTTTACCTCTTGAAATTTCCAAGCACTTAGGAAGGCGAAAGAGCTGTAAAGTATGTGGGAGAAAAGAAATAATGCAGTCAGTCCAAGAACTCTGCAGATAGAAATGTTTTATTAACCTCATAGAAAACCACAGAGCAGGTACTTCATATGTAGTCTGCATCTAGAGAGGTTTGCAAGGCTAGAGGGGTGAATCCACTTGATCACCAGACTAGCCTTGACTCACTCCTAGATATTACAGCTCTTATGAAAATTGAGACCTGAATACCAGGGAAATGGCAAGTATCCCCATTAATGGTTATGTAAATTTAACAACAACACAATTAAAGGTGCCAGAGGAAGAGGAAAGCAGAGGCTATCAGGTTGTTTTCTGTCAGACACTGTGGAAAGTCTCTCTCAGAGGTACTGTGCACAGTGCTTGCAGCCCCTTGATATTAATTAGTAGTGGTTTGAGCTAATGAGTTCTAATATGGTCTTTACCTATAATGTTCCCACTGTCTGTCTGTAAAATATTTAACTTCCCAGATTAGGTAGATTCCTCCTGGGGATTTGATGCCCAGAGTGCAGCAACCTAGAAGCTGCATGACATCTAGCAACTCCAGAGGAGGTAGTTCCTCAGGAGCAACTGGCCTTGTAGACCCCAGGGGGCGCTGGCACTGCTGAGCCCGGGACAGGAAGCTGGGAGGCACAAACTGTGGAAGCATTTCCTGACCAAGTTAGCACCGGGGGAAATTACCCAAGTAAATGTGGTGAAGACTATGATTTTACCAAGGGAACTACTTTTCCGTCTCTCTTTTGTGCATTTGAATTAGAAAACAAATTAACTATGTATAAAGATCCAACTGGAGGACTTATCCATACGATGGCCTGGCCCTGTAATCCTCTTGAATATGGCTGACACGAGCCTTGTAGTCTGAGGGTGGAGCTAGAGCGGCTACTCCATTTTGCATTTTCTCCGAGGCTGTGATGTGTCCATGGTGGTCTGAAGCCTCCAAATGACTATTTCCTTCAATGTCATTCCTTGGCTGCTAAATGCAAGGCACTGTCTTGCTGGTGGTAAAGTGTGTGTTGGGGCAGGTAGAAAAAAGCAGAAGATGCATAAAATACCCCTGCCCTTGAGGATCCCAACTGGTAGAGGAGGTACCTACTCAGCTCACATGCCAAGCAAAACTTATTTTGCATGGCTAGAGAGGTAAGGTGCTCTGAGGGTGTCTAAGTGTGTTTCAGCTGTAATAAATGTACCTTAAATTAGGTGACTTGTAAACAGTAGAAATTTATTCCTCATAGTTCAGGAAGCTGAGAGGTCTAAGACTAGGGTGTCAGCAGACTCCGTGTCTGGTGAGGGCATCCTTCCTAGTTCACAGAAACTTCCTCCTCTCTCTGATCTCAGGGTGTATGCACAAGGTAGAAGAGGGCAGGGGTCTGTCTAGGGCCTGTTGTATGAATGTGCTGATCCCATTCAAGAGTGTTCTGCTTTCATGACCTGATCACCTCTAAAAGACCACACCCCCTAGCACCATCACCTTGGAGGGATTAGGATTTCAACATATAAATTTTGGAGGAAGATAAACACTTAGTCTATGCAAAGGTCAAGAAGAGATGTGGAGCTAAGGCTGGAGAGATTTGGAAAGGTTTAGTGAAGGAGAACGGGTGTTTGAGCTTAGCCTTGAAGGCTGAGCCAGACTTGAAAGAGGTTTTGGGGACTCATGTGAGAACATGTAGGCAAGGAAAGCAGCGAGCTGTGACATCTAGAGCAATCCACAACTCTGAGTGTTACAAGGGATGCTGTATGGAATTGTGGGTTGGGACATGGATTCTTGAATTAGACAATCAGGCTTCCAAGTCTGCTTCTCTCAGTGTAGCTGTGTGGTCATGAGAAAAGTGTTCCACTTTTCTCATCCAAAGCACCCTCACTGTAGGGAAACCCTCGGTGCTGTCCTCAGTGACTCTTAGATTTTGCCATTATAGAAAACTGTCCTGGCGTCAGCTGATGGTAGGTTCTCTGGCAAACAGATTATTTCCCTCGTTTCCTTGTCAAGTCCCGCGGCTGAACTTGGGCAGTACTGGGAAATCCCTTCTTCCCTGTTCCCACCCGCTGATCTCTTCTCCTTGGTCTACTTTGCCCACTTTAAAGACCTAGCTCCATCTGGTTGGTGACTCCAACTTCCATGACCAGTATTTTTAGTTACAAATAGTATAGACATGAGAGGACTCAGGGTGCTTACATTTGGTCAATTGTAGCATTTGCAAGACAAGCTAACTTTTCCTGCTGGTGTGGGTCAGATCATCAAATATTTTAACCTTTACAGAATCTCAGTATTTATGCTAAGTCAAACCTTCCTTCGAGTAGAAGTGAAAAGAGGTGTGTGTGTGTGTGTGTGTTTGTATAAAGAACCATAATTATATGCACATGTAAAACAGATATGGACAGAGTACTTATTGCACAGAGGCCTGTGGGAATCAAATGAGACATCAAATGATATAATGTAAGCAGAGTTTATAGCACAGAGCCAGGCACAGAACGATTGTTCAGATCTCTTGTCATTCATAGTATTGTAGCAATATTCTGAAGGTCTAATCAGTGAGGGCTAGAGAACCACAGATAGTGGAGATGGTTCAGTGCTAAAAAGTTTTCTTCATTCTCTCTTACAATTATCCTAGGCACTTTATTGACTTCTTTGCCTAAGCTATGTATAATCTTGATACTAAATTCATTAATATCTCTTGATACTAAATTCATTAATATCTTTTGTTTGTTTTCAACCTTTTATATTTGCAGGCAACCTGAGTGTGTCCAACAGGAGTTTTTTTTTAAAGACCGTTGAAGTCATCCATGGAATTCAGACTTGAAACCTGAAGACTGAGAGCTGAGGCAGCCTGAGGGTCCTGAGCAAGGGAACTCTGTGAATCTTCTCCCCAGATGGTTACCATTAATGTACCCTAAACTCAAACTCATCTGTTAAACAATGATGATGAGTACATAGATTGGTGAGCCAATTTATGTAAAGTTAATATTTAGGGAGTGCTAAGAATCGTGTCTGGCACATAATGTGTCCTGTCTATCTGTGTTTGCATCATCATCATCATCATCATCATCACTGTCACCATCAACTATCAGAATTCTGTGTCTCTGAATAGATGTTCAACTTGCAGGGAAGAGAATTGAGTTGCCTTATGCTAAGCCCAATATCACTTTGAGCTGTGCCAGTTGTAGCAGGGTGGAAAGATTACTGGGTACAGTCATGACCCATGGGGAGCCATATCCTCGTGTTCACAGAGGAGGAAGCCCCCATAGGAACTGGCTATTGCAGTCACTAGTCCCATTTTACAGATGAGGCAACTAATGCTCACATACATCAGATCTGTGCATAAGGTCACACTAAATCATCAGGGAAATGTGGAATCTAGATAGAAACAAATATTGGTGCTTTTTAAAGCCCACAATATGACTATATACTGTCTACTCTGTTCCCTTGTGTTCTTCTTGGCCATTCTTATCAGAAGTTTCTGAACCAAACCTATAATGTAGCAAGTTCTTTGGCCCAGAAGGAACCATGAATGATAAATGATAGCTAGCAGACAATTATATGCTAATATCTACTTCACAGTAAACTAAAGAGAGAAAACCTGAAGTTCACTTTCCTATTTTAAATTGGTTTACAAGGGCCATTAAGCCAAGTAATGGTAGATTTTCAGGTTTTTTGGATATTACGCACGATAGCCAAAACTTACTGCTATGCAAATAAAGGCCAGACATATAAGGTTAAATACTCTGGGTGTAGTTTAAAAACAACCTTGTCACCAACCCCAAGCATGTAAGAGCAATGAGAAAGGTTTTAGATGTTTATCTTGTGTTTTTTCACCATATAATTATGCAGTGTCTATTTGTAATGAAATCATCTATTTAGTTTCTTAAAACAAGGAAAACAAAGTTGAGAAGAAGTTGTCTCGGCTTTGGAACTGGTGCTAATGACAAGTCTTTTTAATTATGAAAATCATTATCTCAGTGTAACTCTCTGTCCCATTAATTACATAAATGCAACTCGTTTTACATGGTGGTGTCAAGTTGAATTTCAAGAGGCTGTTTAGAAAATTCTGCAAGTTCTAGATATTCATGGATTATTTTTCAAACCTCAACTTTGTCAATGGATGTTGCTGAACAGGAAATGATAACAGAAATCCATATATTGTATGTAATTTTCCCTTTATGGTAGACTGAGCATTTCTCATGGGCAGGGACCTCATCTGTCTTCCTCGGTATTGTAGCCCCAGTGCCTGACAAAAGGTTATGTGCTGTCAATTTCCCCAGCTGAACTGCATTCCAGGAACACTGGCTTCTATTATCATAATTTCTATCACACTAAGAAGCAGGCGGATCAGCCAGATGTGATCTTCATTATTTTGGGGGCCTGTAAGCTAAGTGTGGAAAAACTCAATTTGTCTCTGAATTAAAAAGCCAGTAAGTTAAAAAAAGAAACAAAGCCTGGAATCCAGCACTGTTGTCTCTGAACCCATGGTTATTTTGTACACCCTCTCACCCCTTTTTGGTCTCTGGCTCCCTCCTGGCAACAGTGGAGGTTATATGTGTGCAACTTCGTTCTGGCTTCTTACACCGGAAGGACCAATGTGAAGAGTTTTGTCACTGAAATCTTCATATGAATGTTCTGATAAGAAAATGTTTAAAAATCAATAATTAATTTAAAAATATTTAGAGTTGATTAGATATCTTTCTATCTCCCAAATCCATTCCAAACATTTCCTAAATTCAAAAAAATGCTCATTCATTATTATTATGCTTTTCCTTTATAAGAAATTATTAGACTTATATTTGTTTACAACTTCACAATAGTTGTCAGCAACGACCATGTTCTCTCTAATCATTTTGTTTATTTAACCAAAATCTGAATCTGTATCTAGACAAAAATATCTATTTTTCTTTTCTTTTCTTTTTTGTTTTTTTTTTTCTGGTGCCAGGAATTGAACTCACGACCTTGCACTTGCCAGGCAGGCACTGTGCTGCTGAGCTAAATCCCCAGCCAACAAATATATCTAGATTCTCCAAACATTATCATATTGTTTAACAGAAGATGCTTGCCTGTACGATATTTAGCCCCAACTTCTTAAAATTTTTACCTTCTTTGAAGAAAACATATCTTAATTTCTTTCCATTCTGATGTTTTCTTTCTTAATTTGCTTATATCTGGGCTATATTTAAGGTACATTCAAGAAGCAGTTGTGTGTTTGACAGAGCTGGCTTATACTGGCTTTTGGAGAATTTTCCTAATTGGTTGTTCATTAAATATAGCTATTATAAAAAATAAAATCATTTAAAAGGAATTAAACAGCATTTCAAAACAGACAATAAATAAAACTCATTACTTCACATTTATTTTGCTACACTTTGCTATCTGTGCTCTTGGATTTGCTGGTAGCTATATGGCAGAGTTACTACACACTGTACACTCTTCCCTATGGTATGTTCAGTGATGTCACATTGGGAATATGAAATTAGCCTTACTGGGTGTATTTCCATCATGGACATTGGCACACTGTACAAAGCAGGGGATTTTCCTATTTGTAGAGCTGGTTATTAAACATTTATCAATACACCCCTGAGTGCTGGAGTGAGGGTACTTCTACCTAAGAGCTACCGGGCAAGCTCAAATCTCTGTTCAACAGCTGTGCCAGCTTGAGTGCAATGCCTCATGTCTCTGAATTTTAGCTTTCTCTTCTGTAGAATGGGTTTGTTGGGATGATCCTCAGTTGGAATAAAATCAACCTACTCAAGAACAAAGAAAGTTATTTTTATTTGGAACTAATTAGTATTCCAATCTGGGAAAATACATATTCAAGTGCTCTTGAAAACATGATACTTAGTTGTAAAAAATGGTGGCTGTGTTTGCAGCTTGAAACTACAAAGAATTTGGTAATCCCATCACGTGTTAGTCAGTATTTATGCTTGGTCCTGACAGAAGTTAAACTGTCCTGTCTGAGAGGGAATGGGAGCATCTCAGTCACTGGGCAGTTTGGAGGGAAGGGGTCATGTATGGAAGGTCAGAGGTCAACAATGTTTCAAAGGTCATGTCACATCCGGAGGTCGGAGTGTCTGCAGCCCTTTTCAAAGGTTCAGTTGCCTATGAGCCTGAAGTGAGATTAACAATACTCTCCAGACCCTATTTTAAATGTCCCAACCAGTACTACTTCATTTTGATTTTTTCCTTAACAAGATCAAACCATACGATGCATATAAGACACCCATTATATAGAATATGCTTAAAATGATGGCTACTATAGTTTACAACTCCAGCCTCTTCTCTTTTCTCCAGAAGGAAGAAACAGGTCTTTCTCAAAGACAGCTGCAGCTACTTTTGTCATCTGCAGTAGCATACTTTGCTCTGTAAGTATTTCTGTTGTTTAAGAATATCCCTCTATGGGTCTTTAGGGACCTTTAGAGAGCAGAAAATAAAGCCCCTTGATGCAATCTAAGTGGTTGACATTAAGTACAAAATAGGACTGAATTCACCTTCATGGTAAAGGAACAAGATTTTGAGATTTAATGGTCACTTCCTTCAGGAAAAAAGCAGAATATAAAAGCAGAAATGTTCAGACGACTAGAGATCTCTGAGCAGATTTACAGGTGGGCCAGGAGAGGTGAGGCAAAAAAGGACCGAAGAGAAATCCATCCAGGGAGAAATTTTCCACAGTGAGGATAGATGTCCAGCCTTCAAGGTGAAATGTTTCCTTGTCTTGGCTTTGTTTTCCTCCATTACTGCCACACCTACCAAGAATGTGGGACATTGTGTTAGTGGTGCTTTGGGCAGTCAAAATGAGCCAACTAGGGTAGTCATAGAAATGTCAATGGAAGGGAAGGGTATAATAAGGTTCTTAAGCTACACACTCCACCCTTCATACTTTGGAAATCTATAGAAATCTGTTTGAGAGTATGGGGTTTTCTAAAGCAACTGAGATGGGAAAGTGAACTGTTTTGTCTAATCATTAAAGAAAAGGCTAGAAAGGTTGGAAAACATTTAGGCAGCAAATTTGTGGTCTGCAGGTAGCAATCTCAACCACATCCTGCACAGATATTTACTCAGTTTATATTTTTAGCTGTACGTTTTCCTAGCTGCAGTTTGCTGGTTCAGCTACCTGGTTGATCTCTTTATCTGTCCCTCCAAATTAACAGATGAAAATTAAAGTTTGTCATCCCCCACATGCTCCTCTGTGCTGTTTATTCTTATTACTGTACTGTTTCCTTCCAACGTGTTTGAGGTAAACAACTATAGATGTCCATTGACTCATGAGGGATTGCATCCTGTTAAAATCATGTAAATTGAGACTATTGTAAGTCAGAAATGCACTTCATACAAATACAGCTCAGTGACACAGTACGGCATATCAGTTGTTTACCTATGATCACGTGGCTGACTGGGAATTGTGGCTGGTTGCTGCTACTTGACTGGAAAAAGGTCAAAATTCAAGAAGTCATACTATGTTTCTACTGGTTGTCTATTGCTTTCACTCTGTCATAAAATAAACAATATAAAGCAAACCATTGTAAGTCAGGGGTCATCTACTAGAGATTGCAACCCAACAATCCATGCTTCCATAGCTTAATCCAGAATTCATAAGGGTTGCTACTGATTGACATTGTTCTCTTTTCTTTAAAGGAGTCTTGGCATTTATAAAGCATTTTTGACCCAACTCTCTCAGGTAACTCAGACAATAAGCTTGTAAATAATGAATCCCCCCACCCCATTTACAGACCAGGAACTCAGTAGAGAGGGGTAGTTTATTCATTGTCTTTGCATGAGTAGTACCTTGTTGGTCCTCTTGCTCCTCAGCCAGGTTCTCCAAGGGCTTTACCTGCGGACAGTCACGTGCACCACTTCCAAACACTGGTTCCACTGTCCTGTGGCATCCATTCTTACATAGAGGGCTTCTCTGGTGGTTTTAATGTAGAGTCAGTTTTGAGAACTACTGCCCTAGACCTTGACTCTCCCATCTTGGATGGAATTTTCTATGCTATGATCTTAAATGATATTTGTTGGCACCTGATATGTGTATATTAGTGGTTTCAAAAAAAGGAGAGCCATATTTATTACATTTAAGTTTTAGTTATTTCCATTTGTACTACTGTGGTCACTGCCATGAGAACTAGTGAGAGCTTATATATATGTTACTGGCTGGGATGTTGTTTCTGTTTTTTTTCCCTGGGAATCCCTGGTGTTTGATGCTTTTCTTTCTCAAGGGAAACTTTAAAGTGAAGAATCAAGATGCTCTCTGGAAGGATTTGCTTTTTCTGAAGTGGAGTCCAAGAGGACAGAAGACACAATCTTTTCCTGGTTAAAGGAGGGATTTCCTGACAGGGCAGGTGCCTGGTTCTCTGTATGTAGCGACTAAGCCATGTATAGATGTAGCATGGACCAGTGAGAGAGCTTGTTCTGATGCTGGATGCCAAGGGTGAGAATGCCCAGCATCTGACATTTGTCACTAGTGATTTGTTTCAGCTCCTTGTACCCTCTCTGTGTCCCATCTGGTGAACATCTGGGCTGTTCTCAGCCCCATAGTCTCTTATCACCTTCTCCGAGTGGCCCTTGCTGATTCACTCAGGCTGAGTCAACTCTTGTTCACTACATTCTCATGACACCCCAGGGTGCCTTCCTCTTTCACAGATGTGGTACTGTTATGATAGTTTCATATCTTCTTCCCTATCTAGGTTCTGAGCTTCTGTTGGGCAGAGATAATGCATCCTCTTAGGGACTTTCCAGTGTCTGCTACATGGGAGGTGCCCATAAAATGGCTTTTAGGGATGACGGGCTAAATAAATGGAAAGGTCAGTCAAGCAGAGTGGAGGGTATGTAAACAAGAGGACTTAAAGGAACAATGAGGGGCTGGGGATTTAGCTCAGCAGCAAAAGCGCCTGCCTGGCAAGCGCAAGGTCGTGAGTTCGGTTCCCGGTACCGGAGAAAAACCAAAAAAAAAAAAAACAAAAAAAAAAACAACAAAAAAAAAACAAAATAAAGGAACAATGAATGTGTAGATAGGGTTATGCTGTTTTGGTCAAAACTTTACCTTGAGGAATGATACATTTGAATTGAAAGGAGAAGTGAAAGAGCATATAGTCCAAATGGGCTCTTAAGTGCCAGTGAAATTGACATAAGTGACTCAAGATGTTGGAACAGAATGGGAGGGGAAGGAGTATCAAGCATCATATCCATTATTTGGGAATGTTTGTTTCAAGGGGTGACACAAACACTCAGGATTCACCGCCCTCATACGTGTTGTCTCGGTTGACATAACTCATGACATTGTTTCTCATTGAGTAAGACATCCTGCTAAAAGACCAACCTTGGCAAGACATAAAGAAAGTTAGTCCCCAGGCCAACACATTCCTGGGAAAATAGCCATGTTATCCATCTCTTAAATCTTTAGAGTTACCTGTACTTTAAATTACCTCTTTAGGGCCTGGTGATAAAGATTTGGTCAGAAATAAGAATTCACTATGGTAACTTTTAGAAGATAGCTTTGACCAAGCCTCCTAAAAGGCTGAAATAATTCTGGCAGTTGAGTGACTAATGCTATCTTCAAGGGCATGTGGTTTAAACGATATCTGTGTGTGTAATCTAGTGAAGAAAGTAAGTGGAGACAGCTCACAGATTTTTCTTCTCTTCTCAGTAGAAATTTAATTAGATGACTTTGATTTGGAGCAGGACAGACTGCGGGTCTTACAACACATAGAGAGAGAGTGTGTGTGTGTGTGTGTATGTGTATGAATCTGTCTCCCTGTCTGTCTGTTTATGTGTATGGGTAAGAGGAGTAGTGTTATTCTGAAACTATCCTGGCAGATTTAGGTAGATGTTAGGAAGAATTGGGAAGAATGAATAATCCTGGAATTGTTACTCTGAACTTCTGTCTCCAGCAGAGTTGGTTTATAGAGGGCTGGTTTGTGGGTTACTAGAACACTAGATCAAAGCCATCTTTTAAAACTGCTTAGCAGAAATATTTTAAAGGCCATTTTCTGGGTTCTGTGATGCTGAATAATCCCTCATCTTTACACCAGAGAGCAAAAGACTACTTGAGGAAAGTGTTTTGTCATGCTCAAATGCACCACGGATGCCTCCATCTGAATGAATTTCCTGTGACCAAGGTAAATATGGAGGGTATGGGCCCAGACAGAGGGATGAGGAGTGACTGGGCGGGAGATGCAGACTATGGAAGTTGGATTTTACTTCCTTCCTGATTTGCATCGGTGGGGCTGGTCTCCTCAGTCCAGCTGCGTGGAGAATGTGAGGCGGTGGGACAGCTGGGACATGACTGGCGGTGAGGAGTTGTACTGGTTGTGTCTCTGGTCCTGGGAGAGTTGTATAAATATCCACCCACCTTTTCAGAGTGAACTGAGGGAATTGCTTTGCTGAACTGCTCCCCGTGCCCACTCACTTGGAGATCAGAATGCAGGGTATATAAAGTAAATTACATTTTCTTTATCACTGAGCAAGTGAGTTCCATTCATTTTCAGATTCTTACTGTTACCTCTTCACATTGAAGGAGAAATAGACAACAGTGTTGTCAAAGGCTAACTCTTTTATCTTGGTTTTCCTCGGGTAGGGATTTTCTCTTTGCTTTGATATTCGTTTCTGCATTCTTTCCCACTGCCTGCCCACCTCCGCCTCCCACCAGCTGCAGTTGGAAGCAGCAGGCGCATAATCCAGATCTCAGAGGGAGTCGCACACTGGCATTGGACTTTAACTACTCTCTGTGTTGCATTAATTTATGCATCTCCTCCAAGCCTTAGTTTCCCCATCTGTAAAATGAGGGAAATGGCAAGCTCTTCACAGGATGGCCCGAAAGATAAATGAGAAAATACTGTTCAGGGTGGGCCCTGACTTAAATGTTGGTTGGGTGAATGAATTTCCAGATGTGTGACCTTTTAACTTAGTTTAGTGGCAGAATTTGAACAAGTTATTCTGAACTTTATCTGAATAACAGATTCAAAGCAGGTGGATTTTGGTTAAGAGACCAGTCATCTAAATTCTTTTTAAGAAATTAAATATATTTTTTATTTAATACATAAAAACAAAAATTGATGTAACATATGATGTGTTGATACATGTATACATTGTATAATCAGGTTAAATGCATCCATTTCCTCAAGTATTGGTCATTTCTTAATGGTGAAAGCATTCAAAATGCTTTCTACTAGCTTTCTGAGCTGCACATGACACAGTGGGTGTCTACCTTTAGTCACCCTGGTATGAAGCAGCACACCAGACCTTGTCACTCCTGTGTACGACTTCACCCTCTAAGCAACTTTTTCCCATCCTTCCCTCTCTACTAACTTCTGAACTTACCTGGTATGGATCTTTATTTTTTAAGAGTATTTTTTATTAGTACACTTTAGATGTACATAATAATAACATCCATCAGAGGGAATTTGTGCCTGTAGATGATGTATCTTGGCTCTTCTTTCTTCCCTATTCCTCTCCCCTTCCTTCAACTCTTCATCCCCTCCTCATTAACAAATGCTTTGTTTCTATTTTTCCCTCCTATTCTCATTTTTTTTCTTGTCCCTTTTTTCCTTTCCCCTCCAACCTCCCTTGTTCCCCTTCCCATTTGAACATTTTCTTACCACTTCCCAAGGGTCAAAATGTATAATAGATATTGGGAAATCAACTTGTATGAGTTTGTAATTGAGATGTTTATTTTTCTGGCTCTTGAAATTTTTGCTCATATAATGTATGTGCACGTGTATGTGTGTGTGTGTGTTTTCCAGAATAGTATTTTGGTGTCATCTAAATAGTTTCCATATGGTCACCAGCTACTAACCTTTTTCAAGAGAGATATTTTAAGCAATGTGAGTTGGGATTGTGTGTTGTAATTATATATCCTCAGTATGATGCTATACAATATAATCTATATGTTTTATTGCAATATATCATGGTGGCTTCAAAAGAATTGATGGATAGGAAGCAAAATAAATGGGGATTGAGTAAGAAGCAGTGTTAATGGTGGTGTTTCCTGCCAGTTTAGGATGTTTAGAAATGAGTGATCTAATTTCTTAGATGCATGAAATACTTTGTGTTTATTGTGCATAAATTCCTGAGAAAACTTCAAGGAGGTTGGGTTTATTCTGGCTGATCGTTTCAGTGCATGTTTGGACAACTCCATCGCTTTTAAACCTGTGGTGAGGAGAAGTGCTGTGGTGGAAAGTTGTGGCGAGGAAAGCTGCTCACCTCTTGGCAGCCAGGAAGCTCAGAGAAGGGGAAGAACCAGAGAAGGAGGGCTGGAGACCACATGTCTCCAGGTCCGCTCCCTTTAGGTAGGACACACTGCCTGTTGCTACTACCTTCTAATAATACCATGGAATTATGACCTCCCAGTGTATTAATCCACTGATGGAATGAAAGCCCTCATCATTAAATCACTTCTCTAAACCCTGCCTCTGAACCCTGCTGCGTTAGGGATCAAGCCTTCAATACATGACTCATTGGGAGATGCTTCATATTTAAACCATAACAAAATCTTCTCAGTTACATGATTTCCATCTGATTCTAGCAGTATCTCTTGTAGATATGTACCTTAATGTTGTTCTTCTCATGCTACAAATTGTAAACCATAATATAGAAGTTAAATAACTTGGGCAAGTTTTGTATAAGACACAGTAGGTAACTTGACTAGAGTATTCCTTCTCACTCACTGGTCTCTCAGCTTCCATATTTTTTTTTTTTTTAGTTTGATCTCCACACAGTAGCAGAAGTGGCTCTTTTAAATGTGGGAATCAGATCTTTCGCTCTATTCCAGTGATTTCCTCATTGCAATTTCAACCAATCCCAAGTCCTTGCTATGGTTTACAGGTCCCCGGATGAGCAGAGCTCCGCTTACCTCACCCCCTCTACCTTCCATCCTCCCTCTTGCTCATCATCCTCCAGGTTGGTTGCTGTTTTGTTTCTCAAACATACCGAACACTTTCATGCCTCAGGGTCTTTGCACCTCCTGTTTTCTTTACCTGGGATGCTCTTCTCCCGGACTGATAAATGACAAGCTCGTTCTCATCATTTAGGTCTCAGTTCAAATGTCATTTCTGCACGAAGGCCTTCCTTGAGGTTCTAACAGAACACCCTTCCTCCTGTTAGTCAACTTCTGTACCAGAGCTGCCGGTATGTGCACCTTATTATCTGCAGTGTTACTGATAGAATAAAGGGTGCTGCCATCTTGAATCTGCAGCTGGAGGGCAGCCTGGGGATAGCCACATCCTACAGCCATGCAGTCTGCATCTCCACTGCCACGCTCTGCAGATCCCATCAGATTTTATGCATTTATGGGGGGCACTGCATCACCTGTGTTATTTTCTTCATAGCATTTATGACTACTTGAAATTCGCCTATTTGTCTATGGTTTATTTCACCTGTGGTCACTGCGTGTAGCAAACTTTACTTTGTTCTCCCTTGTACATACTGCAGTGTTTAAAACTGCGCCACGCAGTTAGTGTTCAATATTTGTTAAAATAATGAGCCTACGCTATTGTCAAGAGAGCAGTGGCTGGGGTAAAAAGAACTGGATTAGGATTTGAGGTGAAACGTAAGCATTGAGTAGGTATGACAGTCCTGCAGCTGCTGGCAGGGCACCTTAAAGTTTAGTTATTTCAGAGATTTAAAGGCTGGTACAAGCCCAGAAATAGAGTAAATGCAATAATGTACCATTATTCTTCCAAGGAAGAAAGTCATAGCAAAATCAGCAGTTGTGAATATAAGCTAAGTCCGAGCCTGTGGAAGTTTCTGCCAAATCAGTATTTGCAAATTCATAATATTTATTTAATATTTAATACTAAAACCAAACTGCAGAAATTTACTGAGATAATAACTGTCATCCTTTGGGGAATATAGTATAACCGACATACAAAAATAAGCTTCTTTTTTTTTTTTCTTGTGGGTTTCTGCTTCCCATAAATTTCAGTTCTTGGTCAGTAGTTAGCAGAATGAAGGTCAAAGCTTGTAGTATGAATGACTGAAACAACTACAGCTGTAATTTTGACAGCAAATTACAGATTAGATCTTCTCTAAGAAAAGGCACACAGGTGCAAAGAAGTTACTGTTCTTTCTCAAAGACAAAGCTGTGCTAATAATAACATAATTAGAATTTCATCAGGTGAATTTTATCCTCATAGATTTTATCTCCACAATGCACACACACACACACACACATTTGTGGAGCCTGTTTATCCTTCATTTGCAAATTCGTTATGGCCCACCCACCTGTCCCTTAACTCACATACCTCACAATTGGGTGGATAGCTTAGCTCCTCTTCGTTAAAAAGACAAACACCATCTGCATTGCCAAAGTGGTGAGAAGTAGTCCTACAGTGGTAAGACCTTAGTTTGACCTTAGTTAGAAGCATTATCTGGGAAAGCTGGTGGCATAGACTGCCCCAGGCACTGATCAGGATGCAAGACTATCTGTATTTTGATTTGGTGCTGTTTGAGGGGAATGTATTGCACTCTAACACTGTGCTTTTTATTTATTTATTTTTGATACTGGTTTCTTGGAAATAGATTTCAGTATTCTGAAGGGATTACCAGCTGAGAAGGGACATTAGCAAAGAGCAATCTTAAGATGTGTCTACATGAGGTCTCTGTGATTGGTTTCCAAGTGAAACATTCACTCAATCAACCTCTATCTTCAGAAGAAAGAACAACCCAATTTACTAACTTGGCTCCAGTGAGAAACTTAAATTTTGCCTGAATCTACTAGTCAGTTTAAGACAAGGTGCTTTCGCCTACATTGCAAATCAAAGATAGGGGAAAAGGAATCAAGAAATTTGATTGTGTGGCAGGGCGAATCTATAAGGAATTTCATCTGAGTTTTTTTTTTTTTGACTGAAAGTGAAAATCCACCCATGCTTTTGTGCTGCTAATACCAGAGGTCACTTTGGGTGACAGTGTGTTTGGATATGTTATTTTGTGACTGAAGGTTGAACTTATCCATCATCTTGAACCTCCTTGCTGTGGTTTGGACACTAAATGTACCCCAAGGGCCCAAATGCTAAACGCAGTCCCCAGCTTGGCATTATTAGGAGATAGTGGAAACACTAAGAGATGGGGCATAGTGGGAGGTCTTAGGTCACTGGGGATGTGCTCATGAAGGAGGATATTGGGCCTGCCTCTTCATCTCTTTCATTGTCCCAGCCTCCATGAGAAGAGCAGCTTCCCCTCCCATGCATCCTCACCATGATGCTCTGCCACATCAGCAGGCCTACTTACCATGGACTGAAACCTTTGAAACTATAAGCCAAACTAAACATTTCTTCCTTGTAATTTGTCTATATTAGGTATTTGGGCTCATGTTTTGTATCTCAATGTCCCCCTAGAGCCTCATGTGGTCCTAGGTGAGGCTTTTCAGAGGTGGCTAGATCTAGAGTGTGTGACACTGGGATTGATTCATGGAGCAATACTTGGATTAAGGATGTGAGTGCTATCTGCCCTTGGGGCAGGTAGCCTGGATAAGATATAAGGGACAGAAAGAGGCTTGCCACTCATAGAAGGAATCTTGGTGTTTTCTGCCTTTTGTTTTCTGCCTGCCATGAATTGTTTCTTCTCTGTGATGCCCCTATTCCATGCCACTCTGCCTTGGAACCAGCTGATTATGGACTAAAACCTCTTCAAAGTGTGAGATAAATAAATCTTTCCTCCTTTAACTTTGGGTGTTGAGTGTTTTGTCTCAGAAATTAGAAAAGTATCTAAGACAGTTCAATAAAGGAAAACTGACTGCCACTCCCCTCTAGGTAGGTGACTTCCTTACTGGCCTGCTAATCAGTCACATATCTTTGCTGCTGTACCTTTGTCCATCTGTACTTGCCTCCATTTGTACTGTGTATGCATCACACAGATCTTGGGACTCCATGAATGTTACACTGAATTATGAGTCTCTTATTAGATGTCAGTTTTTGGTTAATTTGACATCTTTTAAGAGTTTCCCACTGTTCACTGAAAAAATTAGAAAACTAGGATTCTGGAACTTATTTTAAGATAAGAATAGTCATGAATGTGATTCTAGGTGCACGGGGGAAGATGAGGGAAGTGATTTAGGATCCTATGTTAAATAATTATTCCAGAGAGATCTATGTTAGGCAAGTGTGTCAAAGAGAGCTGTACCAGGAGTTGGATGGAAAAGAGAAAGCACAGATATGAGTCAAAGCACAGATATGCTTCCATGTGTAGTTGGTAAAACTGCTGAAGGCTACTCCTGCTGAAGGTTGCATCCAGTGTTCTTTGTTGGGCTATCTAGACCAGTTCTGGGGGCTTGGATTAGTCATAAGTCATGAAGCAGTTTTTATATTGAAAGTCATTTTAGAGCAGATTGCTCTGCCCTCATTTTACAGAGGAGGAAATCTAGGTACTGTATAAAGCAGGAGGGAAAGGGTCTGTCTTACCCAACTCAGGACCTGTTTCATGGGTCTGTGTAGCCATATATGGCCCTGTGTTCCTAAGAGCTCTGTGTATGGAGTTGAATGCTCTGTTGCTGCCATCTTGAAATTCCTAATGATTTTATCCTTGAACTTGTGTTTTGTAAGGAATATCTAATGTGATAATATAGCATGTGCATGAGCAGAGGAGCGATGTATAGCATGCATTTCCACTGTTCTCTGCCATGTCTTGAACATGTAATGCCCTCCATACCTGATAAACACAAAATTCCCATGGATCTAGGAAGCATGGGAGTTCATGAGACTCAAGTTGAGGATAAAGAAAGTACAAATGCAAGCTCATCTCTCAGAGCCCTAAAAGGCCACATTTTCCATTTGAACCAGAATTTGCTTCCAAGGAAAAACTTTTTAAGAAACATGCATGAAGAAAGAGCTGTATCATCTTTTCTGTGTGTGTGTGTTGCATCTCTGTATTAGCCAACCCCTTACACTGAAAATGATGATATAGAAAGGACGAGAAAGTTGGCAACTCATCAGACCTTTTCCTTTCAGTCCGCCTTATACATCAGTGAGTCTTGAAGGTGGAGAGCACTGGCAGAATATATTCACAATCAAAAGGTGAAAAAGAGATATTAAGTTAGTTTTGTGCTGCATTTTCATTCTACTGGTAAGAAAAAATATGCATGCAAGTATGAGCTTTGAAATAGGAATTGTGTACTTTCTGTGATTCTGCTTTAGTTAAATGCCTTTACATCTGCATCTAAAATTGGAAATCTAAAGATGAATAGTATAGTGGTGAGCAGTAAAATTCATCCTAGTAATTGAAAATTTCTATTTTTCTCTGCATAGAACAACATTAAATTGCAAATATAAAGTGCCATTACAAGTTGAGAGAGAGACTATGGAAGGAAAGATAAAGCTTAATGTTTCAGCACCTTAACAGCATTTTTGTCCTGCTTTTTGAGCAAAGCTCCTACTTTCATTTTGCACTGATTCGCACAAATGTTGTGGCTAGCCTTGACTCTGGCTCCAGTGGTGTGTGCATTCCCAAGCTTCCCTCGCAATGCCTATTGCCCCTGGAGGGCACAACTAGGGCAGTAGCCTGGAAAGGCAGGCAGGAAGACAGAGGTGCCTGTACTCCTCAGGGGTAATGATGTCATTCTGACTTCGACAAGAAAATCCATGCAATAGCTTTACCTTGGTCTCCATGGAAACTGGCAATGTATTAAAAATGAAAAGTTAAAACACCTTTATGCTGGCTCTCCCCCTAGGAAGGAATCTCCTAAACATACTAAAATATGTTAATAGATGAAGCCTGCTATTGTAGTGGCTCCTGATGGACCTGTGGTGACACTGACGTGTCCTTTTAAGTATAGGCTCTGAGAGGAAGTTCTCTTTTCTTTTGGTCTTTCCATTCAGGGACCAAGATAAGAGAAATACAGAACCAATCCATTGCATTCCAATGTGCTTAAGGTTTCTTTTAAGACATATAGAATGGAATATCTCTGTTCTTACATTTCCGTTAGATTGTAGTTTTTGATTTTCTAAGAACTGAAAGCATAGACCTTTTGGAAAGGCTTATTTATGGTTGAGCCTGAGTCACACTTGGAAGACTGATTTCTTTCCAACATTGTGTTTACTGGGGAGATAACATCATGAAGTTCAATGTTCCCACCCAATTGGAGCATCAGAAGTATCTCTTATGAACAAGGAAGAAGCAGCCCAGGGTGACAGCCAGCTGACTTTTGCTTGGCCATCCTGTGATAGCTTGGAGATCACCTTGTTTACCTCTCTGGTTGTGGAAAATATTGAGAACTGTCCACCAAAGACATTGGAGAGGATGCTGAATTATGATTTCTTCTTACTCCAAAGATTCACAAATAATAACTCCCTGGGATTTCAGTCTGTTTGGCCCCTAATTTTCAAGAGTGGTCATTACTTACAGGAGGAGTAGAGGGCTTTCAAAACCACCTACGATGAGTTTTCAAACCACAGAACCCTCGTCCCTGAGACCTCGGTATCTACCTCATTCTCTGCTCACTCGCCACTCCCTTAGGATGCAAATATGTAAATGAAGAGGATCATGTGGATCTATAAAATTTGTACTTATGCACACAGCACAAGCAAAATCATACAACAAAGCAAAGCAAAATGAAATAACATTTCCTCTTCCCCAGCCCTCCAAACAATATAACTGTTTTTCCCGGCACATGGGAGCCATCACTGCAGGAGCTCTAGCCAGATTGCCCAGTGCTCACCTGTGTACCTTCCCTGGTGGGAAGAGAAACAAATGCACTAATGTATATTTCTGTGCAGAGGAGATAAGTGTCCTCATTAGAAAGTCTCTGAAAGTGAGTGATTGAGGCATTACTTGATCTGATTTGGATAGAACTATAGTCTAAAGGCCTGAACATATTAAATAAAGGAAGAAAAATCTTTAATGAGTTTTCTATTGAAGTAGCCAGTAAATAGCTTGTTAGAAATAGGTCAAGGAAAATATATATTTATATATTCATTGTCCATCTATCTTTTATGTCCAGTTCACTGTGCAGAGCTTCAATCCTGTGGTCTATTACCAGCAGAGCATTAACATGAATAGCAATGACGTTTGTAGATAATGGGCTTCACCATCACAGAATTCTCTAGAAGTATAGTGTGCTGGGAAGTCAGCCCAACTTGTCTGCAGGGATTTTTACATTGTCCTTCCAATCCCTGCAGAAAGATCTGCTCATCTGGGATGTAGTCCAGGCTTTCCTGCCTCTCATCATGGGTACCTCCCATATCTCTTCTGTCCCAACAGGTTTAAAAAAATACTTTAGAAAGTATTAGCTTTTGATCCTGGTTCTATTATTGCAGCAATATAGTGCAGTAGAAAAGGCATGAGGATGTGGAGTTCAGCTTGTCTTTAGGCTATCTGACTTTAGGCAAACTATAACTCAGGTTCTTCAGCTGTAAAGCTAGTGTAATTATAATACACATCTGGAAACTCTGAAGGAAGACTTAAATGAAATAATGTACATAAAATGCAGAGTGTGTGTTATTCAAGAATATATGTCTAGGACAATTATTCAGACACTAGTCACCTGCACTTTACCATAGTTTACAATTCTTAGCACTTGTGAATATGCTGCCTCCAATGGCAAAAGGGGCTTTGCAGGTGTGATTGGGTTAAAGACCTTGACATGGGGAGATAATCCTAGATTATTTAGGATTAATAATGCAAATTATGTAGGATTATTTACCCTCGATTATTCAGGGTAATCACACAGATCCTTAAAAGCAGAAGAGGGAAGCAGAAGAGAGGACAATGAGGATCCCCTCCCATCATTGCATACAAAAAAGGCAGGGGAATGGACTCCCTGCCCAAGAGCATCAGAAAGGGATGCAGCCCTATATATACCTTACGTTTAGGCTGGTAAGATCTGTGTCAAAATTTTAATTTACAGGGCTGGAGGGAAGCTTAGTGGTAGAGAAAGTGTTTAGTGCGTTCAGGGGTAGAGCAAGCCCTGGGTTCCATTACCAGAACCAAAAACAAAACAAAACAAAACAAAACAAAACAAAACAAAACAAAACAAAACAAAACAAATACATTCTCCTTAAGTATCATTCTCCATCCAACAACCAGTGGGGTTTTTTTAAGACCTTGGAAAATTCATGTTGCTTTTCTACTAAAAATCCTCCAATACTTACTTAGAGTACTCCAAAGTTCGACAATGGTCCTCAAGTGCCAGCAGGATGGAGCTCAGTCACTTCTCTGACTGTACCTCTATAAATCCTCCCTCTCTTCTCTGTGGCTGCTCCTTAGACACGTTCAGCCTGCTCCTCACTGCAGACTGTTTGCCCAGACTCAGGTTCCCACTAGCTGGGACCATGGACCCTCAGAGAGCTAATTTGGCAGGTGGGTAGGGCATAGGGGGTTGGGCCAGGCAGCCTGAGTATAAACATCACTATGTCACTTGCTAGGTGAGTTTCACTGGCAAGTTCTTTAGCTCCTATGTGCTTCATTTTCCTGATCTGTGAAATGAGGATACTCACAAAGTCTGTATCATATGACTTTTTTGACTATTCAAAGAGTAAATCTATGTAGTGAGTTTAGGACTGTACTTGCTTCAACCAGACAAGTAACTGTCTCCATCCTGTCTATGCACACATGGCGTCTTCTACATCATTTGTTCCTGCTCGGTGTGCCACTTCGGCTATTCCGCATCACTTTGTCACTTTGTCCTCCTCTCACTCATTACCACCCAACGTGTTAAATATTTATTTGCTAGCTTGGCATTATCCCTCCGGGTGGGCTATGTGCTCCATGAGAGCATAGACTTCTTTTTATTACACACTGAGCCCTCAGCCTCTGAAACAGTACATGGCACCCATAGGTTCCCAGCATCAGAGAATGGACAGATTGCAGCCAGACATGCAGCAGAGGAGACGTCCTCAGTGATTCTGAGACTGCACTAAGACCTATAAGCTTATTTTCATCCCCAAGGTTGAAGATGTTGCTTATGTTCACAAAGCCAATAAAAAGTAGGGCCAGCATTTGAATCCTGGTTATTTATTTGCTATCTAAGAAAGATTATCGCAGGTCCTCTTTTATGTCCTTCCTCCCAGAAGGAATCTCCAGGGCTCTTCTTGGTTCCTTCATGTTTCTGCCTCTGGGAAACAGACTTTACTTACCCAAGTCCTTGGACAGCTGCTTGGTGCCATGCAATAGTGATATTTGTGCCTTAATAAAAGGATGTATTTGCATTCAGGAAGCAGGAGGCCTTAACAGAGCTCAAAATGCATACGACCTCAGAATGCTTCTAAAGATGCTAAGTGTCGACCATGAAGCAAGAAGCGGGGAACAGCTTTAAGAGAGACTTCTCAAATCCTATCACATAAAGAATTGACATTTGTAGCTCTTATAACTTGGGCTGTGTTGGGTTAGCAGTCATCTAGAAATTGCTAAAATATAGGAAGTGGTCTATTTGAAATTTAAGTCCTGCAATTCCTATAGGTCCTGATCTTTACCGTATTTTCACATAGTTGTCCTTAATCTTGTTGGCACATATTTGTGCTTACAAAAATACCGTATCAAGTATTTTGAATGAGTGGACTATTCAGAAATCAATTCAAATAAAATGGTAGCTTTTCAAAGATGAATTGGATGATGTTTTATTTGAAAACATGTTTTATTAGGAAAATCAGCTTATTGAGATATTTTGATTAGGGTTTTGGTACAGAGAGTAAATATTACTCTGTTTTAAAAAATTCTCTTTACTGTGGTATAATATACATATGTGTCATAAAGCTATCATTTTACCTATTTTAGTTGTACAATTCAGAAGTGTTAAATTCATTCCTAATGCTATGTGACCTTAATTACTTCCCATCTCCTGAGATTACTCATTATCTATAACAGAAACTCTCTACTGGTGAAGCAGTAACTCTCCATAACACTTCCTTCTAACCCCTGCTAGCTCTATGCTCATTCTAAGCATCCCAAGTAATTGGAATCATACAGTGTTTGTCCTGTTGTGCCTGTCATATTTCTCTTGGCATAATGTTTTCAAGGTTCATATACTTTCAGTATTTGTTAAGACCAAATAATATTAATATTCCATTATATATAAAATGTATGCATATATGCATATACATACATACATACATACTGCATTGTCTTTATTCACTCACCTATTGAATGTTTGGGGTGTTTTCACCTTTTTGCCTGTTGTGAATAAAGCAATGTTGGTGTGCAAATCCTTATTCACGTCTCTGCCTTCAGTTCCTTTGGGTGTACACCTAGAAGTGGAGTTGCCTGATTATATGGGCTTAACTTAATTCCGTGTTTAACATTTAAGGAACTTCCAAACAGCTCCATAACAACTACATTTTATTTTCTTTATGTTTCTTTATTTTCTCAACAGCAAAGCATATGTGCTCCACTTTCTCCACATGGTGGTCAATGCGTGTCATTTTCCATTTTCTGGATAATAATCATCCTAATGGATATGAAGCGTACTTTATTGTAGTTTTGGTTAGCATTTACCTAATGGCTAGTGATGTTGAGCATCTCATGTATTTATCGACGTTTACTTTCTTTGGAGAAATGACTACTCAAGACTTCTGTCCATTTTTGAATTGTTTTTTGTTGAATTTTATGAGATTTTATATGCTTCAATTAGTCTTCTAAGTTTTAAATTTTTGGTTCTTACATTTAGATATTTAATCCACTTTGAGTTTTTTTTGTTGATATGAGAGTCAAATATTCTATTGTATGTAGATATTCAGTGGTGTTAGTAGCTTTTTTTCAAAAGGCCATAATTTCCCCTTTGCATGGACTTGCACCCTTGCTAAAAATCAGCTGACAATGTACCTGAGGACTTGCTTCTGAGCTCTTTATTCTATTTCATTGGATGCTATGTGTCTCAAAGTCAGAACAACAGTTTGACCACTATAGCTTTCTAGTATGTTTTGAAATCAGGAAGAATGAATTCTTACATTTGATCTTTTTCATGTTTATTTTAGCTTTTTCAGGTTCTTTGAGGGGCTATGTAAATTTGGGGGTGGAATTTTGTTTCTGAAAAATACCGTTAACATTTTCATAGGAATTGTACTGAATCTGGAGACTGCTTTTGGTGGTGTTGTTCTCTTAATATTAACTCTTCCAGTTCATGAATGGGCACTGTTCTCTTTAACTTCCTTTAGCAGTGTTTCATAATTTTCAGTGCACAAGATGACTGATTAAATTTATTTCTAAGTATTTTATGGATTTGGTGTTATTGTACATGAAATTGTTTTCACAATTTTATTTTCAGATTGCTTATTGTGAGCATAGAAATGCAAATGGTTTTGCCATTTTGAATTCATATCCTGCAACTTTGCTAAATTTGTTTGTTAGCATTTTGTGTGTATATATGTGCAGTCCAGTTTTCTGTACATAAGATCATGTAATTTACAAAAAAAGATAATTTTGCTTCTTTATTTTCAATTTTGGTACTTTTTACTCCCTCCTGGCCTAGAACTTCCAATATTATATGGAATATAATTTGCAAAAGCGTGTATCTTGCATTTTTCCTGAAATTAAGGGAGAAGAGTTTGATTTTTCAGCATTGACTAGGATGTTAATTATGAGTTTTTAATACATGGCCTTTATTGTGTTGGGGAAGTTTCTTTCTGTTCTAACTTTATTAAGTGCTTTTTATTGTCAAAGGTTGTCAAATTCTGTCAAATGCTTTCTCTGTATCAATTGATAAAATCATGTGCCTTTTACCTTCCTTTTTAACATCTGGTATAGGAGATGGATTGATTTTTCAGATATTGAACATTTTTGCATTCCTGGAACAAATCCCACTTTATCTTGGTGTGTAACCTTTTGAGTCTACTTTTGAATTATGTTTGATAGAATTTTGTTGAAGGTTTTGTGCATCAATATTAATTAGGGATATGGATCCGTAATTTTTTTTCTTGTAGCAGCTTTCTCTAGGATAATGCTGGTCTCAGAATAAGTTAGGAACTGACCTACCATTTCAATGTGTTTTGGAGGAATTTGGGAAGGTTTTAATTCTTCTTCAAATGTTTGATAGGATTCACAGGTGAGATCATCTCTCTAGGGATTTTTTTTTTGGTGGGGAAGTTTTTGACTATTTGACTCAATCTCTTTTACAATGACAGATCTACTCACACTCACTTTCACAGCTTCACAATTTAATCTTGGTAGATGGTATATTTCTAGGGATTTGTCATTTCATCTAGGTTGCTTAATTTGTTGATGTAAACTTTTCCTAGTATTCTTTTATAATCTTTTCTTTTTCTGTGAGGTTGACAGTAAGGTCCCATTTTCATTTCTAAATTTAGTAATTTGAGTTTTTCTTTTCTTTGCAGTGCTGGAGATGGGACTCAGGGCCTTGTACACATTAAGCAAGGACCCTACCTCTGAGGTATGCCCCTAGTCCATGAATATTCTTTTTTATTTGTCAGTCTGAGTAAACATGATAATCTTGTTACTCTTTTCAAAGAATTGTCTTGGGGAGGTTTTGTTGAACTTCTCTTTTGTTTTTCTATTTTCTCTCTTATTTATCTTACTTTATTATTTCCTTCCTTCTGCTAGTCTTGTGTGAAGTTTGCTCACTCGCTCTTAGTTCCTTAAGGTATAAATTTATGTTATTGACCTGAGCTTTTCCTTCCATTTAATGTGTGCATCTATAGCTATAATTTCACTCACTACTTCTTTCATTACATCCTATGAGTATTTGAGTGCTGTGTTTTCATTTGTTTCAAAGTATTTTTTCTTTCTTTTTGATTTCTTCTGTAGCTCACTTGTGTAAGAGTTTGCTTTCAGGCTGCCATGAAATATTTTTGGTGTGATGATGTTTTTGCCTTAGAGCCGCTGACCATGGACTGAACCCCCTGGAACCATGAGCCAAATTAAACCTCTTCACTTTTAACTTGTGAGTGTTAGAAATTGTGTCCCAGCAATGAAAAGCTGACTAATGTAATGTACAAGGAAAACCATACAATGCTTACCTTTCTTCTTCTCTTTTTTTTTTTTTTTTTTTTTTTTTTTTTTCTCCAGTACAGGGAACTGAACTCATGACCTTGCGCTTGCCAGGCAGGCGTTTTTGCCACTGAGCTAAATCCCCAGCCCCTAATGCTTACCTTTCTATGCTACACTTACTTTGTTTAGCACAATGTTCTCCCGGTCCATTTAACCACATTTGATAGAAATTTCCTTTCCTTTAAGGTGATATAGTATTCTATTGTGTGTACATACAGTATATTCTTTACCCATTTGTCCACTGTAATAATCTTAATTAGGATCCCTTGTATGTAATGAGTTGACCACTTTCAGAGAAAAGGAATATCTTATCCATTTCAAGGTTCAAAGCTGAGGGTCTTATCACAAAAGAGATTAATGACAGAAAAATATACTAATTTATTTAATATAAATGTTACATTACAGAGGAAATTTTGTAGGAAAATGAATACCCCAAGACACAGGTAAACCAGCAGATTCAAGCTCAGTTTGATGAGGAAGGAGATAGTCATGGAAAAGTATGAAGAGACTGTATGGCTTAATGGCAGTAAACTGAGGTAAACTTAGAAAGGCCTGGTTTTTCAGATTCTTCTTGGTATTCCTGTGTCTTTGAGATAAAGGTATTCCTTTTCTCCACATTTAGGGAGAATGCCTCTTAAATGCATATCTTATAACTTGCTTAGAGAGAAAAAGGTGGGAGATGGTTAGAGCATAACCTCCCTAGGTTTTATGACTTTCTTCAGGGGAGAGGGTAAGGGAAAGGTAAAAGTGACCTTCCTACTTCTGCCTGCTTGAATGCCAAAGTGCTGTATTTTGGGGTAGCATGTCTTCTGTCCCCATTACCGCCATTAATTATGTTGCAAAACCCTTTGCTCTACTCTCCATGTTCAAGCCAAGCACCAATCTCTCTAGATTTACTTTCTTTATATTTCTTTAATGAACTCTTTTCTCTGTATCTTCCTTGCCACTAATTTTATATAACATTGTTTTCTACCATTTTTCCAATACACACTTGAATTTCCCTGTACACACTTCATTCATACCGTAACTGATCTGAAACAATTATGAATATGCTGTTTACCTTTTCACAGTTGTTCATTGGTTCCCTGTGTCCTTCAGCAAAATTTTAATATTGGCCATGACACATAAGGTCCTCCAGCACGTGGCCTTCAACCTTACCAGTCTTGCTCCTTTCCTGGCCCACTTCCTTGGACTTATTCAACTTCTGGCATTCAGTAAGTGCCTTGTGTACCTTTTGTCACCATTTTTTGGTAAAGTACTATCTTTTCATCTACACTTGGATCATTTTTCTGCACATCATTTTCTGTACACCATAGAATAAATATTTTTCATGTTCCCAGAGCACCTTGTGTATATTTTTACTATGGTGTTCAGTACTTTCTCCTATATAAATTTTTGTTTATACAGCAAGAGTGTTCCCACTATACAGTAGGGAAGGGACCTCTTTTAATTTTATGTTTTTAATCCTGAGCAAAATTTAGGCTCCATAAATCCTTGTGAGTAGATGAGTGAGTCACCACTATCTTTAGGATAGGAAAGCATTTCTTAAAAACTGATGGCATTCTTCTTATTTTTCTTTGAAGAAATATTTTAAAAGTCACACTATTATTAATACTTTATAAATCCCAAGTAGATGAATATATAGAAAGAATTGGGTCAGTTTCTATGTCTTTTGTAGAGCTTTGCACGTGCTAGGCAAACACTCCACCCCTGAACCGCAGCCCCGGCCCCCTATGATGTCTTCTAAGAGATAGAGGTAGCATTAATGCAATCCAAGTGATCTTTTTTAAACATCTTTTTTTTGATATAAAAATTTTCTTTCTCCTCTTATTTTTCTGGAAGGACAGATTTGTGGTCCATTCATATATCTCATTTAAAACTACGCTACCTCTTCCCGAACAGCCGCTGTTATTGCTTTCAGTTTTCCTATCAGCTTCCCACTCCTGTTATCAAAGAGCACCCCCAAACACCAGTCATTTTCCCTTTGCTGCAGGAAGGCGCACTGTTATAGCAGGGCCAATGATTTCTCCAGCACACAATTTGCCATCCCATATTAAATGGCATTCTGTTCTTGTGTTTGTTGAATGTGTTCACAGAACTCCTTGTGCTGTAACTCTTTCTTAAGACAAGGAGGTCTTTGGGTTTTGGTTTCGATGGCAGTCAGTAAGGAAAGCATTCTGGGGGCCAGTTCTGTACAATGCATTTACTTCCTGTAAAAGGGTTAATTAAATTCATCAGAGCTGGAGGATGACCAGAGCAAAGAAGGCTAAATCAATTAGGTCAAGGCCATTGAGAGAGTCATGCAGCACCCTTACAAAATGATCAGTAATTTCCACAGATATCATGTCTTTTAGAGAGGAGAAATCAAATTTGACCTAAGAAAAGTAGCATTGATAAAGAGAATAAGTAGCTTCAAGTTGCCTTGGGACCAGGTGCCTAAATGCATTCCCTGGAAGATGTGAACAACATGCCACTGCAAAGTGTATGTTACACCCTTCCCTGTATTTCCCCATCAAATGCTGTACACTATAGCTGTCTTGGGCTACTCACTCTTTCCAACCATACTCTGACCATTCTCATACTTATGCTCTTAAATCTATATAGCTGCATTTCTTTGGGAAAACATCCATCCTGTCCATTCTAAAATATTGCTTCATACATGAAACTTCTGCCGTTTTCTCTTGAAGTGATATCTTGCTGCCTCTATAAGCCCAAAGAACTTTCTTTAATCCTCTCTTCTTGATCTGCACTGTGCTGAGATTATTTATGTTTGGTATGTTATGCACTCTTTAATATCCTCTGTCCTTGCATAGTATAGTGCTTTGAGTCTAGCAGGGGCCTGAGAACTCACTGAGTGGCAGCTGCAAAAATGCGGTGAACCAAGAGAGACAGGGTGGAAGAGGAAGAGCTGGGATAAGGGAGCATACAGGGGCATGAAGGATGTGGGAACTGAAACAGTGTTTCTGCAAGTGGGACCAGGCGCTGAGTAGAAGCAAGAGGTTGCATTAGCACATTCAAAACAGAGGCAGACTCCTGATTTCTGGGAGTGCGAGAAAGATGTGAGAGACAGACTGAGTAGGATCCTCACGTTCTGCATTATTCTGCCTCTTTCTGAAACAGAGATATTCTGGGAAGACAAAGAATGTGACCCCGACTCTCAAGGAGGGTGAGGATGCCCAGCAGGATGAGAGTTTTCCATTTCTTATGTGAACACATTGACAAAAATGACCTAAACTTTTCCTATAAAGAGCATTTAAGTTATTTTGGCAACCCCAGGGAGCCACTGGTATTTGAAAGGGAGTTCAGATAAAAATAATGTAAGCCGTTTGCACTCAAGCCTCTCAGTGGTCTCAAGGTCAGTGTAACATTTGCTGTCACCGATGGAGGTTTGATTTGCAAAGTCCACCTTCAGCTGTGTTCCTAACTTCAGACTCTGGGGTTCAGGGCTGTTTTTCATATCTTAAAAATCCTAAAGCTACACATTTACCCGTAACAGGCTGTTCAGGCTTGCTAAAAGATCAGGTATTTATACTGGGACATTTTAATGCTAATATAAAGTTGATGGGTAAAACATGAACCAATTAAAAAGTGCAATTTCTTGGTAAATACGCTCTTTCAGACGTGGGTCTCTACGTTACTGGAATGAAGACTTCAGAGTATTTTTGTCCTTTTGTTTGTGAGGAGAGGGAGGAATACTTCAAGTGCTTAGCTGTGCAGTGTTCTGTGTCCCCGTGAGTTGTTACTGTTTAGACAGGCCTTGTTCTTCTGTTCCTTTGTCTCATTTCACTTTCTTCTGTGCGTTAAAATAGCTAATTAGCATCAACTGATTATTTTAGGTGCGAGTTTGCCAACATTTTAAGCTTTTACAATTGGCCAGAATCATCCCTCTGAAGACACTGTTTCCTGCTTTCTTCTGAAAATTTAAAACACTTCTGAGTATAACACAATATATGAACTAGACAAAATTTTGTAGTGAGATGTTTTCGTCATAGCACGTATAAGGAGGCCACTACTGCTATATTTGTTGTTTCATTTCGCCATTTTAATTCCAGTGATGAGGTAACAAGGAACAATTCCAGGGGAGCTTTATCATATATAATCTCAAATACCAACATAAAATGTTTTGATTTTCGGTCTTATCTTGTTGTCCTTGTTTAACTACTTTGTAAGTTTTCAAGTAATTTAAAAAATATTGTTAAAATTGTTGCATGCACGTTGTGTTGGTGTTTGTAGTCTTTAAGCCACATCATACCAAAATAGTTGTCTACCCAAAATACATCAAGTAAGAAGTCAAGACTATGACAATACAATCTGGTATGCTGGGAATGGAGAAGAGGTGTTGACAGGGAGAAAAAAATAATCAAAGGGGGTTGGGAAAAACAATATTTAATAAAATTTTTGGATAATTATATTTTTAGTGTTAAAATAAGATTGGCATATGAATGATCTGTATATGTTTAAATCATAATAGATTCAAAAAAGCATACTGGTTTAATGCATCCTGGAGCTAATCACTTATCCTAGACCTTAGACAAACATCCGTAGTTTACCTCCTACAGTGTGTTTCCCTCTTATGCTACCCCACCACTTAATGCCCCTGTCCCTGTCCCCCTAAAAGACCCATTCTTCTGATTCTTTGTTAACCTTAGAAGTTGAGGTATTGAGTAATGTGGCTTCAGATGTATAACATATTTATACAGCTAAACCCATATTTAATAAAATAGCTTGTAAACTCATCAAAATCCTAAAGAAAAAAAAAATTCAAAAACAAGAGTAATATAAGCAAAAATAAAATACAAAGAAATTAACAAAAACCATAAGAAATATAAAAGATGAAATGAAATGAAGGGCAAAACTTGTTTGTTTTGCCCCCAAAGGGTATGAACCTATAAGGGGAAAGAAAAAGATTATCAGAATAGACTTAAAAACAGGTGATGGTTTGTCTAAAGGTGACATAGTTAAAAGGAAGCAACTCAGAATCTTTAAAAGTGAAATGATGAACAACAGTTTTCCAGACAAATATTAAATAGTTAAAAGTGCTTTCAAGGATAAAAGGTTTGGTCCTGACTAACACTTTATATAATGAAATTCTACTGATCAAATAACATAGCTTTGAAAATCTAAAAACAAATATCTTTGGAAATGTAAGTAACTAGTGTGTGAATATCACAGTTGTGATACTAACACAATAGTTTTTGGCAGATGTTAATATACTTTCTAGTCCTTGATGTATTTTGTAGACAACACTGTGGGTTGTGAGTGCTCTATCTATTAATACTGACTTTTAAAATAAGTACTAAACCTTTTATGTTGCAAATACAAAACACACATTTTCTATCACTCATTAATTCTTTTATAAACACTGACCATATCTTAGATAAACCAGTTAAGTTCCTAAAAGTAAAAATAGTATAGGCTATATGATTTCAACTTAATTAATTGAAATTAGAAATGAATTTTTAAAAAGTATCATCCACAAATTTAACTACTCCTAAATAATTCTTGGACCAAAGGAGAAATAATTTTCAATTCTAAAAGGGTTAGAAATAATGATAAGAATATGGAATATTAAAACCTATAGACCTTGTCAAATATAAATAAGAAAGTTTGTAACCTTGAACACTCACTTTCTTCTTTTACTTTTAGAAAAGAAGATTAAACATTAATTAAGCACTCAATTCACAAATTAAGAAAAAGACTAAGAAGCATAAATAAAGCAGCAGGAAGAAAATAATTAGATAAACACAAAAAGTAACCTGAGCCTTGGCGTTCAGGGCTTTCACAGGGGCTCAGTTGCTTGAGCTTGGACCATCCAGGAGACTGACTGTAGTTGCTCAGTTTCCAGTCTCTTTACAGTCAAAATGATACAATACAGCCTAGGGCCCTGGGTGAACAAAAATAGGCATTCATCACAAATTACATTGTTAGCATAAACTGTCTGGCATGACCAAGGCCCTTGGTACACAGACTTTCTTTTCCTGCAGGATATCCCCAGGGCTCAGGGTTTGCCTACTGGGCACCAGGCAAGGGCCAGTCCTGACCACCTTTAAATATACAACTTTGGACAACCAAGGCCTGCTGAGTTCATCCTATACTACATACAAAATAAGCCAGTTATCCTGAAAGACATTTTAACAGTTGCCAATACCTACCATTTGGCAAAGTACAAGACTTCTATAACTTTATAATTAAATTCTACCAAACTGTAAAATAGATAATTGCAGTGTGATTCAAATTTTCCTAGAGTCTGTAGGAAGGTGAAAATCTTTCCAATTATTTGCATGATTTTAGCATAAAGTACAAAAAAAATGGTAGTGCAGAAAACTACAAATGAATTACACTTCTGAATATGAATACAAAAACCCTAAACAAAATGTACCTCATGACTACATGAAGTTCATTCCAGGAATGTAAATATGGTCCAAAATCTTAAAATAAATCAATGTATTCCACTGTATTAATTGTTTAGGGGAGAATAGGATAGGCATGATCATCATCTCATTGGACAGCAAAAAATCTTTGATAAAGTTCTTATCCATATGTGACTTTACAATAAAGTAAAGTTGAGATAGGGAATGATCAGGTATAACTTTAAAGTCACAGCCAGAGAACAAAGAGACAGACACAATTCTTGGTGATAAAAGGCAGAAAATAAATCAGGCTTTTAATTAAGCAGGCAAACCACTGTATTCTTTCAGATAAGGAAGAGAGATACAGCTGGTGGAGACTGCTATGAGCAAAAATGAAGATGGCTCTGACCAAGAACTGACCTTAAAGCTCATTATGCCCTCATCATAATGCATGTCCATTGTAAGATCTCTACTCAAATGGAAAATATAATACATTTACAAGCACATTTTGGACCATTTGCAAGTAGGCATATACACACTAAAAGCTTTCCCTTTTCACTAGAAGTCTCCAGTTCTTTCTTGAAAAATAAGTAATGACATTTTTTGGAGACCATATAAAAATAAAATGGATTCTTTGGGGCTGCTCTGACAGGTGTGGGGTAGCTGTGCCATATGACTAAATATCTTCCAGCTTAAAAATAGTTAATCTACTTTTGTTTAACTGAATGTTGGGTGGAATCGTTATTTTCATTTTTAGAAAATCCACACATCATTATTTTAGCGTGTTTGGGTTACTATAACAATGTACCCTAAACTGGATATTTCATAAAAGTGGAAACTGATTGCTCACAGGTCTGCAGGATGGAAAGTCGGTAGGTTTGGGTCTCAGTCACTTTCCAGACCACAGATGGTTCCTTCTCACTGAGTCTTCCCGTGGTGAGAGGGTCAGGGCAGCACTCTGGAGCCTGCTTCATGAAGGTACCAGTCCTACTCGTGAGGGTTCTGCCCACAGGTCCTACTCAAGCGCCACTTCCTAGTACTGCTACATTGGAAATCAAGTTTCACCCTTTGAGTTTTAAGGGCCCATAAATATAGAGAGCATATCAGTGAAAAGGTAAACTTGGATTTTGCACTCTGAACTATTGCAATAATGAGATGAGAATTATCAAACACTAAAAGAATATATTTTGTATTTGCAAGAAATATAGATCATTGGTCCAGAATTATATTATGCTCCCCCAAATCCCTTTCCTTGGTGTACACACCCTGTATAACCCCTCTCCTCCAGTGGGTGGAACTAATTAATATGATGGGATGTGACTCCATAATTAGGTTGCTATTGGCATAAATTGACTTTGAATTAATAATAAATGTGATCTTCTAGATGAGCCTACCCTCATTGGGCCAGTCCTTCAATAAGCTGGTCCTGGACATTTTCTGAAGTCAGAGGAAATTAAAGCAGTAGCGACATTCTCTTGCTGGCCTTGTAGAAGTGAGTTGCCATAGGTTGTGCGACCACAAGGAACTGAATTCTGCCAGCACTTGCCATGAGCTGTTGTTCCCGATGAGATCACAGTCCACCCACACCTTGACTGCAGCCTGGGGAGCAGTACGCAGACTTTTACCCCGAAATACAGTGAAATCATGAGTTGGTTAAAGGTGCTGTTTGTTGTCATTTGCTAGCAGTAAAAAAAATGAACACACAGCCTTCCAGTGAAAGGATAATGGGAGATAGAAAGATGTTTTGGACACTTTCCCCATAGCTGGGACCCAACACCCACAGTTTAAAGGAGAAAAGGTTTATTGTAGCTCACAGTTGGTAGAGGTTTCAGTCCATAGTCAGCTGGCTCCAAGGCAGGGTAGCTTGGCAGAGGGACATGGCAGCAGAAACGGAGAGAGCAAGGGGAGCAGACAGATGAACCCTTCAGGGCCTGGGCCCCACTGCCATCCTCTGACCAGGTTTCACCTTCCAACATTGCATTTAGATATAAACTCATCAAGTGGACTCATCCAGCAGCGAGTATCCCACCCCCGTGACCCAATCACCTCTGAAAGTCCCACCCTAGCACCTGAGGCTTTGGGGGGACATCCAGACATAAACCATAACAAAGGGCTTCATTTTTTATTTTTTTAAATAGGCATACTTCTAGCTTGTGTGCTCATAGCTGTGTTTTGCTTCCTCCCATCCCTCAGTCTCCCCATCTTTATCTCTTCTCTCCCTCTCATCTTGCTTCTCTCTCTTTCCCTCTGCAAATTTTCCTTGGAAATTTCTCTTCCTAGTCAGATTCGATCCCTTGGGGTGTATCACTGTATGATAACCAACCACATTCATAATGGGTGCAGTTGAGAAGATGCTGGCTGAGAGCTGTAGAGGAGTTCTAGGAGGGAGAGCTCTACTCCTACTTAGCCCACGGGATCCAAGCAACAGACAATTCACTTGCAAATGAAGGCTTGGAACAGAAGATTTTTGAGGTCCCTATTTACATAAATGCTCTATGATTCAATGAGGTGTCCACATCTGTGAGTAATATGGGAAGTAATGGGGTACTGTTTCTGGGTGATTTGAAGGACGGCATAAATGGCTGCAGTTAATAATTTGTCTTGAACTCGCAGCTGCCTCCCCTGGAACAGGCTCATGGTGTTCCTAAATCACCACAGCCTCGCTCGAGAGCTTCATTTAAGCTATGAAGATTGGGCTCTCATCTCTGGCAGGCCTCTGATTTATCTTTCCCATGACATTGTTTCAACTTCCTTACCAATAATTTGGAATGAATCTAAAAGAGCAGATGCCAGAAAAATGAAAAAGAACTCATGCTGACAGTGATTCAGTGATTCTCCCTTCTGACATATCGATGATCTTTTGTTCAGGAGATTAGAATTATCCTCTATAAATTCCATCAATATATAATCAGCATTACATTTTTGGGTACCGGGGATTAAAAGGTGAATAAATCAGACCCTCAAGTATCTTGCAGTTTAGATGGTCAAGGTGTACACGTGAGCATGAACAACTGTAAGTAAATTAAACTTCAAAACCATAAGAGAAATAAAACCATGATATTCAGGAGCTGGGGAGGGCTAGGGTTGAGAATCCATAGTATTTGTAAACTTCTCACTGCCCTGTAGATATGAAAGAGTTAAGCAATGCTGAAGAAGAGGAGAGACTTTGAGAAGAGAGGTGTAGGACTGTCACCATTCCTTGATGACAGGAAAGCTGGGGGTGATGCTCTCTCCTTGAAGTTAAGAGCTGTCTGAGGGGACTGTGAATTAGTGTCTGCTCACCACAAGAATCCAAAGGGGCAGAGTCGGAGGCAAGCAGCTTCTTTGAAGCTGCACAGGAGGTTAAATTGCATAAGTGCAACCTGCATTGCTAATCAGCTGACGCAGAATGTGTTCTGCACGGGTGGACGTAGCCACACAAGAGCAGAAACCAGAGACAGCCTTGTACCCTGCTCAGGTGGCTACCTAGGTGGGGCATCCAGCAGCAGACACAGTTGGGAGGATGTTAAGGCTAAATAACTGGTTCTCAGGTTTTTGTTCTCAGGACTTCTTTACACTTTGAAAAAGAAAGTTACAGTAATAATTATGGACACTGAATAGTTTTTGTTCAAATGTTTATAGCTATCAATTCTAACTGCATTAGAAATTAAACCAGAAAACATTTAAGATGTTCATTTATTAATTCATTTAAAAGCACTAACAGTAAACTCACATGTTAACACCAGAAATTTAAAAGATAACTCATGTTCTAAAAGAAAATTCAGAAAGAAGAATATTTCCTTTTGTAGGGACCTGGGGGTGGAATACAAGGCTTCTTACCTTCTGAGCAAGTGCTCTACCACTAAGTTACATTCACTGCCCAATGTTTTACACTTTTTAACTTTCTTCAGTATCTGGCTTACTTGAAGACCATAGGGTTAGGATTCTGCGTCTGTGTTCACCCTCTTGCCATATGTGTTTTGGCTGAAGTATAGGAACGAAATTCAATCTGCAGATGTATAGTTAGATAACCATGAACACATCATTAACCTCTGGATAATTGAGGCAGAAAGAACATAAAGAAGGCACAGCACACCTTACTATTATTATGGAAGTGGCTTTGACCTTGTAGACTCCCAGAAAACACCTGAAGACGCCTCAGGAATACATGCCCTACTCTACAGGTAAGCTAGAAAGTGACCAACCACTAGAGTGGAGATGCCTTGTTCTCCTCTGTGAAGCCCTCAGTGGTGACGGTGACCTCTAAAGACATGCCCAGCAAACGTGGAACATACAGAGCCTTTCTGTTCCCCTTAAGTCCCACCCCCGAGAAGGCTAGAAACAGAAATTATCAAGATGAGGAAAAGAAGATTAGAAGAAAGGAAAAGAGAAGTGCCCAAACACACTCCTTCCTCTAAAGATTCTCTTCTTGTCTACAGTGGTTCCAAGATAGAGCAGAGCTAAAACCCTGTGTTTAAAGACCGACCTTTCCAGAAATTTTACCACTCAGTTAATTTCGAGAGATTCCTCCTTAATGACCCACAGTGACCAGGTAAGGTATGATGCCTGCCTGAATTTTCATCCAGGAACTAGAAAAGAAAAAAAATACACTCCAAAAGTGTTATCAGGTGAAAAGTAAAAATAAATTTGCTTGGTAAGCATATTGGTTAAATGAATGTTAAACAAATAGTTGTTCAAGGAATCGCAATACGTTGTTTTGGTTGAGGTACAGGAAGAAAGTTAAATCTCATGCAGCTACGCTGTTGGAAAAAGGCTATTGGAGTGGCTTTCTCACTATGCTTGTGAGAGACACCTTGTGAAAAAGCCAAATGCCGTCTTAGCATGATGATGAAAATGGTTTTGACTTTGTTATAATTTCTCTGAAGGGGTATATGCCACGAACACACAATCTAGTTTTGGGGAGAGGGTCTTAACTGGAGACCAGGTGAAAGGATAGAACTGGAGTCGTACTGGACAAGGTCAATTCACTTGCACCAAACTTCTAAGCACGGCAGAGAGACCTAAGGGTGGAATGGGCCGAATGTAGAGCTGGTTTTCATTGTTCCACGGAGTAGAGGCCATTCAGACTCAAGAGGGTCTGACAAGGTCGCATGTGTAACAAAGGGGTTGCTTCTTCCTCCCAGGAATATTTCAGAGCCTTTCAACCACACAGAAATTTGCCTTCCTAACCTTCTTTTAGATGTTGGAGCAAACTCTCTCCAATTCTGTTGTAATAAACTTGGCCCTGCAGATGCTGCACAAAGCGGTCAGCAGGAAAATGCCCTGTGTGTTTCCTTTTCATTCTGAGTCTGTGACGCCTCCTCTCACCTCCTTGACCATCTCAGCCAGCCTTTATTTACTGGAATAGCCTCCCATGGCCCTGGAGTCTCAGGGCCGGGAAGCCTCATTTCACAGCTTCAGCGCCCCTCAGATCAGAGAAAGTAAACAGCTGGTGCCAGGCAGGTTGGAGGCTCAGGAGTCAGGCCACAGCGTGTGCCCTGCCTCTTCTAACAGTGCCTGCGAGGCGAGAAGCCCTGCTTATTGCTGTGCAAGGTCAACAAGACGGAGGGGTATAAACCACCCCTGCTCACTTGCAGAAAAGGGCTCATGTGGAAAGTGCTGCTTTTGAAAATGACCTGAAGAGTTCAGCTTCTCTGGCAGACAAATCTTCCTTATTAAATCAGTTTATTAGCAAAGGAGAGGGAAGCAGGAAGGTTTAATAACTTTGCTGCTTAATCTCACGCACTATATATAAATTATTGCATTTAGCCCTAAGGATATTCTGGAAGTTAAGTTTTCTTACCCTCATAAGCACATAAAAATAAGGTACTGAGATTTAAGGACCCATTCGAGTCACACTACTGGTGACAAAATGTCACTTTGGTACCAAAGGCCATTCTTCTCATTATGCCAGGCTGTTGTCTCTTTCTGGATGTTAACATACTGCTCAACTGCACCACATGCCCCTGGCTTTGCTGCTAGTCATTTTAGCACCTTCATTACCAAGGAAACGCTCCAAGTGTAGGAAGAGCAAGTCAAAGGTTTCTTAAAGTTTAATACTCTGTAGTGTGGGATATTGTCTTTCATGCTTTTTTTTTTTTTTTCTTCTGGTACCGGGAATCGAACTCATGATGTCGCGCTTGCCAGGCAGGCGCTGTGTCGCTGAACTAAATCCCCAGCCCCTTCATGATTGTTTTTAAAGTTGCAAGGAAATTAGAGGGAAAAAAACTGGGGAATGGTTATGCTTACAAATTATGTTACAGAATCATTGATTCTGAAAAATTTCTTTACAGGAAGAAGAGTTATTTATGTGCATAAAAACTTTTTTTCCCTATATTTTTTAATTCTTTGAGTTTCAGATTTCCCCCAAAGTTTTTTTTTTGTTATTATTGTTTCTAAAAGTTTGAAAAAAACAGGAAAGTACAGCTGATATAATGAATACCCATCCACATAGCCTGAGACTCTCCTCTCTAGATTAAAAACAAGTTATCCATAAAATACTGTTTTCGTTTCTTTTCCCACCTGTCCCCCACAAGAGAAAAATCATCTACTAATTGTATCTTTGAATTAAGATCTGATTTCATCTCTTGCACTGGCTGACAGTCTCTAAGAAGATAAGCTCTTGCTGGTGCTTCGACCGCTCTTCTTCCCACACGCTTACTTTCCTTTCCTTCTGAAACTTACAAAGATGCTGCACTGCCGTCTTGAATTAGAATTCTTTCTAGAATTAATGAGCTGAGAGAGAGAGAGAGAGATGCCAGTTTTGAGCTGCTTTAGAGAAAAAATTAATGTACAGCCTATTTCTACTGCTTCACTGTACTTTTAGAATAAGGGGCTGTCTTATCATTTCCTTACACATCCACACACTCAACAGACACCGCTCCAGGATTTATTGAAGAATAGAAACTGGGACATTGCCTTTAACTGAATAATGATAATAAGAAAAGATTTGGGGCCATTCTCAAACATTAGAAAGTATGAAGAATAATTAACTGATAGTGAAAATAACAAAAACGATAAAGCAGAATTAGTTCTCCGCATTATTAATCAGCAAGCAAACACAAAGCAATATAGTTATTTCTTATGTCACCATGCATTTGCTAATTTATTTTGAGGCATCACAGCAAAATTTGGTTTTTGTATATGATGCTGCAAAATAGCAAGATGTCCCAGATCTGCTAGTATTAACTGCGTGACCCTGAGCAATTTATGTCCCCTCCATAAGTCCCCTTTCCTTGTGGGTGACATAGTGACTGTGAAGGTGTTCATTCTTTCTTTGAATCAAGTGAAAAAACTCATGCAGCATGCTCAGAACAGTATCTGGTTTATAAATCATTCACTAATGCTTACTGAGCAGATACTGCGGCTTTTTCTGTGGATTTAATAGTCTTAGCAGTTGTTTGGAATGAGACCTACAGGCAGCTCTACCGTCATCCTACCCCACATCCAGGAAGTTCCTCTCTACAGATCATAAAGTGGCCCAGGGATTTCGGACCAGCATGGCTCCCAGCACATGTGGTAGGCAGAGACTGATTTTGCCCGAATTCCTCTTCTAGAAAGGCTTGTCATCCCAGCTGTAGGGATGTGGCAAGCAATTGGCCTCCAGCTCGCAGCTGCCTTGGGGTCTGTTCAGTGGCATAGACCGGCATCGGGCGAGATTGCCCTTTCTCAGGGCAGCCCACTTCTGGAGACTGAAGGACAGGGAAGCATGTAGGGCTGGCTATGTTGGCCCAGCATGGGACCATTCTGATGGGCAGTGCTGGCTCCAGAACTCCACAACAGTTAGTTGAACAGAATAAAAATAATATTGTGTGCTAAGGGGATGGAAGAGATTAGTACAAACTTCAGGATGTGAAGGAGGCAGGAACGGTGATCCTCACTGTATCTCTGATCAATTCATCACTACGGCCCTGCAGAAACTGGGTGAGTCTGGTAAGCTCCACCAAGTAGAAGCCAACCTTCGCTGCTCTTCTGAATGTGGGATCTTTTACTAGAGCAGGTTCAAACGGCCTAAGGTACTTTGTGATTAGATTTGGTCAATGCATTCCCTGTTTCTTTGTCAATTATTAAAGACAGAAACAGTTTGATATCTAATAGAATAAAAAACTTTACGTATAAAAGCTGTTGGTTTGCAGTATGACTACATTCACTCTCTTCTCTTTTGTCTGTATATGAGATGTGATAAAAATACAGGGTGAATGTTTACACCAGAAAAAAAGACAATAAAAGATAAACTGCCATTAATACCTCTCAAAATATTTCCCTCACTGTGAACACATTTAACCCATCTTCAGCAGTTCTGTGAGTGTCTTTACAAGATATGATGAAAAATATGGTGAGTACTGCTGCCAAGCGCCATCCAGCAGAAAGGCAGGCTCATGAAAACATCACGGTGTGTCCTCATCCACCTCATGCACCAGATCTGGCCCTGCGTGACATCTGATCTTTCCCTAACTTTAAGAGGTTAACGTTTTTACTTGATTTAGGACATTGAGGCTGCGACTTACAGTGTAACCGAAGACACTCATGAAAGAGGACTTCCAGAACCACTTTAGAAACTGAAAAGAGTAATGGGATAACTGTTTGCGAAGTGATGAGGGTTTTATTTTGAGGAGGCTTAATGGAAATGGTTTTTTTACTATAACAAGTTTGAAAATTTAAATATCTTGCACTGTATTTTTCAATCATGCACAGTCGTCCAAAGGCTCTTACTCGTGTGGATGTCGTATACACGAACGGGGCTGGTCTGCTGGAGGCCCTGGGAAGAAGCACGTACTCCAGAGTGGGAGAGAAATCCTGTGAAGATTTGCTGGGTGGTCATATCCGTTCATTTCTTAGGTGCCCAGGGCTCAAGGCATGTTGAGATACTCCCTCTGTGGTGGTCAGTTTTGGATGTCCACCTCATTGGATTGAGGATACTTAGAGAATTGGTAAAGGATGCTTCTGGGTGTACCCGTGAGGGTCTTTCCAGAGCGAATTGGCTTGTGGGTCAGGGACCTGAGTGAGGAAGACCACCCTGAGTGTGGGCAGCACTACCCGATAGGCTGGAGGCTCCGACAGATGAAAAAGCAGCAGAAGGGGGACACTTGCTCTCGGTCTCGGCCTCTGTCACCCATTCGAGCAGGTATGTTTTCTACTCCTGTCTCCCTTGGAAGTTAGCCTCCAGATCATTCAGACCTTGAATGAAGACTTGCCCTAGTGGCCCTCTGGGGAGCTTCCAGGGCTCTTTTTCTCCATCGTTAGTTTTTCTCATTTTAATGCTTCTGGCTCCTTGCACTCAGCTTACAAATGGCATTGGGGAACGTTTCAGTCTCTGCAACCATGTGGGCCAATCTGATAAATTCCTATTCATGGGTATGTGTATATTCTATTGGTTCTTTTTCACTGAAGAACCCTCACACAGCCTATAAACTGAAAGGCAAATACCTGCGTCTTGCACCTCCTATCTAGAAGTGAGCACAGTGCCCTCCAGGCCTCTTTGCGCTCTAATGGTGCAGTAGCACTGTGCACTGGCTGAGGCAAGGGCTGCCAGCTCTGACCTCTGCCGCAGGTGCAGGCTCCGCAAGCTGTCCTGAGGCCGGGCCACAGGTGCATCAGGGCTGGACACAGATGCCGAGTGGAGCTTGTGGTGAGCCTCAGAGACAGAATCACAACCACAATGTGGGCCCTTGGAATTCTGGAGCGGGGCTACTTCACCTGCACCACCAGTTTTGAAAAATAGCTCCTGGCATGTTGCCAGGCTGTGGCAGAGACAGACAGGCAGAAAAGTGACCCTGATCACGGACACCAAATGATCACGTGTCTGGAATTACTCATCATGAACTAGATTCCACCAGGCCTATCGAGTCGCAGGAGTGAGCAGGCCCAGCAGCACTGTGTTATAAGATAAAGTGGCTCATCTGAGATCATCATGAGTAGGACTACAGGATACAACCTGTGTGGTGAGTAACCCAGACCCACCGACATCCACCACCATTGCACCTCTCCCTTAGCTCATGCCTACGGCTCTTTGGGAGAAGACCCTAGAGCCAGCTGAATGAAGAGACAAGTCCAATTATGATTTATGGAAGGGTTGGCTCAGTCTTCGAGGATAGCCAAAGAAAGACAGCCTCTCTCAAAGGTAGCTTGACAGACGGTGTGTGTGGGAATTGTTCTCTTAGACAGTTTCAGAGTGCCTGTTTGTCTCCCTACTTGTGCAAAGAGAAGCAGCTTAAGCTTAGGATATGTGAGAAATCGTGAGCAGCAAAGAATTCACAAGAGGGACATATGTGAGTGCTTCTGGTGAGTGTGTGTGCAGGAAGGTGTTGGTACCCCAAGACTGTGAAGAGGTTGCCTCTACAGAAGTGAAAATCATTGCAGGGTAGCTAGCAGCCACTCCAAGGGGAATTTATTGCTTTTGGTGCTGTTCATAATGCAGAGGTGAATTTTGATGACACACTTAGCTGTCAGAAACTTTGTTAGAAAAATTGGAAAAGCATAGGCAGCCTAAGCTTATATTTTTGTTACTCCTCCACTGACACTAGTCTCTCTCCTTTTTCTTGTTTTGCTGAGCTGGGCCACAAGGCTTGGCTCATCTGACGCCTGTTTACAGCCTCTTCCCAGTGACCCGGTGGCGCACATCAGAGAGCTCCGCTTTCTTCTCCAGTCCCTGCAACCGGGCGGTTCCAGGGCATCAGTGAGAGGAAGATAGCTGTAGCCACTGCTATCCTTTCCTCAGCTGGCTGTGCAGAAATGATTCTGAGGCTCTCAGCCCTTTCCAGATCCAGGTGCTTTGAGGGAGTGAAACACTACTTCCAGAGGCATCTCTGTTTTTAAGGGCAACTGCTTTATAAGGATAAATTTATGAACCGTGTATTGTTATGAAACCAAAACCAGGCAACTAAGACATGTTTCCTCATTTTCTTTTGGGGGGTAAAAGTTAGCCAAACGCTTTACTTCAGAGTAGGAATTTGTTCCGTGGATGGTATCACGGATACCATCTCTGCCCTCCCCTTTCCATTGACTGTCTTTTTCTGGGGTTAAATATCTTATTATATCTTTGTGCTATGGGTTAAAACTGAGCTGGTTCCAGCTCCTTCTGGAACTGGAAAAAAAATATATCTATATTATAAATCTTTAAATAAATAAAGATAAGCCATCTCCTCTCCTCATACTTCAAAGCAGAAAATAGCCAGGATGGTTTATTTTAGAGATAAGGAAACGGAAAGATTTTGAGGAAAGGGAAGTGACCAAACTGAAGATAGCCGCAAGGCCTTCCACAGGACAAGATCAGCGTTCACTGGGAACCCACAGCCTCTTAGCATCAGAGAGGAGGGATTTAAAGCAAAATGTCCTTGGTCAGGTTGTCTCTGGGGCAGAGGAGCTGCCATTTCCATTAAAAAAAAAAAAAAGGGATCCCTTCTGTTTGTTTTGATCAGATGAACAAAAGACCTGCCCGTCCATACCCTACACTTACCTCATTGTCTTTGGAAGCTAAATCTCCGAAAGAGGGTGTTTGGGATAATTATTCTATTTGTCAGGAACCAGAATATATTGACATATCAATTTTCTCTGGTGAAAGAGTTTCTGTTTTAGGCACGAAATTTTCCCAGGAAATGTTAACTTACATTTCCCTTCCT
>NW_004955406.1:6405573-6413797 GCF_000276665.1 Chinchilla lanigera | reverse complement strand
AGAGAGAGAGAGAGAGAGAGAGAGAGAGAGAGAGAGAGAGAGGGAGAGCAGTTCAGGTTATGCTCATGTGGGAGCAGGAACTTCTGCCTCAGTCTCCCTAGTTTGTTCCATGGTCACAGAGTTTGCTGTAATCCTAAGTACCCATCTCTTATGTGACAAGGTATGGGGCCAGGGGAGGAAAATTCTCAGTTCTCTGCAATTTTATAAACCAGAAGACTCACCAAACCCAAGAGTTGTTGTACGCAAAGCACAGTGAAGCAGGAGGGGTGCGGGATGCACAAAGACAGCAGAAGGCACCAGGGAGTCTGGGTAGAGCTCTGACACTGTCCACCACAGTCTTCTTCTGTTAGGGTCAGATTCACCACGTGCATCTGTAGTAAGTCCCTTCTGTTTTGTGACAGGCTCTCTAAAGTGGCTTCTGGACACAGTGTCTGTGGAAAATTTTAAAGGTGAAAGTTTGGAAGGTGTATTCATTTGCTAGGATCACCCTAACAACATACCACAGATTGGGTGGGTTAAATAACTGATGCTAATTTTCTGACCGTTCTGGAGGCTGGAAGTCCATGGTCAAGGCATGTTTGGTTCTGCTTATGGCTGCCTCTCTCTTGGGCTTCCAGATGGCTGCCTTTCTGCCCTGCCTTCTCTGGATGTCAGCATCCCAGGTATCTCTCTGTGTCCCAATCCCTTCTTATGAGGACACCGATCAAATCAGGACCTACCTGAACATCCTCACTGTAACTAACTTACCTGCCCTAGTTTGGATATAAAGTGTCTCCCAAAGGCCTAGGTGCTGAAGGCTTAGTTCCCAGGGTGCTGCTATTGGGAGGTGGTGGGATCTTTAGGAGGTGGGCTCTTGTGGGAGGTTCTTAGATTACCAGAGTCATGGTGTGCTTGAAGGGGACTACAGCACTCTGGCCCATTCCTTTTCCTCCTTGCTCCTTGGCTTGTGATACGAGCATATTTTGCTCCCCCATATGTTCCTGTGCTGCCTCACTGGAAGCCAGAAGCAGTGTGCCCTACCCTCACCAATAATCTTGGATTGGAAACTTTTGAACTATGAGACAAAATAAATTTTTGTTCTTGATAAGCTGATCTGAAGTGTTTTGCTACAATGACAGAAAGCTAACTAACCCACTACCTCTTTAAACACCACATGCCCCAATGCGGGTATGGTCTGAGACACTAGGGTTAGGATTTGGATATATGAATTTGGAGGGGACACAGTTCATCTGATAGCAGTGGGACAAACTAATGCAGTTATCCACCTGCTATAGCTGTCCACAGCACTGTGGTTTATAGCAACTACTTCCTTTATCCACCACTCATCCCAGATTCCTCTCACAGTGGTAATCTTGTGCTGGTATAGACATCTTGCTTGGTTTCAGGATCCAGATGTTTATCCTGATGGTTCTGAGTCTCTGATTACCATTGCCTTGTGAGAATACGGTGAGCACATGGTTGCCTTTATTTTTTATCTACAGTTGATACTGGGCAGAAGAACACTAAGACATTCCTTAGTGAATGCCTGAGTTCAGATATATTCCTCCCTACCCCTGCAATCTTGCCATTGCTCAGTTAACCTGCTGGTATCAAAACTTCTTTGCTGACCAGAATGAATACCCTGAAATGACCAGACAGCAGGCATAACTTGATGTGTAAACATACTTATATGGTGCCCTTAGCAGACTGACAAGCTTCTCTAGACCTTTAGAACCTTAGCAGATTGGCGAGCTTCCATAACCTTCAGGAAGAGTAGGTTTCTCCAGTGTAGCATGGCCAATGGTAGTGAGTGGTGCCACTTTTACATCCATCCCTTGGCTTTCAATGTTAATGTCCTCATTTCAGGATGTCATCTCCAGGTTAATACCTCAGTTGTACCTTGAAGTGACTGTTCCATCATCCTCTCAGGCTCTATGTCATTCCAGTTTTACGCTGTAGGGTACCTGACTACCATAACCAGTGGCCATTGTTGCATGTGCTTTGCTGAAAAGTGGATCCCTTGATGTAAGATGATGTTCTGTGATATCCCATTCTGGTTATCAGATATCCTGGTGCAATATTTGGGTTGCTTTGTGCTTCTGCAGGCTGGATGTGCAACTGTGGTAGTAGCTACATCTGTTCTGGTGTCAGGGACCAGAGTTTTGGGTCCATGCATGGCCTCTGTCTGTAACATTGTGGCCATACTCTGTAACCCACCACTGTGCATGTACTGAATAGACAAAGACTAAGTCTTACATTTACTGAATGTGTCATCCTGTCCGTGTGGTTATTCTGTGCCCCTCATGCAGTGAATATGTTCTGGTGGGCATTAATGTGCAGTACATAGAGTGCCTCATTTTGTCCCACCATAATTCCATCCAGATCCATTTTCCTCTGATCTTGCAATTTTGCCCATTACTAACCTCTGACAAATGAGCTAAGCATTTCCCTAGTGAGCAGAAATCTACGTATATAGTTTTTTTCTGTTGACCAAATAGATGGTCAGAGGCATCTCCCAAAGCTGTGCTCACTTGAAGGGCTTCCTCTCATCACTGGCTGTCAGGCTTATGTTTGAATGAAATCATAGTGCAGCACCAGCCTTTATTTTTGCAGTTCACACCAATATATTGCTCTGACCCTTTTTAAACAAGCCACGGGACATTTCTACCTTTGGCAACAGGTTGTACCAAACTCCAGCAGTAGGCCATAGGTGTGAAAGGAGGAAAAGTATTGGGAGAAAAAGTTAGTACTGATGGAACACAGCCACTTGCTCACACAGCTTACTGTGTCTGATAGTTCTGATTGTGTCCAGTCCCCAAAATGTCATCTCTTTTGTACAATGCATTGCTGCTGTGCTTGGTTGGTCTGATAGCACCAGAGAGCTCTGGCCACATGGATACTTCATGATCTAAAGTCAGAGCTCAGCCTCTATGGGCTCTAGTCAATGAGAGATTATTCTCATACAGGCCTGCTCTAGAATCCTGAGTTTTCCTGATACTCTCCTATGGGAGTTTTCCAGATCTCCAACGCAGTATCTTTACCACAGGTGCCACTAGCACCTTTTGAACACCTGGCCCTATTGTAGAGCTCCTTCCTGCTCTTGGCTCCATTCAGAGCTGTCAGACTTTGGAATCTACTAACCAATGAGTTGGGAGCATATTTCTCAAGTTTGTCATAATGCTACTACCTCAAGATCTGAAGGGGTTCACCAAGAGCAATACTTCTTTCTTAGTAGTAGGAGATACAACTGTGGTACTTTTTTTTCTGTCTCAGAAAAGCAAATATCTTGGCATGCCTCTGAAACTTCACCAGTGTGGCAGGTTCTTTGATCTTTGTAGGGTTTATCTCCCACTCTCTAGAGTTCATATCTCTTGTCAGGACATCCAAAATACCTTCCACTTCCTGCCTATCAAGCCCAGTTAATGTGATGTCATCAACAGAGCTGGCTAGTGTGCTGCTCTGTGAAATGTGTGGACAATGAAGTTATTTCAGACGATATCACAAAGCAAGCAGGAGTGTTAAAAGCCCTGGACTAAGACTGTAAATGTGTAAGTCTATCCATCCTGGGTGAGTGCGAGCATTTCCTGGTCCTCCTTTTTTATGTGGTATAGAAAGGAATGAAATTACTAGATCAATGTCCACATTCCATTTGAGATGCTGTGTTGGTCTGTTCTAGCAAGGATAACATTTCCAGAACAAATGCTAAAATTGGGCTACTTCTTATTAAGTTTGTAGTATTCTATGGTTATTGACCAGGGCCCATCTATTTATTTAAGTGGTAGGGTTGCATAATTATGTGGGGAATACAGTGAATTTCACTACAGTTACAACCTTTATATCTTCAATAATGGCTCTAATCTGCTATTCCACTCAAGATATAGTATCATTTTTGTTTATAGTCTTTGAGGAGAGGGAGTGAGACGGTTTCAAGGGCTTCTCTTTGTCTTTTCCTAGTGAGATCTGTTATTTCACAAGTGAAGGAATCAATGTGAGGATGCTGGCATCTACAAAATATGCCCATCCTTCACAGAACTATGACTAGGCAACTGAATAGGTCAGAGCTGATGACCACTCTACTATGGGGACCCACATGGCTGTTTGGATTCGCTGGTGAGGGTCAGAGGAGACACTGTATCCAACAGCACAGACATCCTGGGAGGAATTCAAAATATTAGAAGATTCATTCTTGCATAGTTTATAGCGTTGCACATGAAATTGTGATCAACACCAGCTCCTATCCCATAATGCCTGGGAACCTGCTTGCTCTTCTCCCTAGTGAGCACAGAATTAGAGCCATGAGAATTCTGGTTTCAACTTACCAAGACTACAATATTTTATATGAGATATGTTCTACTTACTTCCTTTCTGCAGGTCCTGGTTTAGTGTGGGCCACGTCAGTGCTGAAAAGAGAGGAAGAGGAGTGTCATTGAATGAGACAGTCCATTCACTCTTTGTATCCCTCACAATTCCATTATTCTGAGTGATGAGTTTTCTAAGGCAATGGAGGACTTAAAACTATATATTAAAATGTTAAAAAACTAAAAACATTTTATTGAAATATTTTTGAATTATATTAGAAGACACTCATGTCTGTGTCTGTCACAGAGCAAAAAAGTGTGTGTATCCCCCCCAACAACCCATTTTTACTAACTCTGTTTTTCATCATCTTATTTAGGGTCCTTTTGGCATTAAGGAACTCTAATGGGCTTAAAATTCCAAGTAGGATTTAATCTAAAGTGTCTGTTGCCAGTTAAAATCCAGGCAAAATTACCCTCTCATGATCTTTGTAGACTTGTGTTTCCTTATCTTTTCTACCCTTATAAAGCTACATTTTAAGATAGAAAGGAGTGTACACAATCCTGAGCTAGAAGCTATGGGCTCCTCAAAGGCAAGAAGATAAAAAGCAATTACCTTCTAGCAAAAAAACCTCTGGGGAAAAAAAAAAAAACCTCACGTGGAAAGATACCACAAATAGACATGTGTTTCTAGCTATACAGAGCTTTTATGAAGCAAATTCTTGTCTCCTGGCAAAGCAGCTTCAGGACAATACCTGTGAATAAAGAGATTTGACTGTTTTGTCATGGTAGATCAACTCCACACAGTTGATATACAAGATGAGTTAGGTTGCTCACTCTTTTCTTAATTTATTTAATAAATATGTGTATTAGTTAGCTTTCCCCTTGCTGTTACACAATACCTTCCTCTCACAACTTGGAGAAGGAGAGATTGAATATGGCTCTTGGTTCAGGGGGTTTGGTCTTGGGTCAGCTGGGTCCAATCCAAAGCAGAACATCATGGTGGAAGAGTCTCATGGAGGAAATCTACTCACCTCTTGGCAGTGGGGAATCAGAGAGAGAGAAAGGAAGAGCTGGGGAGGGACATGCACCCTCCAAAGGTATGTTCGTGGTGACATAGCCCTTCCAACCAGGTCCCCCATCCTCATAGCACATTTATGAACCTTTCAATGAATAGTTTCACTCGTGAGTATAGCGCCCCAGAATCCAACCACCTCTGAACACATGAGTCTTTGGGGGACATTCTAGACCTAAACCATAACATTATGTATTAAGAACCAGATTCTGATAGGCACAAGGGACCCACTGGAGTAGACCAAGTGACGTCCTTCTTGGAACATTTTGTTTAGAGGTGAAGACAGACAAAACAGCAGGAGTAATTGCAGCTCATGAGTGTGCTTCCAGTGTAAAGGGGCCCAGCTAAGAGAAAAGAGCATGAGTCCAGCACTGGGAGAGATTCGGCTCAGAAGCTTCTCAGATGTTTGTCAATAAACTAGGGGTAGAAATGTCATTTTGATAATTTAGTTGCTCTCTTAGTCTCTAAAATCGATGTTCCCATTTGACTGCTTTCCCTGGAGACTTGCATGGAGTGTGGAGATCTAGAACTCGGAAGAAATGAGACTGGAGAAAAATGGGGACAACTGGTGCTCCTTACACTTTGTCAGTGGGAGGTAATATGATTTTGGCTCTAAACCAGTTGACAGCTGAACATAAGACTTTCCTAACATATCTCTTCCTTTCATGTGCTTCGGAAGAGACAAAATACCATTAAAATATTTTTCTAATTCATCTTTCAACTATGCTTATACATTTTGAACCAATTTCCCCTTCCTTTCCTAACTTTTAATTTTTTTCCCCTATGCCACATTTCTTTAAGAATTTGGTTCACCTTGTGGCTTTTATAGAATTGCCTAGGCCTTTATATTCCAGTGTTAAATTTCTAGAACACTACACTCAACTTTGAACCTGTTATTCTATCTTACGCTTTCTCATTTTTGGCCCTTGACATGGTCTCATGATTTACACTGGGGCTAGATTCTTAAGTCTCAGCTATGAGTTTGCCTGTGGATATCTCTGTTTCTCTCCTACATCCACCCGCCCCCCCAGCCCTCTTTCTATCTGGGTCCTAAGTCCAGTCCCTTCCCAGGTCCTCTGCTTACTCAACATTCACAGCTCCCACTTATAGCGGAAAGGTTTGAATAACTGAGACTGAATTTTGCCCTCAGTTTTCTAAAAAATAGATTTAGTTAATTTGCACTAAGCATGTAGTGGTCTGGAGAGGTGCAGCATAATCTAAAGGACACAGCGGTTTAAAGCAAAGAAACTCAACCTCACAGTTTGATTTTAGACAGTATGACCAACTAAGGCGGGATAAATGCTAGGGCAGGGGAGCTATGTTTTCTCAGACTTGGTCACAACTGAAATGTCTTTGATTTTTTACCCATAAATTAACTTCATTTTAAATGTTCTGTCTTTTCTGTGGTCATACTGCAGAATTTCCTGCCATATGTCACAAGTCTAGCAATTAGGTCATATCAAAGAATTCAGCCATTTAACCAGATAACTAAGTGAAATTAAAATATGGTGGATGTTAATTCACTGATTTGGGTGAGTAGTTATCTTTTTATGGTGGGAGACTGTTTGAGTGCTTATACATGTGCGGATGGAGGTGCATATATGTATGTAGCAAGAAGGTGAGAAGAAGGATAGGCACTATATATGATGATAACCTTTCGCTGGTATAGACATACTTCAGAGAATGTTCCTATTGATTCACCTGTTGGTCACCCTATTGTATTCTTAGGTGGTCATAGCTGTACCCTGTCATTTATCCCAGCCCCTGACACAAGATCAGAATTCGGTAAATGTATATGAGCCAAATCAATTAAATTGTAGAAAAAGATCTAAATAACCCTTCAACTTATAGCTCACATTTTGCAAAGAGGAAAATTCAGCCAATAAGTAGGTGTGACTTATCACAGCCTGTCGATCAGACGTTAAATCTAGATTTTCTGTCTCTCAGCTCAGAGAGTGTCATGTTTCCCCACCCTGTTCTGGGTCAGAGAAATTTTGAAAAGGTAGTTTGCAAATGGTTAAGTGCATAATATGTACTCTGATAAACTTTTACAGTTGTTTAATTTTTGGAGTCTAAGATTTTTGGATTTTTAAGCGGTTGAAAACATGTACAATATTTTAAATTTCACATTTTCTTCTAACAAAGACATTTCCTTAGGGAAGCGTACTAGAAATACAAGTGTTTCCTTCCTGAAATTGCTTCCTAGCAATGTCGGGAATTTCTTCCTAAACCCTGGAAGGTGGATTAATGGCTCTTGAATGACTTGACATTAACAATGTTCTGTGACCCACTTTTACATAAAAGATTCTATTTGAGGGTAGAGAAAGGAACAGGCAGATATCCAAATGCAGAAATACCTATTAATGGAAGAGCAGATTTGAGTTTCTTCATTTAAAAAAATATTAAGGGAACAACAAAACAAAAAGAGATGATGTGTAGTATTCTAAAGAAGAAAACTGAATATAAGTGAAAGTCACCTGAAAGACATTTCATTCCTTTTCTGCTTAGTGGAACGACTTGGAATAATAATCCAGTGATATTTTCCTTTGCTCGTATGCAGACGGGTAGATATAAGAGTGGTTAATTGTGTGTGTGTGTGAGAGATTAGGTTAGAGTGAGCTTTTATTTTCAAAGTTTTCTTTGAAAAAGTGAAGATTTGTGTTAGTTTGTTTTTGTCACTGAAAATCAGCTTAAAAGGAAGAAAGAATTATTGTGGCTCTCATTTGCAGAGATTTCAGTCAATGGCCACTTGGTTCTGTTACCTTTGGTCCTCTTGCAGGACGGTAAACCATGGCAATGCATGCATGGAGGAGGAGGAGAAAGAGGAGGAAGAAAAGGAGAGGAGGGGGAGAAAAGAGAGAAAAGAGGGAAGAGA
>NW_004955406.1:6324972-6405445 GCF_000276665.1 Chinchilla lanigera | reverse complement strand
CTCTTAATTTTTCCACCACCTCTTATTTGGTCAGAGTGTAATGCTGGATGAGAGTGAAAGATCAACTTATGAACTTTAGGTTGATTACCTTTCTTTTATATATTCCCAAAGAATATAAAAATTGACACTGAATTATTATATATACCAAGTGCATAACAACTTTTTTATTTTATACTGATTGATGATTTTTCTAAACATGTGGGTGAGACTGCAAAGTAGTGATAGTGTGTCTTTGTCTAGAATAATTTCTAATGCTCTTTTCTCATCACTAGCTTAAAATTAAATTTCCATTTGTCCATCATTGCTTCCAAATTTTGGTGGCAGATTCAAGTATAAATGATTGCAGATTTTTAGTTCAGTGGAATCTGCCAAACAGCCTCCTTTCAAAGGCAATTATGCTTTTCTGAAATTTACCAAATGTTTTATACATGAAAAACAAAATGATCCATGCTTTTCTTTATAGAAAAATTATGCTGGACTAGCACGTATCTCAATAGTAGAGTACTTGCCTTGCATGTGAGGCCCTGAGTTTGACCTTCCACACTACAAAAAAGCAAAACTTACCTCCTTGATTACTAGAATTTGCGGAGTTACTCTTCATAAAGTGCACTTGACAAGATGTCCTTGGTTGAAGTAAGTCTAAGAAAGAAATAAAATTTATGACCTAGGTATATATCTCAGCAGTACAAGTGCCTGGCTGGCAAGTGCAAGGTTCTGAGTTCGATTCCCAGTACCAAAAAAGAGAGAGAGAAAAAAATTCATATGTGCTGTCTGTGTTAGATAAGATACTGATTCTGAAGAGACTGAACTTAGTCTCAATCATCTGTCAATGTTTTCCTACTGACAGAATGCTGCTGAAGAAGTTCACGGATCCATAAAAAGACAGATTAAGAGAGGAAAGAACCTCAAAGAAAATCACAAGTCTACCTTTTTCTTTGCATGAATTGAGACACTTTGAGCTGTGGAGCTGTCCAGTGCTGAAATCCTGGACGCCAACGCCCGAGACTTTATTCATTTTTAAATATAAACCCCAGAGTTTATTAATTCACTCTCTTACTCTCGTCCAGTATTATACTCTGGCCATTTTTGTATTGTTACTTAACCTCAATTATAGTAATACTCATATGATGAGGTTAAGTAACTTTCCAGGATCTCAAACCCAACAAGTAGCTGGGGCAAGAAATTAAGTTTCTCACTTTATTATTAATTGTCTTCCCCTTGCTTTTTCTCTCCACTTAAAATAGTTCAAAGATAATCTGCATCCACATGCACCTAAGTAGTCTGTACTTTCTCACTTCTTATATGGTTTGATAAACCTGAGCCTAGGTTTATGGACAGCATACAAAGGCAGTACACACACTCTCTCTCTCTCGCTCTTTCTCTCTCTCACACACACCCTTACTTCAAAAGGCCAAATTTGTCTGACTTGATTTTTTTCATATAAACATTACTTCAGGTAGATAAAGAAGCATATACAGGAGAGAGATAAAAATACAAAAATGGCCAGAGTATAATACTGGACGAGAGTAAGAGAGTGAATTAATAAACTCTGGGGTTTATATTTAAAAATGAATAAAGTCTCGGGCGTTGGCGTCCAGGATTTCAGCACTGGACAGCTCCACAGCTCAAAAATGGGAAGCATGAACCGGAACTTTCTCTTTCTGAGATGCCCAAATTATTGTTTGAACACAAGGCTTTGATAAGTTTTGAGAGGTAAGGCAGAACAAGGACGGACACAGTTTAAAATTACTTTTAATGATACAGGTTGAAAGAAAAACAATGTTCTGTTAATCAGAACACCAACTATACTCTAAACATCTGGACTGATTAAATTTTTAGTAGAAGAGAGATGTCTGCATGCTGATGGACCATTTGAATACACAGTGGGGTTCAAAGTACAATTTATTGTGTTCAGAATTTGGAACTGAAACAGTCTGTTAGGTACTGAGCATCAGAAGCGTTTTGTCATTGGGGAAGGTTCTGAAGGGTATAAAAGAGGGTACGCTGGGTGACAGCATGATCATCAGCAAATCTGTAGAGGATCCAAGCATAGAACAATGTATCTGCCTCTGGCTATTATGAAAAATTCAGAGATCTAATTATTTTCTCTGCCAGGAATGAAACAATCTATTTAATTTTTATTTTTAATGTTTAGTCTGAATTAGCTGATGGTTTGAAGCTGGATGGATATAATATAATATCATGTTTCAGCATATACACGAGCACCATATCTCTGAGTTGTGATGGGGTCAAATTTATGCTGCAGGTCAGTGTTAGGGTTTGGATTCTAAGTCCACTTTGGAAACTCTCTAATCTCTTTCTCCTTTAATCTGTACAGGAAAAACAGATGACTGTCTCAGTCCATTCTCAAAAGATTTTGGGTTAATATCATTTTTCTCTATGGTTTTCACTAAATAACTACATTTGAGTTTCATGTTTTCTCTTCAATTTCAACTAAATTAAACATTGCTTATTTTACAAAATACACGGAGACTATAAAGTTCATATATAACATTGACATATTTAACAAATCTCATTCCCTTTAGGTATAGAATTAGGGTATCTGTGATACTTCTGCTTCTAGAAAAGTTTTGGGCAAGAAAAATCAGAAGTGAATGTATAAAGTTCATAAATCACAATGTGTTCAAAAGTTTAAGTTTCCTCAATAACTTTTCCCTATAATCTCCCATGAGTATTCAAACCCAGTTTTCTGAATTGGTACCAAGTTTAGTGAGTTAGTTCTGGCCTTGGGCATGTTCAGTAGCAAAGGGCCACCAACATGGAGGGATGAGAGAGCACTGGATCACAGATTATTATCTTAATGTTTCTGATGTGTTCTCTGGAGCTAAAATTTGGAAAGTAAACACCAGTTGTTTGCACTGCCAATGAAGTAGGGAAGTTTGACCAGGAAGCCCATGTGCAGTATTACTGGTGCACAGTCTTCCTCATAATTAGTGTACAAAGTCCTATTTTGAGTTCTAGCTCCCCAGTATATGTTAATGTAGAAATTAACCATTTCTTCAATATGTAATTAACATTTTAGGGGGAAGGTCATTTGTCTCTATGTTTTTATTTTTAAAGTTAGATCCCTCACATCATATGAGTATTACTATAAATGTTTTAAAAACTTTTAAGAAGCAATATGATCTGTTACATTAAGGTAGAAAACCTAAAGTCAGCATCAATAAAGCTATTAAATTGTTTCTTGAGAAGGTGTTAACATCCAAGATATATACGGGCTCTTACCACTTAATCACATAAAGACAAATAACCTTATTGAAAATGGATAAAGGATCTGAATAGATGCAAATGGTGAACAGTATATGAAATGGCACTCAATAGCACTAATAACTGGGGGAACATAACTCAAAGCCACCATGATATGTCACCCCACATCTGTTAGGATAGATTTTTTAAAAAATGTGGGTGGGGTTGTAGAGAAAAGGAAACTCTGGTACACTCTTAGTAGGAATGTAAGTTGGTACAGACTTCATGGAAAATAGTATAGAGGGCCCTCAAATAACTTAAAAATAGAACTACTAAATAATACAGCAATCTCACTGCTGGGCATATGCCCAAAGAAATTGAAGTTGGAATCTTGAAGAGATGCCTGTATTCCCATAGGTATTGCAGCATTATTCATAATAAGATATGGAAGCAACTAAATGTTCATCAACAGATGCATGGCTAGAGAAAATGCTTTATATACATATAGTAGGATATTATTTTGCCTTAAAATGAAAGGAAATCTTGTCATTAAAAAAACTTAGAATGATCTGGAGGACATCATGCTAAGTGAAATAGGATGGATGCAGAAATACAAATACTGTATGCTCTCACTTATATTTGGAGGGTAAAATAGACTGCTAGAATTGGAGAGTAGAACTGAAATTACCAGGAACTGGAGAGAGAGATGATGATAAAAGGGCACAGAATTTCAGTTATATGAAATAAGCAAGTTCTAAAGATCTAGTATGCAGCACGGTGCTGACAGTCAACAATGCTCTTCACTATAAAATTTGCTCATTGGGTAGATCTTATGTTAAATACGGTACAGATTACCAGGTACGGATTACCAGCAAAATTAGGCAAGACAGAGAGAAGGAGAGAGAGAGAGAGAGAGAGAGAGAGAACTTTTGGAGGAGACAATTATGTCTATAGCCTCAGTGGTGGTGATTATACTTTCAATGGTTTATACATACCTCAAACTCACTGAGTTGTATTCATTGAGTATGCATACTTATGTAAAAGGGGAAGATAATATCATTATGCTGTGATTTTTAAAAGCATATATATTCTGACACAAAAAATTTCATACAGTGTCAGTCTTCTTCAGTAGAACAAATACCTTTGAAAATCAACTTCAGAAGAAGAGAAATAGTACTTTGGCTCACGGTTTCAGAGGTCTCAGTCCATGACTGATTGTCTTGTTTTTGGACCTATACAAGAGTACTTTTGCTAATAAGTGCTCTGTTTCTTAGTCTGGCAAGTATTTGATCTTATAAATGAGACCGTACATCATGGTTGGGAGTATATGATGGAGCAAAGCCACTTACCTTTGTCAAGAGAGCAAGAGAAAAGGAAGGAAGGGCTGAGGCTCACTATCCCCTTGAATTACTATCCCAATGACCTGAAGACATCTCACTGGGCTTCAGCTCTTAAAAATTTCAGTGCTTCTTGAAGTGCCATACTGGGAACCAAGCCTTTCTCTCATGGACCTTTGGGGAGCATTCCAGATCCAAATGGTGGCACTTCCAAGCACCAAGGACCAGCAGCAACAGAGATACTGGAGCACCTCATCCCGGTGCAGATGAGTCCATATCTACAGTCACTGTGTCAGTGATGCCTTCTCATTTGTAATAATTTGTCTCTCTTCCAATTTGTATAGAAAGGTCTTGGAGTTATATAAAGCTTACAATTTTATATATTTTTGAAAGTTCCCTTGACTGATTTGTTCAAAATTGGCATAAGTAGTTACATTGTCTTGCCAAGTGGTTAGACGTTGGCTCCCAAATTATACCCTAGCTTTCTTTTCTGCTCAAAGTCCTCTTTTCTTTCTCAATTACTGGGAAAACTCCTCTTTTTTTTTTTTTTTTTTTTTTTTTTTTGGTTTTTCTCCGGTACCGGGAACCGAACTCACGACCTTGCGCTTGCCAGGCAGGCGCTTTTGCCGCTGAGCTAAATCCCCAGCCCCGGGAAAACTCCTCTTCATGCTTCAGAATCCTACCCAGATATAACTTCCTTGAGGAAACCTACCCTAAACACCATAGGCAGAAAAGTACTTTACCAATGAGTGTTCTGTTTCTTAGTAAAGCAAGGATTTGCCCTCATAACTGTAACAACCTCTCTCACCCTTTACTAAATGAGCTGAACCCTGGATTAGAATTAAATTTATATGGGAAAGTAGCCCACCATGTTGTAATTTTTAGTGGGTATAAGTCAGTTCTCCTGCAGACCTAACAATTCCTTTGGAGCACATATAAGGAAGAATTTCCCTGGCTGTGGAGTCCTCATTTAGAATAGTAATTTTCAACTAGGGGTGATCTTCCCAGGGAACATTTGGCAATATCTGGAGACACGTTTGATTGTCATGAGCTGGGCAGTGCTTTTGGCACCTAGAAAGTAGGGTCAAGGATGTTGCTAAAAATCCTGTGATGTGCAGGTATCTCCCTCCCTCGGTGAAGAAGTATCTGATGCAAAATGTCAGTAGTGCTGAGGTGAAGAAACTGACTCAGAACAACAATGAGGGTTTGAAATGAAAGGCCACTGGAGCTACTATCGGGAGGTCATATAGATTCTAATTGGAGGAAGTTGGTTGAGAGCAATGAGACTGAGGTCATCCTGGGGGCTTCCTAGCAACTGAAGCCAGGTCTCCAGAGCTTCTACTGCTTCATGGGGTCTTCAGAGTCTGTTCTGGGGGGCTGGGGATTTAGCTCAGCGGCAAAAGCGCCTGCCTGGCAAGCGCAAGGTCGTGAGTTCGGTTCCTGGTACCGGAGAAAAACCAGAGTCTGTTCTGACACTTTGCAGGTACGGATTCCATGTGAGGCCATTGCATCAAGACTTACAGGGGCTCTCAAGGTACTGATACAGGACAGGCAAATCATGTGAAACCAATGTTTAAACCAGAATGCCAACAATCTACCACATAACTAGAAATGTAATTGTTGCATAGACTGTACACTGGAATTGTTTTACTAAGATAATCTTTCCCTGCAGGGACATTGATAGGGTAGCATGTTGTGATAACCAGAAGACTTCTTGTTTAGCACATGCAGCCCGCCTTCTGAATCTATACATTTATAGGTTCAACCAATTTCACATCAATAATATTTTAACCAACTATGTCTGTGCATGTGTACTGATTTTTTTCTTGTTATTTTCCCCTAGACAATATAACATAACAACTATTTATATAGCATTTACACTGTTAGGTGTTATAAGTCATCTAGCAATATTTAAAAATATACAGGAGGATGTGCATAGGTTATATGCAAATACTGTGCCCCTTTTACAAGGGATTTGAGCATCTGAGGATTTCGGTGCTGGAACCAGTGGTCCACAGATGTGCAGGAATGACCATGCACAATGAAAGGGGAACTGGCTGGGCCAGTAGCATCTGTAAGAGAGGGTTTTTTTTGTTGGTTGGTCTTTGGGTCCACAGTTAATTGAATAAAGCTATCAGAGGGCCAAGATATCCCGAATGGGTGAGGTCGAGGCTCAGTGGGTAAAATTCTGAGCCCTCTGTTTAAGGTGCCACTGGAAGAGTTCTATTTTTATTATTTGTTTGTTTGCTTGCTTTTGTGTAGTGCTGGGGATGGAATTCAGGGCCTTGTGCATGACTGGCAAGCATTCTGCTAAGGAACTACATCCTCAGCCTTTATAATGTTTTTCTCACTGGGGTATTATTTAAGATCACATTACAAAAAAGTGGCTTTACACCTTACAAAGTAACCCATTGTCTCAGGGTCCTTCCCTGCTGCAATGAGGAGTATTTCCCACCTGGCCGGCCCATCTAGGGTCCTCCTGGCCAAGTCCTGCTGTGATCAGAACAATATTCTCCAGACAGGGCTCTCCTTTTACTTTTTGAGCTTTACTACCTTGTAATGATTAAATTGTGTGCTCCTAAAAGATGTTAAAGCTCTAACCCCTAGTGCCCTGATGAATGTGGCCTTATTTGATAATAGGGTTTTGGAAGATAATTACGTTAGGATGATCACTGTAATAAACCATGACTGCATCCTTATGAATGCAAAAGGGGAAATTTGGAGACAGAGACAGACAGGCAGACACGAAGAAAACCACACAAAGATGAAGGCAGAGATTAGGATGATGCATCTACAAAGGAGAAAGGTCAACAGGTCACCATAGGTGGAGAATGTGGGGACAAATTCTCTCTGAAACCTTGGGAAGAACTAATCCCCTTGCCACACTGATCTCAGACCCCAGAACTAACAGCAAAAAAATTTTTGTTATTTAAACCACACCTCAGTTTGTGGTACTTAGCTGTGACTGCCCTTAGAAAGCAGATACAGTCACACATTTCATCCTTGAGATTAGTCCCAGCTCATTTCTGTGATTATTTTTTACTAACAGATAAACTCATTCATCAGGGATTTTGTTTTAATTAGCTTCAGTCTAAGTTGGCAGCCTTATTTCCAAATTCCTGTGGGAGTACAGACTATATGTCTCATAAATTCTTTCTTGCACTACCAACGAAATGTCATGTACTGTGATGGGGGGTTTATTTATCTTTGTCTCTACAGTGAGAACCAAAGAGAAACCCAGTGGAAAGCTCCCAGGGCCTGTTAGAAAAAGATGAGTTGGATCGCAATAGACTCGGACTACTGTTTAAAGAATGTCACCTTAGCTTATTCTTTCAGAAGCAGATATTTATTATTATTATTATTATTATTATAGCAGATATTATTATTACTACAACATCAAGGGAATAGGAGGATCAAAAACGTCTTAGTCATTTAATATCTCTGGTCTCAATTGGAGAATGAGTTGCAAAAACAGACCTTGACAACAGCCAGCAGTTTGAATACATTGGCGCAAGATTAATACACACCTAATTACCAATTTCCATGCAAAAGTAGATAAGGCAACAAATGCCGGCACCCTGAGCTCAAGGTTTAATTTGGATTGTTTTCTAAGACTCCTGGTAGCTTTGCAAATCAGCAGGACTTTAAAAACAACTGCAAGTTACTGCACAAGGAATTTTTAGCTCCATCATGCTGGAACTCAAAAATTCTCTTACACAACACTGACCCTGATTCTCCAAGCCCTTCAATAAGTCCACAAATTTCAAGAAGTCTTCCCTTATCCCCTTGCCAAGGAAACACATATCTTTATGTTGGCCCTCTTCCAGAGCTTTGTATCTCAAAGATTACCCTCTACCTTACAAATGACTCAGAATCCTGGGAATCATCCTTCATACCTCCTCCCACCATTATCAAGAGCTGTCATTTCTTTTGTACTGAAATTTTAAAAAATATCCATGCACTTCTGACTCTCCCACCATCTTCCAGATAATCAATCCTAATTTCTTGCTTGAAGGATAGTAGGAACATCCTGGGTGTTCTCCTTCTCCTTTCCTTTCTTCTCACTCTGTTCCAAACATGCCAGCACACTGTAGCCCAGATAAATCTGATTGCATCGCAACCACTGAAGACCCAACTCCACTTGAAATACAGCAATTGTTTCTATTTAGTTAAATATTTATTGAGCTTCTGTACTCTCAGAAGCTGGAAGGGATAACAATAACAACAACAACAACCACAACCACAACCACAATCACAACCATAAACCACCATCTTTGACTTCATGGTGGTTAGCCTAGAAGTAGGGGCTATGAGGACTAATATCAGAGAAATTTCTCTTACCAGAGAATATTTTCTCCAGGAAGTGATGATAGAAAGATAAGGATTAAGCTGGGTGAAGGGATAGAGGGTATCAGATTCCACTAAGTAGACTGAATATTGTAAGAAAGATCTGTCGTACGGAGGAGCAAGGTTTGTGGAAAAAAAAGTGTGGCTGGTACAGATAGGAGACAGGATGTTTAAACGTAGACATTTTGTCAGGCAAAGGCTTTTGATCGCTATCCTAGGAGCATGAAAGACAGTTTAAAGGAGAATGTTAGCAGTTGCATATTGAATAGCAGGAATATGATCACGGTTGATTTTTGAAAAGATCTCTCTGCTCGGCCAAGCACTTCAGAAATGTTCTCATCTCACTGGTCACCATAATAAAATCAGATAAATAGCTGGTGTCAGGGATGTGCAGAGGGGCATATATGGGTTATCTTTGTAGCATCAAGTCCCTGTCAGTGCTATCCTTGGGACTTTATGCAATGGAACTAGCAGGGGAGGGAAGGAACTTGCTCTGCATTTAGTTCTTGGTGCTTCAGAAGGTGCTTTGTGTCCTAATTTAAGAATCACCTTAAATGATGTCTCTCTTTAATGATGCCAAGTGTTCGGTAACCACAGACCAATTCAAAGCAAATGTGGACCACTGCTTCATGTAAATATATTTCTAAGAAATCATCACAAATTTGGAATATATATATATATATATATATAAATTATAATATCTAAAATTAAATAACATTAAAGTAATAATGAAAATTTCAATTATATCCAAAATATTTAAAAATGTAAATGATGACATAATCATACATCAGTGAGTAGGATGATGTTTTCAACTTTCAACCATGTCCATCTTGAGGGAAAATTACTTGGGCCATAAATCATATTCGAGGCCAACTTCCTTTCCTGTTTTTCATTTTACTCTAGTTAGAAATGCCTAATTCACAGTGTAGGTTACCCAGAATGATGGCAAACATTTGGCATCCCTGTTAGTGCTCAGACCTGGACATAATAAAATGCTGGAAGAGTCAAAATTAACCTGAGAGATAGAAGAAAACAGAGTATTAATTACCTCACTGGCTGCATGCTGTTCTGGAAGTTAAAAAATACTTTGTTTGAATATTTAGACGTGGCTTTACATGTTTTTCATGGTACGTGATGAATTTATTCCTTCCAGTAAGTGCAGGAAAACATAAGATACAGGACGTACTTGAACCTTAGCAATTGAGTTATTTAATTCATTAGATGGGTTTTTTAAAAATCCTGATTAAAATAATGATACTTGGGTCCTAATGTGATACAGGTTATTCATGATATTTGTGATGATTTCTTCAATTAAGTCAGTTAAGATCACAAGAAATAATCTTTCTTGCAATTTCCAAGTCATAAAGAAATGTTTTCTATTTTTCCCTCTCACTTCAGAAATTGACATAAGCATTTTTAAAAGTTCTTAATATTAGCAGGGTCTTATCCTTACTGTTCATTTCTTTGCCCAGAATATTCAAACATGCACAGTAAGGAAATCCAAGCTATTCTACAGTCTTCACCAGTTTCTTCAACATTAGCTCAAGACCAATCACTAACTATTTCCTGTTAATAAAACAGTGTAAGAACTGGGATTTAGGGATGGCTTATAGTCAAGAAATTTGTTCTTCCATGCTGGAGACTGGTGCTTTCTTACTAAAGATCTCAATATACATTTTCCAATCTAAAAATCAGGTCAATAAGTAATTGTTACTATGTTAATAATAAAAAGGGAAAATAGTAGCGAGAGAATAGACAGACTTCTACGTAGTATGCATTTGTCAAGTTATGGTTCCTGCTTCGTACATCAGTGGCATCCAAAGTAAACCATCATTTTGTACCCACATACAAGAGTGACGATTCCTCCACATCAAAAATCATTTCTTTGCTCAAAGTTCTACTTGAGAAAGGATTTCTGCCAAAAGCGATTTGTGCCTGTTCTGCATTCTTTCCGAGCATTGTTTCATAAGCCCTGCTCTTGTTTTATAAGACATTTGGCAGTTATGAAGCTTGTCCTATTTTGCAAGAAATATAATGAGTGATGGCTTTGTAGTTTTGGTCTTTTAGTGACTACATCCATTATTTTTGTATTGAAAAGCATTATCTTACCCTTGTTCCAGGACATCTTAATTGGATTATGTGCTAGGGGTCTGTCTGTGCAAATGATGCAACATTCTTTAGTAGTTTTGTACTGCTGGTTGACAAGGAACTGTAGCAGGCAGGATACCAGAAGTCCTAGCAGCAAATAACCAACACAAGGCAGTCATCGTGTATTCATTATTTTACTTCCAATTCACGTGACTCATTATCAGCTGCTTCAAAATCCTCACTTGTTTTAGAACATCCATGGCACTAGAATTGTCTTCCCTCCTCATGTTTACTGTGTTATTCTGAGCTGCTGTATTTATGTTTTATTTTTATCACTACTTTCATGCACTATTGCACCGTGTTTGAGTCAGTAATCCTTTCTGTCATTTGGGAGTGTGATGCACCAAAATAATAATGAGAGAAAACATAAATGATACAATATAAAACATCATATGTTATGCAAATACATTAGCCAAGATGCTTTGGACCTAGCAATGAGATGTTTATCAAGATACTAATCTATTTTACTTAGTCCTTTAAGTAGAGGCAGATCCTTCAAGAATACAAATCTTATTAAAAATATGTTTTTTGTTAAAGCTCAAGTTGATTTTTACATTTTAACGCTAACATATTTGCAATAAACATTTCATATATTCTTTTTAATCCCAAGATGATAAGCTATGTACTTTAAACAACTTGACAGATTTCCAGACACTTCTGGCAGCAGCTTGTACTCAGAGTCTGAGCTGGGAGGGAATAGTCCGTCCTGGTCCACTGTTCAGATTTCCTCTCCAAGCTCTGATTTCCCAGCTGATAGGATGATTGGCCACTGACAGCTCTCAGTTTAAGTCCCTCTCAGGGACTTGCCCTTCCTAATAAGAACCACCGTGCTCATGGTCACAACCCTTGCAAGGTTAACCCCCCCCAATGATTGGAGGATGATGGAGTGTTCATGTTTACTTCCCTTATGTCAGTTTGAGGCTATTTGGAATGTTCTAATCATTTCCAGGCCTCCCAGTGGAGTTGGGGTCACTGATGCAATTGCATTGCAGTTTGACATTTCCTTTGCTCCTCCCTGGTCTCTGATTCCTACACAGCCCTAACCCTGCCAGCTGGGCACTGATCCTAAGAGAGTGCCTGACAAACTTCTTGCATACGAGTCCTCTCAGAGTCTGTTTCTGAGTGAACCTAACCTATGGCACAGGAGCACGCAGTTCCTTTAAGCCTTCCTCCACCTCTAGCAGACTTGTAGGATGACTCCATTGGAAGCTAAGCTTTTCAGCTCACAGGTGAAGCATGAATTAAAATTTAAATGGAACAATAAGAGGATTATATGGACTTTAAACCCCCACTGTTTGGATTTCAAAGAGGCCCCGGAAAAAGTTACTCTATTCCTGTCTTTGATTCTACTTTGATGGAGAAATTTTTTTAAAAAAGGTGTAAGGTAAATGGAAAACCAAAATATCTTTTTTATTGATGAAGGATGTATTGGAGAACGTGGCTTGCTAGCAGTGAACATAAGACCCAGAGAGGCTTTGCCACTTGGTTACAAGCAGCTTTGCTGCCAGAGCACAGCCTGCTCTGGGACGAACAGAGCAACTCCCAAGGAGTGGAGGAGAGGAAAGAACTTGCCCTGGGATTCCCAACATCTCCTTCCAATCCCATTAGCCAGGAAAACGGGGATAGCTAGCAGTGAGTATTATCAGCGTGTCTCTGCATGGAAGGAACTGATCTCTCCAATAGTCCCCACCAGTGACTGTTACCAAAATTTATTCTCTAAGACAGTTGAAAGGAGGATGGAATTCTTTTTTTTTTTTTTTTTTTTTTTTTTTCAAACAATCATACTGCCTTTTACCACAAAATGCCATGTGATTATATCCCTTGATACGTACTTTTTTTTTTTTTTTTTTTTTTTGGAAACAGTTTAAAGTTTACTGAAAAGTTGATTGGCTATGGACAGGGTTCCCACATTATTTGCCAATAAGCAAATTATTTACCTTATTCACCTTATTCACATCTTGTACTGCTGTAGCTCACTTGTTACACTGATGTATCAATATTGATTATTATTATTAGCTAAAATTTATAACTTAAATTATGACTCACCTTTGTAGTATAAGTTTTATGTGCTTTAACAAATATGCAGTGAAGAGTATCCATAATTACACTTACATACTGCATAAACAGAATACTTACATTCCACTAAAGATTCTCTGAACTCAGGGTGAGGCTCTGAGTTCAATCCCCAGTATAAAAAAAAAAGAAAAAAAAAGGATTCTTTGCGCTTTGCCTATTTCTGCTTTCCCCCTTTTCCTGAACCTCTAGCAACTGCTGTTTTCATAGTGTTATCTTTTCCAAAATGTCAGAGAGCTGGAACTCTACAGTATGAAGCCTTTCAGATTGGCTTATTTTGCTTAGCCATATGCATTTTTAGCTTGATAGCTCATTTATTTGTAGCACTGAATAATATTCCAATCCTAGGCAGATTTGGTTTAAAAAAATCCTTAGGCTGTAGACCACTTACATGGGAGTGGGGAAAGTAAGTATAAAGAAAGGATAAAGTGAGAAAAATGGGAGTTTGGACCTCCTGTGACTGAATTTCCCACCTTTCAAAGTGACACATTAAATAAACACAACAAAGGGTGTAAATATAGGTAAGGATATATTTCAGTGCATTTTACATATATCTGTAGTATATACATGGACATGCCCTTCGCTCAGATGTGGAACATATTCTGAACCCCAAAGATGCTCTCATGCCATTCCCCGCAGTATTACCACAGCATTCTCCTGACTTCTCTCATTGTGAGCTTCTGATTTTTGGCCATTGTATAAATGGAATAATACTGTGTAGTCTTCTGTGGGTGGCTTCTTTCACTGCTCATTAAGTGTGTGAGAGAACCCCCTCCACTGAGGCTCATAGCAGGGCTTCCTCTGCTGGTCTGTTTAATTGCCATGCAACTTTGCACTGGATGACGTACCACCCATTATTTATCCACTCCCCTGTTGATGGACACTGGGGATGTTTTGTTTTTGCTCTGAGTTATGCTTCCATAACCCTCGTTAGATGAATATATACAGTCTTTTGTAGATATATATCTAAAAATGTAACTGCTGACTCGTGTTTAGCTCTCTTGAGTGGATAATTGCAAAGAATTTTTCTAAACAGTAAAACCAATTGCCAGTGACAGCAGCAATGTTTGTATTAAAATTGCTTTTGAAAAACCAACTTAAAATTTTTCTATTCTGCTTTCTACTTCATGAATTGTTGCTCTTAATAGTCTTTTTCTTCTCTTTGGGCTGAACTTGCTGGCTTTTTCTTTTTGTTCTAGTGATAAAAGCTTCATTTTTAACTATATAATTTTTTTTTTCTTTTTTGGTTTTTCTCTGGTACCGGGAACCGAACTCACGACCTTGTGCTTGCCAGGCAGGCGCTTTTGCCGCTGAGCTAAATCCCCAGCACCAACTATATGATTTAAACCTAGAAATCTTCCAATAAGCACTGCCTTATTTGTTAGTAGTTTGACATACTGAATTTTCATTGTCACTTACTTTAGGACATTTTAAAATTTTTATTGTGATTTTTTCACTCACAAATTATACTTAAGAATATTTTATTTCTAAATATTTGGAGATTTCATAATTATCTTTTTTCATAACTACCTTTTCAATTTTATGTTTAATTTAATTCCATTCTGATGATAAAACATACCCTGTATGTTCTTTATCTTTTGAAATTTGTTGAAACTTCATTTCTGGCCTTTTGTCATTTATTATTTTGTATGTTCCTTATATACTTAGAAGGGACATATGTTCTGCTATTGATGGATGTAGTATCTTATACATTTCAATTAAGTCAATTTGAACATTTTTACTTTTGAAATCTCTTGTATCCTAACTAGTATTTTGCCTGTGTTGTTTTATGAGTTTTTGAAAGATGTATATTTACATTTCCAGCTATCATTTTTAATTTGTCTTTTTCTACTTTATGTGTTTGGAATCTGTGTTATTCTGTGCATACAGTTTTAGGATTCTGACCTCATATCATGATTCTTTGATCACTATGCTAGCCCTCTTTCCTTTAGTACTTCTTGACTTACAGTATACTGTGTGATCATTGTAGTCAGACTAGTTGCCTTTTGGTCACTGTTTTAATGGTTCATATTTTTTCATTTTTAGTACACTTATATTTCAATTAATTAGAGGATATATTGTAAACAAAATATGGTTGTGGTTTTTTTGTTTTACCTATTCCGGCATTGTTGTGGGGAGGTGTACCACACTGCTATTTGTTTTTTATTCATCCATTTTTTTTCTTCTCTGTTGCTTCTCTTTTGTGTTTTATTATAATATGTATTTTCTTTGTACAAATTATATTGAATTTATTGGGTTTTAAGTTAATATAGTTTTATACAATCTTTTGGATAGCTTTTGTATATTATGGTATATATCTTTTACTTAATTTCACAAACTTCCAGTTACCACTTTTACCATTTCCTAAACAATATATAGCATTCTTATAACATCTCAACTCCATTTATCCCTCCCCATCTCTGTGCTTTTACTGTCTTCATTCTCACAAATGAAAGAGTGTAAATTCTTTTTCTAACTATCAACCTGAATATGTCTGGCCCACTAGTTGTGTAGAAGGTTAGACATTGTCTTAGTCTGCTAGGATTACTGTAAGAAAGTATCACAGACTGACTGGTTTAAACTAGTACTTCCCACCCCTTTTGGGGGCAAGGACTGGTTTTTTTGAAGACAGTTTTTTCACAGATGAGAGTGATGGGTGGGGAGTTGGAAGATGTTTTGGAATGATTCAGAGGAACATACAACTTCTATTTTGTGCAGAGAAAGTTCACTATAGAATTTGCGCTCCTAGGAGAATCTGATGCCTTGCTGATGTGACAGGAGGTGGAGCTGAGGCAGTGATGTGAGCTGTGGAAGCAGGTATAAAAACAGAGGAAGCTTCACTCTGTCACCTCTTGTTAAGTGGCCTGGTTCCTACAGACCATGGACATGCAGCAGTCCATGGCCCCAGAGTTGGACCCCCCTTGGAACAACAGAGCAGTGTACAGAAATATATTTTCTTACAATTCCAAAACCAAGAAATCTGAGATCAAGATGTTGGCATGGTTCATTTTTCCTGAGGCCTCTTCACCTCTTTCTTCTGAGAACACAGGGAGATGGCCATCTTCTCCCTGTGTCTCCACGTGGACTTCTCTTCATATGTGTGTCCTAATCTCCTCTACTTACAGAACATCAGTCATATTGGACTGAAATTAATTTTAAAATGTAATTGTCCCTGGAAAGACCCTATGTACTAATATAGTCATATTCTAAGAGGTATGAGGGATAGGAATTCAACATACGAATTTTGAGGGAGGACATAATTCAGCTCATAAGGGATACAGTCTTCTTTGATGGATGGTTTTAGATAACAAAAAATAATTTCCAAGGTAAGTATAACCCTTGGAATCAAATAATTGTGCCTTCTTGTTTTTTGCTATGTAATAAAACAGAAAGGTGACAAAGGAGAAGCTAAGGCTAGTGTGTTCTGGCCCCTACTTCCAATATGTGACTCCCCTCTACCATCTTCTGCCTGGAGACTTGGCAAGTGAGTTCAAATCTTTGTGTTTTAATTTCTCATCTATAAATTGGATTGACAGTGCTTCTGACCTTATAACATTAAATTGCTATATGGACTACATGAATGAATACTTATAAAGTGCTAGCTCCCCTTTAACATATGGCCACAGCACCCTATCCTCTTCTTCATCCTTGCCACCTGCCCCCTCATTGTTTTCCATTGCTACCTCTTATGGTTTCCATCTGGAATCCTTCTCCTGGCACTGCTGTCCATCTTTGCCCCTAATGGGCCAGTGGCCTCTTCATGTCTTGTCTCCTCTTTCTTTCCTATACTTGTATTTTTATATCTCATCACTTAAGTTTGCCCCATAACATATTCTAGTTTAAAGAGCTCTTCTTTTGAAATCACTGGGTAGTACAACATGACTGACCGTGATTTGACTTGCCTTCATTGGAACTTTAATTATCTTTAGAGTCTTAGTTATTTCTTTGTTCTTCTTAACTTGCAATTCCAGTTCCCTTTCTCCCCCTCTGTTTGATTCCTCTGACTAGTCAGCCAGTGCTGGCTACTTGAACCATAGCTCTGAGGAACTCTGGTTACAGTGCTTCTTTTTCTTTTTTTGTTATTAGTAGTAGCTGTTTGCAGTATGTGCATTTTACAGCCATCTTGGGGAACTGGTACATGTACATAACACAGCTTGTTTCTTTCCAAAATCTCCCCTCTCCCTTCTTCTCTCCTCCCCTACTTCCCTTTTCCCCTTTTTCTTTTATCGATACTATTAATCTTAGTTCATGTTTGTCTACTCCACTAAGCAGATTGAGGTTATTAGGACCTTGTGCCAGGCATACTTCACACTACCTATTTCCCCATCCCATCCTCCTCACACCTTGCCCTTGGTCCCCTGGACTCCTTTCCATCTGCAAGAGTTCTGTCACTTTGTCTCATTCTGTCCTTCCTTTGTTTTTCTACTAGTTTGTACTTCTCCTTACTCAGAGGAGAGATACCATACAGTATTCAAGTTTGTGTGTCTGATTCATTTCAGTCAACATTGTATTTTCCAGGTGCATACATTTTGCTACAAATGGCTGAATAGAGGAGGAGTCAATGCTGCAAAATTCAGAAAAGATCCACTAAAAGCACAGATAACTGGAAGAAGGGGAGGGCCATATTTGCTGATGCAGTACTTCTTTTCACTGATGAAGTTCCTAGAGGATCTTGGCGATTCCTGATGGTTGCTTCATTTCTCCCACCTCTTGGTTGATATCATTAGCTACAAACTCTTTCTACTCACTAAGCAGAACCTTTTCCTGATTGAAGACAGTGTGCCATTCCTCCCCACCCTCGCTGACAGGTTTATATGAACTAATATTCAAGTTTCAAGGAAGGGAAAAAAAAGCCTGCCAGAGAAATGTCCAGTTTGTATTCCAAATGTTATCTACTTTTAACCTCCTCTGAAAAAACTTTTCTCTTTACCTAACTTTTCATGGCATAGAGGAGCAGTTGTACATAAGGTTAAAGACTCAGACTTCCAAGCAGCCAAGGCTGAGTTTGAATTCCAGCTCTGTGTCACCTGGAGTAATTACTGCTTCCTGGTAGCTGTAGTGCTTTTTTTGCAAAAGGGAGCAAAACCTACCTACCTCAAAGTGTTGTTTGTGTACGAAATGAAATGATGTTGTTTAAGTGCTCAGAGCATTAGACTTTCTCCACAACTGTTAGCATCACTCAAAGCTTCAATGTTGTTAATATACATTCTCTTGCATTTTCAAAAAAGAGCGATCGTGTACTTTTATACCTTCCTTTCTCCCACATTTTTGTGTGTGTCTCCAGGTCACAGAAACAAACTGCGGCACTAGAAGCAGCTTACTCCTTGGAAGCTGCATGGACAACAAATCATTTTAGAAAAAGCCAGTGTGCCTTGGAAAGTTGTGTGGGCTTTACTCTTGACATGCTGTGAAACTTTCAGGTGATTCTGATTCCTTTGATTGTTATATTCTTCTGATGAAAACCAAAGGAGCACTTCAAGAGTTTCGTGAGATTGGGAAGAGCTAAGGTTCAATTTGACAAGAGTGGCTCCCTACAAATTCTAGAATTTAAACATGTCTTCACAGTTGTTAGTCCCCAACTTGCTCTTCTTCACAGGTCTTGGAACAAATTTTGATACCTTGCTATAGGTTCTTTACTCCAGTGTAAGAAACAGATCGTGTCAAACAAGAACCTAGATTATTTTTATATCAAGATTGGCAGATACATCTTCTCTCTTTAAAATCTTTATTTCTGCTAAAAACTTTCTATTGGCCATTGAAAACTGGTGCCCCATGTTGAAAAAGATTCTTAGGCATTGATTGGTTCCTGGTGGGAAAGAGTATTTGCCCAATCATCAGTGCCTATCGTGGACATGAGACTCAAGGTGGATAACATGGTTGTCTTGTGTTTGCTGATAGTCAGGTTCCAAGACCGGTCTCCTTGGTCAGACCCCTGTGGGGGTGAATTAGGCATCATAATTGCTGTTGTTCTGCCTGTGTGTGAGCAGCAAGGGTGAGACATCTGCACTTGCTTACAAGCCTGGTCACACAGACGCAGCTGAAAAATCTTTGTTTGAAGCCCAAGGAGTTTCGGAAGAGGCTGTGACCGATAAACTCAGATGAAAAATAACAGACTGTTTTTTTTTCAAACAACTTTTAAAAACTTATGATGTGAAGTAACTTTTGGAGCAGATTTTCATCTTTTTCAATGTAATCAATATCATATTGGCCTTTATCCACATTTTCTTATTCTCTCTTTTGGAAGATACAAACGAGCTGCTGGAATATTTGCATTGTTAAGACATGTGATTTACAGAGACAAATGGAACAACTTACATAAGCACTGTTTACCCCACTTGGATTGTGACACCCAATTGTAGGCTGCCAATGCCCTGCTACTCACCTACATGATGTTTTCCTACCCTCCAGCTTCAATACACTATGCCAGTCTTCACCCATGGACATACATCTTCCCACTATGGCAGGACTCCAGCTCTTCACGCCAGGCTGCCCCTTTGTGTGAGTGTCCAGCCAACCCCACTCGGTTTCTAGATCCAAATGTGAATGTATTCTTTTCTCTAGTTGATCTCTGACTCCCCACACTAGATGCCCTCCACAGATATTCCCTGCTCACCTTGCTGTCCCCTTGTGCCAACCCTCCTCATGGATAACATCCCCAATGTGCCAGCATGCCATGCTAAGTATTCCTCCCAGGTGATGCTCTCCTCACCCGGTACAGGCTCCGATACCCTGTTTTGAGGCTTTGTGGTCCACCCCATCTCTACCAAGCTATCTGTCTCTGCCTTAACTAATAGTTTGAGGATGCATTGTTTGGGAAGGAATAAAAACAAAAAAACAATAAACACTTTAAACATTTTTATTATATTTACTATATTCCTATTTATCAAAAATATATAAAAACAGAAAACTCAAAGGATCAATAGCAAATTGGTCAACAATATCTAGAGATACCCCGATGTAATCCATTGATTGATATTTTGCTATACATTTTTCTCTTTCATATCTCTATCTAGTAGTCTTTACTCCTATCTATAGCTATTCTGAATCTTTCTGTGTGTGAGGTATGTTAGTCATACCTAAGCCCAGGATAGAAATGTAACATGGGGCTTAGGAGAACAAGAACTCTTGGTATTTATTTTTTATTTATTTTTATTTTACTTTTATATTTATACATAAAACTAGAGGTGAGACTATCTATGGCAATAAGACTCTATCCTACAAAGTAGAGACCTCTATTTGAATTTCCATCTCAAAAGGACTCTAATCAAGGTATTGGCATAGGAACCAAGCTTGCCTGTCTCAGGTGATCTGTCTGGAGGCATTTTACCTATAAAGAGATGAAAATCTCATGTTTGAAATGCTTATAACATTCTTTGAAGGTATTTTGTAAAGATAGCATGTAATATTATCTTCAATAAGTACTTAAATAAAAGAATGAGTATATATATTCATTTTATATAATGAATAATCTATATAATATGTAATGAGTAATCTATGTAATATATAATGAATAATCTATATATAATATATAATGAATACTCTACATGTAATATATAATGAATAATATATTTATGTATATATATATTTTCTTTGGGGCAGTATCCATCTCAGTCAGCACAGAATCATCCTTAAAACAAGAATCAGGAAGCTTAAAAATAATTTATGAGTTTAAACAAATTTCCACTGGGTTTCTAGAGCCATAATATGTTTTCCAGGCAAAAATTTTGAAGTATACTCCTAGCATTTTAATAACACTTACTGGACTTGGGTCAATTTTGCTTTTTGTATCTTTTGGGGTGTGTGTGTGTGTGTTGTAAGTATCTAAATAAATATATTTTCTCTGGATCTGTTGATGCTTTTTGGAGTGAAACACATGCTCTTGCTACCTAGGGAGAGAGAATCGAACAAAGCCTTTTTATGAGCCAGGAAGGGGTGAGGCAGGGACTGAACTCAAGGTTCTGACTTCAGATCTGAGCCTGTAAGATATATTGGGCCAAAGTACACACCCCAAGGATAAACTTCTAATGAAATTTCTATCTGGCCCAAATGTGTAAGAAAATGTTTGCTTCTGAACTGTGATTGGGGAAAATGATTCATCCAAATTCTGTGAGGGAACTCTCACACGGTATCCAGCAACTGTCAACCGTCAGTGCTGTGGATGATAAATATAGCCAGCTCTGCCCCCACTGACCCCATTCACGTGGGCCTTCATCGCAGGGTCCATGCCTGAGCCCATCTCTGTGTCTTCGGGAGGCCCTGGGAAACCCCGGTTTTGAAGGCTGGTCCTGATGTTCCCTCCGGGCACCTCATCACCCAAATAAGCACATCTCCATCGTGACTAGCTACATGCATATTTATTACTAGGTGCCAGTGCCTCAGGGCTCTTGTCAACTTGTCACCTTTATGGTGTCGTTCTCCCGCTCCCCAGCGGATACTTGAATGGAGTAGACGGTGTGGGGCTAGTGTAGCGTTCAAGATGGTCTTCTGGACACTAGGAAAAGATGCTCGATGTGAGAATGGTGGAATTTGAAAAACAAGATGAACTCCAAGCACAAGAGGTACCGCAAAAGAATGGGCAATAAGCCCCAGTTCTGTCTCTATCTTCAAGACTGCTGGACCTACCCCTCAAGGTGGCAGATGGCTCAGATGTCTCCCTTCTGTTTGTCACACTGCACTCTCCCCTTCAAATAATAGCTTAACTTCTACCTCCTTAAAATGATATCACCTTTACTGTCTATCTGCTAAGCATCTCTTGACCCACTAGGTAATTCTCTGTTTCCACAGTTCTTGCATTTTTGAAGATTATAGGAAATTTAGGCTCAATTTGTCTATTATACTCTAAAAGAATTTAGGAGAAGGACTGTATCTATCAGCCTATGAAGAGCCAGGGCATAACCCATACATTCTGATTGCTTGACAGGTAACATAAAAATTCATAACAGGGCTGGGATACAGCTCAGTGGTAGAGTGCTTGCCTCGCACGTATGAGGCCCTGAGTTTGATCCCTAGCACCACAAAAAGAAAAGAGGAAGATAAAAATAAATACTGACCCACCATTGTGATTTTTCTCTTTCTGAAAATCCAAATTTTGGATAGGTCCTTTTCTACATTTACAGACATTAACAACAGTGATAAAATATTTAGAATATATAAAACATTCTTTAGCTTATTTTTAAAATAAATATTATTCAAGACCAAAACATTACTCTTCTGGAGAAATTCCCACTTCATTTTCTTGCCTTCTCCCCCCCTTTAAAATTTTAACTATTAACTAAAGTATAAGTAAGCAATAGGACATCAGGTGAGACTGAATTCTGCACCTTGCTCCAGTTCAAGTATAGCTTTATTACTATTATTCTAAATAGCCACCTCTGTGCCTGTGTGATAAACTCAGTTTTTCAGAGAACAGTGAATCTGTTGACAAGAAGTTAGTTCAGGGCCAAGGAAAAACTTATGAAGTCATTTCAGCTTGATTTGTAAGAATTTCAAGAGTGTCTAAGGAGGAGGATATAGCTCTATTGGAAAATGTGTGGACCACTAGGCATTATGTATATCTATAGATCACTACTCCTGAAATGAGGATGGGATTACTGGCTTAGTCTATTTTCTGTTGCTGATGACCAAACCCTGAAGACTGGGTGAGTTATTAGTTGGGTTTGGACTGTGGTTCCAGTTCAAGGCTGAGGGGCTACATCTAATGTTGGCGTTGCTGGTAGAGCCCTGAGGCAGTACAGGGTGTCACATGGCCGAAGAGCGCTCCAGAGATGTCATCAAACTGGCTTTTGTAGCAGACCCACTCTTGAGATGATCCATTAACCCATTAATCTGTGAATCACATGAATAGATTAATCCACTCATGAGGGCAAAGTCCTAATTACTTCTTAAAGTTTTAGCTGATCTCATCACTTAGTAACCCATAATGACAACTAACTTTCAACATGGATTTTGGAGAGGACAGACTTGAGTCAAACCATAGCAACTACCTAGAGAATCTTTAGATATTACCAGAGTGGGCAGGAAATCAAGAACAAGGTACTGAAAGGGAAAGATGTATGCTCCAAGCAGCTTCTGCGTTCCATGTATTTCCTGGAGGCCTTGGTTTGCTAGAAAATTCTTACAAGTCACAGTACTCAATCAGTTAGGAACTCTGACCAAAATTGCCTTAAGCAAAACAGGGAATTTACTGGCTCACATAACTGAACCGAGGTAGACTTTTGGAAAGGTTTAGTCTATTCGAGGGATATGGACCAAGGCTTCCTTCTCCTCCTCCATTTCTCAGTTCCCCTTGCTGGTGTATCCATAGGCTCAGAGCAGGCTTCTCTTTCAGGGTCCCAGGATCCCCGCAGCAACCTTGCAGCTCCAGTCCTTCTTGATGGTATCTAAAAGAATGTAGACTTAATCTTGGTATTGAATCCAAATACTCTTGATCCCTTAGATCCCTTGGATCCCAAATACTACCTTGGATCCTATGCCAATTCCTCAGCAACTGAGGCAAAGAGACTGTGAGGGCTGCCTAAAGCACATCACGGCCTATTCATGGATGTGGGCAGACAGGAGCCAATTCCTCCTAAATCGCATGGATTTTATACAGTGGGCAAAGGTTAGGTTTTGGAATAAAAGAGCCTTGGTTCAAAGGCCAGTCTCATCAATGGCAGTATGAAATTTATGAATTGCTTAGATTCCAGAAGCTTTAAGTTTTTCTCTTTTTTAAAGCAGTGATGATAATAGTCCTTACAGAAGAATTGTGAAATTTTAATGAGGTGGTCTACATAAAGTGTTCATCATAGTGTTTGACACACAGTAGGCTTCCTTTGCAGCCTGATTGCCTTTCCCCTATTTGTTCCTAACTTTGCTGAACCTGTCCAGAAGATGTATTTTGACAAAAATTCCATTTGGAATCTTGGGAAGATGTCATTAGGTCTCTGAAAGCATCCTGGACCCTTGCATGTGCTAGTGATGGACAAGTATACACAAGATTCCTCCTGATCTCTGATGCCAGATAACTCATTATGCTTCACATTCTTGCCTACATTAGACATTGCAGACTTCTCTCTCTGCATAGGAATTCACAGAGAACTGGAACATTCCTGATCCTTTACTCATCTGTCCACTCTTGTTTTCTCTAGTAATAATTTCCTCCATCCTTCTGGTCCTGCCATTACTCATGCGACTGTGGGTGTTGGAACTGAACAATCCAACAAATATCCTTGCAGATATTCGATGTCTTCAGAATCAATATCCAACATCTGTAACCCACTCCAGCACACTTGAGGGTTCCCTAGACTCTCTCATTTTTAATTTTTTTTGTCTTTTTTTGAGACAGGGTCTCACTATGCAGTTCAGGCTGGCCTTGTGCTCACTTTATAGCCTAGGGTGGCCTTGAACTCACAACAATCCTCCTGCCTCAACCTCCCAAGTGCTGGGATTAAAGGCGTGAAACACGACACCCAGCCCTAGATTCTTCCATTACCCAGAACCTTTCCTTGTCTAAAAATCTGAACAATATCGCTTTTTCCACTAAGAATCTCTCAAATTTCCAAGTCTCTCAATTTTATCTCTCTCTGTTTTACAGACTCCTCAGTGTTTTACAAAGTTTAATTCTATAACACTTCATTTATCTTCCATTAGTAAATACTTACAAATCATTCCTTCTTTGTAGATCTAATGGTTAATCAGTTCAACCACTCTCTTGCCCCTTTGATCTTCTGTTATCCTTGGTTGAACCCCTAAGCCTGAGGACCAATCCACCCAGGTTGTCATCTCTGGTTCTAAATCCATGTTGCCAAGGATTTCTCAGGAAAATTTTAAAATTATTTGAATTGGTGCCACCCCAATACCTTGTATCTGATCACAGATAAATTTTCAACAGTGCCTTCCAATCCCCAGGGAAGCTCCTCCGCAGGTCCTTCTGTAGTGCATTTAAAATATTCACCATTCTCTTCAAATTCTCTTTTCTCCTCGGATTCTGTCACACATCTCCTGCTTCATGGAGAGAAATACAGTCTAAATTCTTGATCAGGTCTCTATATAATGCATGTGCTTGAACCTACATTTACAATTCTTTATTTCCTTCTTTGAGCTAAAGCGAATCTCATTTAAATTGTCTCCCTTTCATATCAACAAAAATAATTATCCAATCATCTAAGCACCTTTGGTCTTAGCTCCCTGTCTCCTGCTTCCTTCCTATTGGCAGCAGGACCCTATCCCTCATCCTCGCCATGAACTGATTTTCTCTTTACACTCACAGGCATGACTCTTCTGATTAAGCTTTACTCTTAGGGGTTCTCATTTATTTCACTGCAAATAGCTCTTGCTGGGATTATTTTGTCAGTAAAATTCCAGTTATCTAATTCAAGAGAACGTTTTTCAGTTCTTACCTTATTTTCAATTCTTTGTGACATTTGGTGGTGTTATTCAATCTTTATTTTGGTGTTATTTGAGCTTTGCATTTCTGTTCCAGTTATTTCTAACTAATACAAAAGTGAAATTTTATTAAATCAGAACACTTCAAATAAAACTACAGTTACCCTCCATATACATGCCAGTCTAAATACATGTGTACAGTAGTTTACAAATTTTTGAAAAGCAATTAAAGTATTTTCTTCAGATGAAAAGTTATGCAGAAGCCCGATACTCATTCACTCACTCACTCATTGATTCATTCATGAATCAAATGCTTACTCAATCTATGCAACAAAGGTAGAATTAGGAAAAGAGAGTTACACATATCATCTTTTAAACACACACACACAGCTCAGTCCTTGTATTCCTTTCCTTTTCTCTGTCAAAAGTAATTATCCTGATGAGCTCATCCAGCCTGATGACTTTAAATGCCACCTTAATACTGATGAAGGTTCAATTTATATCTCTAGCCCAGACTTCTCCTTGAACCCAGACTCATATATCCTTTCACATGGTAGACACATTTTCTTGCACACATAATGGATATCTCAAATAGAATCCTTCAGGTAAAGTGTTCTAACTTGTTTCTGAGAAGCCAGTACAGTCATTGCCACTGCCTTTCATGACACTAGACTTCTAGTTCATCTTGCTACCATTCCTGGAGTCATTTTCCTCACTTGCCTCCATTTAATCAATATGTTCCATATTGATATCCAATCACCTGTCATAATTTTCCCTGCTACAAACCTTCTATAAAGCACCTTGGCTTCTTGCCTAGTTTATTATTTCTGTTATGCATGATTTTACCACTATCTCTTATAATGTATTTATAACACAACAGATAGAATCATCTTTATCAAAATCTACGATGCATCATGGCACTCACCGGCGCAAACTCTTATACTGCTCCTCACCTCACTCAAGAGGAAGGCCCAAGTCCATATATGATTCAGTCCTCCCTAGCTTCTGTTTCTTGCCCTCTCTGATGCTAGGCATTGACCAGGGATATAGCTCAGTGGCACAAGTGCCTGCCTGGCAAGCACAAGTTCCTGAGTTCAATTTCCGGTACAAAAAAAAAAAAAAAAAAAAAAGAGTATGTTCTGATGCTAGCCACTCTGGCCTTTTGACTGTTATGGCTTGTGTCTGGATGTCCCCCCTGCCCCCAATCTTATGTAGTCATGGGGTGAGCTTCTATAGTCTATGATTGATTCATGGTCCAATATTGGGATTAAGGGTGTGAGTGCTACACTCACCCTGGGGCGGGTAGTTTGCATACAGTGTAAGGCAGAGAAGGAGCCTTGCTCTCTGCTGCTCCTCCCTTTTTGCTCTTGTTGCTTTTGCTGTTTTCCACAACCATCAACTGTTGCCCTCTGCCATGTGCCACTCTGCCTTGGAACCAGCCAAGTATAGACTGAAACCTCCACAAAATGTGAGCTAAGTTAATTGTGGGTGTTGGGTATATTGTTTCAGCAACGAGAGAAAAGTAACCAAGACACTGTTCCTCAAAGGTACCAAGTCGGATCATTCCTCAGCTCCTTTGCGTTGGATATGCCTTCTCTACGCACTGCTCTTTTCTTTGATAGCCACTTGACCTCTCTCTCGCTTTCATAATTTTGCTCAAATGTTGACCTCCTTATGAGGTCTGTCCTGACCACATCACTTAAAACTATAAACTTCACCTCTATCTTTTCCCCCTAAAGTACTTAGAACCTTTTAATATTCTCTCTCTCTCTCTCTCATCAATTGGTCACTCTGCCTTACCTATTTCTCTACCTGTCAATCTGTCTATTCTTCTTCATCATCATCACCATCATCACCATCATCACCATCATCATCATCACTGTCATTGTCGTCATCCATCTCTATCTAAGTTCCACCAAGGCATGGATATTTATTTTTGTCCACTGTTGCATACTTAGAGGGAAGTGCCTTGTACATGCTCAATAATATTTTAGAATGCTGCATATATCAAATGTATCGCCCTTTGTCATATTGATGACTATTTTTATTGTTCCCAAGCTTTTGCTGTTGCTTCAATATCTATGTATATGGCTCTTGGTACAAGTTGGATGGATTTTACTCTAGAGCATTATCTAGATTTGGTTCATTAGGAAGAAGATTCTAAAATTTATGTATATAGGATATTCAGTAGGCAGTGGACCATCACCTCTGATGCACCACCACCTATGATGAACTGGGTGAAGCATGATAGAGGGATGAACTGGATGAACTAGGTAGAGGGAGAAAGGAATTTAAGATACAGTGTCAACAGAAGCCTCAGATTTGGGGCTAAAATTGTTCTCTGAGTTGTCTCAAATCAGAATAAGACTTGTTCTTCATATCCTAATGTTAGATATAAAGCTGCTCCCAGGAAGGAATTTATTTTGGGATCAAATGATGTCCTTCAGTAGGAACATTATTTTAAAAAATGTGGTTATGATAGATGTATTAGTTTGTTTATTTTTGAATTTTTTCCTAGTATATAATAATCACATACCTTGTGGGGAGTTGGTATGTGTACACAGCTCATCTTAATTCTTTTTTATCCCCTTCTTCACCTCTCTCACCCTCCTCCCTTCATCTCTTGGATCCCTTCCCATTTACAAAAGATCTATCTCTCTATTTCCTAATATTTAATCTTTTTTTTTAATTTTTGTTTTTTTTTGGTTTTTCTCTGGTACCGGGAACCGAACTCACGGCCTTGTGCATGCCAGGCAGGCGCTTTTTGCCGCTGAGCTAAATCCCCAGCCCCCCTAATATTTAATCTTTTACTTTGCTCTCTATTTACATTTGAGTTTCTCATATAAGAGAAACCATGTGATACTTAAGGTTCTGCATCTGATCTATTTCACTGAACATTATTATCTGAAGGCACATGCATTTTCTTAAAAATGATTCAATTTTATCTTCTTTATGGTAGAATAGTACTCCATTGTGTACGAATACCACATTTTCTTAATCCATTCATCTGATGGTGGACACATAGATTTAGCTATTACGAATTGTGCTGCTATGAATGTGAGAGTGCATGTATCACTATAGCATGATATATGTCTTTAAGTCTTTCTGGATGATACATAGAAGGGGAAAAACAGGCAAATGAAGTTTTGGGTTTTAGTTTTTTGAGGAATCTTCATACTGACTTCCATAATAATTGTACTACTTTACAATTCCTGCCAGGGTTCCTTTTTCCAGTCAGCCTTGCCAGCCTTTGTTATTATTTGATTTCTTGGTGATAACCTTTCTTTCTGGCGTAAGATGGAATCTCAGTGTTGTTTTGATTTGCATTTCTCTAATGGCCAGAGATGTTGACACTTTTTTCATTTTTTATTGACAATTTGTACTTCTTCTGAGAAATGTCTGTTCATTTCAGTTGCCCAGTTTTTATTGGTTCTTTTAATTCAGAGGGTCCAAGTTTTTGAGTTCTTTATATATTCTAGATGTTAGTCCTCTGTCTGAGAAGTAGTTGGCAAATTTTTTCTCATTATGTAGGTTGTCTCTTTATCTATTATTTCCTTTGCTGTGCAGAAGGCTTTCCCAGCACAATATGTTAAAGGGCTATCTTTCCTCCAGTGTAAGTTTTTGACCACTTCATCATGATCAGATGACTGAATGGTCTCAGAGTTGCTTTTACATCCTTGTTATGGTTTGTGTTCACATGTTCCCCCAAATCCTCATGCAGTCATGGGGCAGGCTTTTAGAGTTTTGATTCATGGGTGTGAGTGCTACCTTGCCCTGGGGCAGACAGTTTGCATATGTAAGGGAGAGGAAGAGGCTCCTTGCTGCCATTCCTCCCTTTTGCTCTTGTTATTTTTGCTGCTTTCTGCCACCATGAAAGGTTGCCTCTGCCATGTGCCACTCTGCCTTGGAGCCAGCCGAGTACGGACTGAAATGTCCACAGACTGTGAGCTAAATAAACCTTTCCTTCCTTAATTCTGGGTTTCAGGTAGTTTGTCTCAGCAGAGAGAGAAAAGTAACCAAGACAATCCTGTTCTGTCCTGTTCTGCTCTGCTCTGCTCTGTTCTCTTCTGTTCTACTCTATTCTGTTCATCCACAGATCATTTTTTTTTGCCAGTACCATGATGATTTTATCACTGTAACCTTGTTATATAACTTGAAGTGTGGGATTGTGATGACTCCTGCTTTGCTCTTGTTTCCCAGGGTTGCTATTGCTATTCTAGATGTCTTCTGCTCCATATGAATTACAGGGTTGTTTTTTCTAGTTCTGTGAGGAATGCTAGAGGTATTTTGAATGGGACTGTGTTAAATCTGTATATCAGTTTTGGAAGTATGGCCATTTTGATTATATAGGATGTGCCTACTAGGAACAGGGTGTATCTTTAATTTTGTTGATGTCCTCCTCAATCTCCTTTTTCAGAGAACTGAAGTTTTTGTGGTAGAGGTCTTTCACTTCCACGGTTAGGTTGATTTCTAAGTATTTAATTTTTCTTGATGCTACTATAAATAGTGTTTGTTTCCCTCATTTTTTCCTCAGTGAATTTATTATTAGTGTACAGAAACTCTATTAATCTTTGTGTGTTGCCTTTGTATCCTGCTATGCTACTGACTTTCATTATTAATTATTTAAGTCTTTTGATGAGAGTTTTTGGATCATCTATGTAGAGGATTGTGTCATCTGCAAATACTGATAATTTGACGTTTTCCTTTGCAGACGTATCCCTTTTATTTCTGTCTCTTGCCTGGTTGCTCTGGCTAATGTTCTGAGAATGATACTGAACAGGAGTGGTGATAGCAAACATCCTTGTCTTGTTTCTGATTTTAGAATGAAAGCTTTTAGCTTCTCCCCACTTAATACAAGATTGGCTGCCTGTTTGTCAAAAATGGCTTTTATCAGATTGAAATAAGGTCCTTCTATACCTATTTTTTTCAGAGTTTTTATCGTGAATGGATGGCAGATTTTGTCAAAGGCTTTTTCTATGTCTATTGGGATAATCATGTGATTTTGTCATTGCTTCTGTTTATGTGATATTCTATTTGTTGATTTGCATAGGTTGACCCATCCCTGCATCCTTATGATAAATTCTACCTGGTCATGATATATGGTCTTTTTAACAATTTGTTGCATTTTGTTTGTCAGTATCTTGTTGAGAATTTTTGTGTCTATGTTCATTGAAGAGATTGACTTGTATTTTTCTTTTTTGTTGGGTCCCTTCTGGGATTAGGCATCAAGATAATCATAGCTTCCCAAAATGACTTTGAGAATACTCTTTCCCTTTTGCTTTCATTAAAGAGTTTGAGGAGTTCTTGCAGAATTCCACAGTGAATTAGGGACCCGGGCTTTCCTTAGTTCATAGTTTTTTTTATTACTTCTTCAATTTCACTGCCTGTTATTGGATTGTTCAGGGATTTTATACGTTCTTGGTTCAGCTTTGGTAATTCATATGTATCTAGGAATCTATACATTGTGTCTGAATTCTCCAGTTCACTAGAGTACAAGTTCTCAAAGTACTGTACTTACTAATAATCTGAGTTTCAGCAATGTACATTATGATTTCACCTTTTCATTTTTAATTGCTCTAATTTGGGTCTTTTTCTTCTTTTTTTTGGTAAGAAGAAGAAAAAAGAGGCCAGAAAAAGAAAAACAGGAAAGGGGAGAGATAAATATTCCCCAAACCCCAGTAAACATTTGAAGAAGAGACAAAGAAAGAAAGAAAATGAGTCCAAAAACAAAAAAAATTCTCTGTAATTTTGAATGAACGATTTCTTCCCAGCATTAGGAGTTTTGGAATCCAGGAAATCATGGTTTTCTCTGCCTATCCTGACAGCCTGTGGGTTTGTGAGACACACTTGCCCATTCTAGAGGCCCCTGTGTTTACTCCAGGCTGTGGCATTGTCCTTGCCAATATGTGTCCTTCCTCACACTGGTGGAGAAGAAATGCAGTGTGACCTTGTATCTGTGCTGGGTGTAGTTAGCAGGGAAAGGGTTCAAGTACTTACTGCTTGTACTTACAGACCCAGCTCTCTTGCAAGCAACACAAGCTTGGCCTGGCTTCTCACTAAAGAGGGTGAGGCTTTCAACTTCTCAGGGATTCTCTGCCCAGCTCACTCCCTTTCTGTAACTATCTCCTGTAGCTGTCTCTCATCCAGTCACTGTGGGAGGGTAACATAGGGAACCCTGAAGGGTTACATAGGGAACCCTGAAGTAAATTTGTTTTTCAGGTGTTTTGAGTCTCAGACTTAAATAATCAACCCCTTCCTGAAGTGGCACTTGATCAAGCACTCTCTGGCAATATTGTGTGTGCTATACTGGAGTCCCTCTCCAGTTATAGCTCACTATGTAGAAGGAGCCACTCATAGGAACCCCATGCCCACCCTAGCTTTTGTAGTTCACAACAGTCATGATCTCCTCCTGGGGCCCACACTGCTGGCCTAGTCCATTATTTCTCACTGCTAGCTTTGGCCCTTACCTTGCATCTGTGCAGGGAGCTTCTCCTTCCTGGGAGCCCAGTGTGTTTACACACTGCTTCATTCTTTTCTCTGCATTGCAGTCCATTTGTCCAACTTCTCTGTTGCTTCTAATATGCCTGTCATTTTCTTCCTGATCCCCAGAAATCCTCCTCCTCTTCATCCTCCTCCTCTTCTCCTTCTCCTTCTCCTTCTCCTCCTCCTTCTTCTTTTTCTCTTTACCAAGTGTCTGGATTCCTGATCTTGGTGAGGCTGAATTTTGCTGCTGATTTGGTGATCTACCACCTTCTGGTTTAATTTTCTTAAAGGAAAAGTTAGTGGCTGGGTACTGAGGGGTAGGGTATTTGCAATGACCCCAATATCCACACTTATATTTAAGAGTAAAGTGCTGAGTAGTAAAGAGTGCAACTTCAACTTTACTGTATTTTGCCAAATTATTTTTTAAATTGCTTGTGGCAATGTTTTATGGTGAAGCATTACTGCCTCTGATATGTACATAAAACAGAAAACTCATGAAAAATACTTTACAAAGTGGGAGAAAACATATTTTGGGAGCTAGCCCTACATACTTGCTTCAAATTTTTCTTTGTATCAGGAATCAAACTCAGGACTTGACATTTGCCAGAAAGATTCTGTGCCACTGAACTATACCTCTGGCCCTCAAATTTTTCTGTATCTAAAATTTAGGCGCATTAAGCTGAACTGTCATGGGTATGTAAATACAGAAGGGAACATAGATGAAATAAATAAGGTATTAGTATAAAATAAGAAGAGAGAATACTTAGCAATGAGACTTCTTTTCAACAGTGCTATACTGACTAACACATTAGGTTGTCTGATTACTTTTCACAATTTAGCAATTTATTTCTTGCTCTTGCTTCTAGTTTGTAGCTTAAATTCTGTTTATTATAGATCATTCACACTCAGTTGATCTGACACCAGGTTTTGATGGATAAGGCCAGGTGTTCTTGAGATAGGAACATGAACATCTATAAATCTAAAACTTTGAAGTATTGAGATGTCAGATACCAAGCATACTTGTCCTTATCAGGGTTAGGTCAAAGGGCTAAATTTGATCTATTTCTGCTTTGCTTACTTTAATCTTCTCCTCTTAAAACTGAATAGAGCCTATTTTTAAAAAAGGAAATAATGATCACATTAAATATAACTTTGATCTGTGAGTATTTATACACTTCTAGGTGTTATACTATTTTGCACATATTATTTGTATTCAATATAGTCAAATGAGGCATTGACTACATCTGGGAACGGGAGTTGTGTTGGTTTGGGGTATTTTGCAAGGGAGAACAATGTAATACAGGCCACATTTTATAAGATTATTCATAACAGTCACCCAAAGAACCATATACAAAAGAGTGCAGGAAATCTGTCCACACATTATAGACCAGGAATCCAGCTTAAGGCCTAGATCCCATGATAATGCCCTGCATGAGTCCAGCTGAATACCTAGAGCTCATAACAATGCCTCCCACGAATCCAACTGGAGGCTTAGAGCCCATAACAATATCTCATGCAGGCCTGCTTCACGGATCTGCTGTGAAGGCCCAAAGGTCAGTGGTGGAATCTAGGAAGTCTGTGTCAGAGGGATGAAGGATCTGTATTAGCAGGCTGAGGGATCTGCACTGGAGCCAGGAAGCAATGTTCAAAGAACCAGAGCTCCTTTGGAAGGTACCACAACTATCCTCAGCAACAGTGAGATGCCTAGCTCCTCCAGTGGTGAAGACAGCTGAGTTCCCATCAGGAAAGCCAATGCAGCAAGCTTCTTCAGGAGACTGATCTGTCCACCTTCTTCCTCTCTGGAGCCAGGAAGCGATGCTCAGAGTGGGGACCAGGGCTCCTCCAAAGTGAACTGAAGCTATTCTCAGTGCCAACAAGGCCCCGAGCTCTTCAAAGAATGAAAACAGCCAAGTTCATCAGGAAAGCCAGCATGACAAACTCCTCCAACAGAACCAACAGTTCCTTACAGCTTCTATGAGCTCCAACAGACTTTCAGCTCCCAACAGCCTCACTTCTCCCGTTCTGCCTCTTATGCTATTGGCCACAAGCCTCAGGTGAGCCTCTCACACCCAGCACCATGTTTACTCAGTTCAGCTGGGTTATACAAGTTGAGCACCGGTTGTCAATCACCTACAGGAGTTCTGGAGAGTGTGTGCCTTTCCTAATCTCTCAGGCACTCTGGCACAAAAATGGCATAGTTACAGTGCTGGATCTGGAACTCAGTTACCTAGATTTCAGTCCCTGCTTGGGCACTTAGTGTGTGCCTATGAACAATCAACTTATCCTCCTGAATCCCATTCTTGCTTCCATGGTGTGTTATACAGATTTAATAAGAAAATGCAAAGCATTGTGACTAGTATCCAGTTATTGGTAAGCACTCAATAAATAGTAGTAAATATAAAGTAGAGCAAGAATTTTAAATCTAAGATATTTTTATTTCAGAGATTGTATTCTTTGCCATTTTTCTATTTTCTCCTCTCTGAAGTGTTTTACATTTTTGAGAAACCTAATCACTTAGGCTTAAAGGACTTTTTTTCTCAGGAAAAATAGAAGCTCTGTGCCATTTCTCACTGGATCACCCATTCATTTATCCTAGAGAAGTAAAAATTTATGTTCACAAAAAACTTATACGCATCTGACAGCTTTATTTATAATACCAAAAACTAGAAACATCAGAAAGGACCTTTAGTATATAAAGTTACATAAACAGTAGTATATTCATGGAATAACTTAGGAATAAAACTCAGCAATAAGAAAGGAACAACTGTTCATGCAAACAGCAACTTAGATGCATCTCCAGAGAATTAAACTGAGTTTAAAAAACTACAAATGTTATATACTGTATTTTTCCATTTAAATAACATTCTTTAAATGACAAATACTACAAATGGAGAACAGATTTGTGTTTGCAGGAGTGTTTGCAGGGAAGGGGAATTGAATTACAAAAGGCCAACATGGAGTATTTTTGTGGCTTGGAACTATTTAGTGTCCTGACTGTGGTGATAGACACATAGTACCTAATTCATTCTCGTTCTCTTTCTCTCGCTCCTTCTCTCACATAAACATACAGTCATGAGTAGAAGTAATGAGCAGTTTTAGTAACACTAGTGGATTATATCAAATCAGCATCAGTATGATTGTGATTGTGATGTTATACTACAGTTTTACAAAATTTTCCATGAGGAGCAAGTGGTTAAAGTATGTATGGAATCTCAATATATTATACTTTCTAATTTCCTGTTAATCTGTTCTATAATTATCTCAGTAAAATTTTCAATAAAACAAGGGGGCATATATTTATACTCTTGATCTTTTGCCTCTAGCAACTTCTTGTTAAGGAGAAAATCTATCAGAGAAGCTTTCTGAGAAGACTACGGTTATCTCTATTAAACCTGAAGTCAGTGAAGTTGAGAAGAATGACACAGAATTTGATGTGGGAAGGAGGTTATTCTCCCACTTAAAACTTCCTATATCTGTGATTTTTTTAGATTAGCAGTACAAATTTAACCCCAGTTTTATGTTTACATTATAGATAGAATAATTCATGGTTTTAGAAATTTTTTCTTTAGATTATTATCTGTGCAGTTGTTTAAAAAGTAAAACAATTACTCAGCCTTATGTTTTATTTCAGGAACATGTGAATCATACAGAAGCACACAAATTACAATACAGGTAATATTATGTACCTTTCATTTTGGTCAAAGATTTAATTTTAGATATTGATTTATGTTGACATTTTGGATCTGGTTCATTATAACAACTGTGGAGCTACTCTTCTATTGATAAACATATATTCCACCTGTGGAATTTTCCTATTACAAATGTATAAGAAGAAGTTTCATTTACAGCAACACTTGCTTAGTTAATATCATACCAAATGCTATTTCACTACAACTGGTTCTAAGCATCTAAAGATGAACTTTAGTGATTTAACTAAAATCTTTTCCCTGATAATAAGAAAAACAATAGTCTTTATTGTCTTACAAGTAACAAATATACATTAAAATTGACTTAAGTATATTAATTTGATGATAGGTCTATAGCTATAGTAGTAAGTAGACACCAAAATTGGGTATAAATCCTTATGCTAACTCAATGGTATTCCAGTTGAGTGAATGGACCTTAGAAGTTGCCAGTTGGTGATGGCTTCCTGGTTTGAAAGGCAGCCAGCTGGCCTCAGACTCGCTCCAGTTAACATGTTTCTATCAACCTACTCGCATCTTTGCAACTAGCACAATACCTACTTCTACAGCCAACACAAGCCATGCTTCTTAGAGCAAAACCAACATATCCCTGTGTCTGCTGCTGTCACTACCCAATGTGAACTCTTCCCAAAGGGCTTCTATATGCAATGAGCAGTTTGCCTGGTTTAATGAGATTATATGTGACCGATATGTAACTGCCCCTTAAGTAAACATTAAGTTCAGCTTCTTGGTTTTAGCTACTCAGTGATATTTTTTTTAACATTTACTACTAACCTGTTTTAATGAAGTGTACGGATATATAGAGTCATTCTACATTATTCAGAGAAGGGTTGATTAATAATTAGCACAACCCCCATGGATCTCCTTTTGCCATTCTTAGAAAACAACTCAATGAATTTCTTGATTCATGAATCTACTCTTATCTGGCAGGCAAAGGAGCTCTTTCTTGGTCAGTTTAGTGGCTGTTGTCTTTATTTTAATAAAAAAATATTGCAACAAGCATTCATTTACATGTATCTCTACCTAGAAATACAATTGCAGAGGGGATCAGAACTTTACTATGAAGTACAAGGCTGCTCTATAAAATTCTATTTCCAATATATGGCCACACAATTAGTGGGTTTGTTCTCACTAACACCGTGTGTTAGATTTAAAACTTTTGCCAATCTGATGAGTATAAAATGGTAGTTTAATGTTTTAACTTTGTTTGTCAATAACCCAAGTATGGTTGAGTTCCTTCGGCTACTTTTTAGTGTTACAGTTTAAATGAGTGTTCCCAAAAGATCCATATGAAAAAGCTGCCCGAGGGTGACAGTATTGGCAGGTGCTGTGAAAATTTCAGAGGTGTCCTTGAGAAGACATTGTGGAGCTCCATTCTCTCTCTGTCTCTCTGCCTCTGCCTCTGTCTCTGTCTCTGTCTCTCTCTGTCTCTCCTTCCTGCCTTGAGATGCGAACGCTTGCTCTGACATGCACTCTCACCATGACATGGTGCTCTCTTCCAAAGCTCCAATTAATGGGGCCACCCAATCTTGTATTTGAACCTTCAGAGCTATGAGCCAAAATAAACCTCTCCTGCTCTCATAGGTAGCCTGTGTCCAGTATTTGTTAGAGTGACAGAAGGCTGACCAGTACAATTAGCAGTTTATTATTTTCCTTGTATGGCTTACCTCTTCTTAAATTACTTTTCTAGTGTATTATTTTACCACACTCTTAGGAATTTAGAAGCATTTTTTATGAAGTATAGATGGCAACGTTTTGGTATAAAGTATACACCATAAGTATTGTCACTTGTTTCAAGTTTTTTTTTAATCATAACTGACAATTTAAACTGTTATGTGGGTAAAATTCAAACAGTGCTTATTTTAGGGATTTGTGCTTTTGGTTTTTAAAAAATGTTTCTTGATTCTGGAGCCATAAATACATCCTGATATATTTTCTACTAATATTTTTCTCCATATTTAGGTCATAGAAATCAATCTACAGATTACATTTCAGTAGAATGTGTTATTTTGAGATCTAAAAATTCTTTGTACCAAAATACAAGTTTCCTGTAAATAAATATAGGTACACACATGAATGAGCCTTAGATTGCTGATGTTAAATCAAAGAAGCAGGGCACAGAAAAATGTGCTGGTAGAATTTACTAATAGGATTTACAAACACTAAACTCTTCAGAGATGAAATATTTAAAGCTCTTATTACATCATATTTAAATACAATTTAACTTGGTTATTTTAATAAATATAACTTCTCTTCATTAAAATGCTTTACACAGTACATTATCATTTCAAAGCACATTCACAAGAATTATTGTATTACAAAACAAGACTCACAAGGTTGATTCCAGGGCTGTGGGCTAGTGGCATACCATCCCTGGCAGCTTGTAGAAAGAACTGAATTAGAGGCTCCAACCCAGACCTATAGAAGCAGAGTCTGAAGTGTAATGAAAATCTCTTGGGAATATTATGCACAATACAGTTTGTGAAATATTTCCTGGAAATTTATTTTTAAGAATAAATTCCCTGTTACTTTTAACCACAAAGGAGGCTGAAGGACATTTTACCTATAGCACCTTTCTTCCAAGAAATTCAAATATCTGGCATACATCTTATTAATCTTAATTTTTAAAGTAACTTCTTTTGTTTTGTAAAACACTTACCTCCCCTATATAAGATAAGAAGACTTCATCCATATGTGGACAAACGAACTGGTAAAGTGATATTTCAATGGAGCATGATTGCATTTCTGTAGTCAACTCTTCATTCTAATAAGTCAGTTCTCATGGTCTTGTTGGAGACTCAATTGGGGAAATACATATGGAAGACAGGTCCTTTGCCAGTTAACACTTAAAGCTACTCAAATGTTTCAAATTATTTAAGATGCTTCCTGTTCCAGTATTTATAGGTGGATTTTATTAATAAGATTAGTAATAAATCTGTAAAATTTATAAACTCTATACTGGTATAAATACCTACTTCATAAGACAGGGAAATTTTCATTGTTGCTCCCTCAGGTATTAAGATTTTTGACTGACAAATGTCTTAAAGTTGAACTAAATGGAAGAAAGAGATACAGGTAATGAATGTCCTTCTGTCTGAGTGCTTATTCATGTTGCCTCAGATCACTCCTGACTTGGACACTCTATATTCTAATATATCACTCACTGTGTTGGCAAATCATTACCTAATTGAACTGGAGCAACTCCTTGTTGCTAATTATTCTTTTTTGCCTAAAGAAGAGATCCATTATTTTCTCATCATTCCTAGGGCTGTCTGACATAGAACATTCCATTTAACCAATTTTCAGCTATTAGCCAGAAATAATTTGCTAAAATGATGAAGCTAATGATATGTTGGGTCAATAACTTACTGCCCATAGGAGACAGCACTTGCTTGATAATGAGAAAATGGAAATCCACTCCCTAGGCTATCATTATGCCTAATTAATATCAAATTATTTAGTGTATTGCACCTTAGAAAAGAGATACTGAGTGACAACTTGTAGTGAAAAGCAAAAACAATATTAGGTGATTAAGGGACCACTCTACTATTTCTACTTCTATGATTAAAGTAACTATGAGTATTGGTCTGTTTTTCCTGTCTGAAGTGTTCCTTAGGACGTTTAGTAAATTTGGTGGTGAGCTTTTTATTACTATAACAAATATCTGAGGTGATCAACTCATACAGATAAAAGGTTTATCTGTTAAAACTGATTCATGGCTTTAGCAGTTTTAGTCCTCAGTCAGTTGTCCCTGTTACTGTGGGCCTGTGTTAAGCAACATATCATAGTGGAAATGTGTCGCAGAACGAGATTGCTCACCTCATGGTAGGGAAGAAGCCAGAGGAAGAGGAATGACTGGGGTTCCATTATCCCCTTCAAGGGTGTGCCTCCAGTGACCAGAAGACCTGCTACGAGGCTCCACCTCTTCAAGTTTCTGCCCTTTCCCCAAAGCATCAGACTAGGGGCCAAACCTTTAACACAAGGGCTTTTGGGGGACACTCCATGTTCAAACTACAGCACGTCTGCCTGGTTTTACTTAGGTCCCATCAACGTTTACTTTTTATCTCCAAATTTATTTTTTTATTTTTTATTTTTTTGTCGTTTTGAGACAAGGTCTCGCTATGCAGTGCAAGCTGGCCTTGAGCTCACTTTGTAACCCAGGCTGGCCTCAAACTCGCAACGATCCTCCTACCGCAGCCTCCCGAGTGCTGGGATTACGGGCATGTACCACACCATGCCTGGCTTATCTCCAAATTTAAAGCAAAATGTCATAACCAGTTAGACAAGAAAACAATTACTTGGCATGATTTAATCTTGTGCCTGCTCATTGTTTTTGAGAAGGGAAGGACTTCTATGTTACTGTTTTAAAATGAAGAAAAGCTTTTTATGTCAAGAACCTATGGATATAGCTCAGGGTAGAAGAACTAGAAGAATTCCAAAACATGGTGCTATGAATTGAGTTATGTTGTGGCTTCATAAAAAATTGTTTGTATAAATATCTTTGGGAAGGGAAGTGGATGAATATATGACTTGATTTCATGGATAGGAGATACCTCTTTTGATAATAAATAATATATTCTTATTATAATTATCATAATATGATCTGTTCTATATCATCTCAGAGTGCGTAAGTAGGTAAGAAACAGTCAATCCTTGTGTGATGTGTGGGACATTTGGAGCAGTGTGGTTATAAATTTCTGACTTATTTTTTACTATATTATTCCTTACTCTTCATTTTTAATAGTTAGAAAGGAAATTTTATAAAGTTAAAAATAAAACATTCTATCATGGAAGAGCTACTTTAGATTCCTCTGGGTCAGCAATGATTCATAAGTTTCTCATGGCAACACAGAATGTTACTGGATGGAGTAGCTTCGACTCTAGTTTCATGATGTGATTTTAAGTGACAAGGCCACTTAGCGGCACTGCCGCCATAGAACAAAACACCTGCCATTTGTACCTGCTGCCATGTGGCTTTTGAGTTGGATGCACCATTTTTCTCTGATGACTATACTTGAGACTGCAACTGTGATTTCCTTTCCCAGAATTTTTTTAAATTTAGATGTGGACCAGTACAAGCTCATGATCCTGAACATATGACAGTGAGGGGCAAGGGTTGCTGAATTATGGACAATATTTTGAAAGTAGAGTTTTCAAACCTTATGCACCAGAGTCTGCTGAGCTTGGGGACAGCAAATCTGCCAAGCTGCTCAGGGCAACCCTGGTGTGCATTCAACTTTGAAAAGCACTGCTTCAGGAAATAAAGAGCATTGTAAAACTCCAGTGCCCTGGAGAGTTGGATACCCCACCAAGAAACCCTGAAAACTGTTCCTCTTATAAGGCCTAGATGCTAGCCATTTTCTCCTGGGGAGCCAGCACCACTTTTCAGGGGTTTGTATCTGATGCAGTGATTTTGAGACTTACATAATTTTAGGCTTACTATGGATTTTTATGTTCCTCCAAAATTCATATATTGAAGTCCCAATACACCATGTGACGATATTTTTAGATGAAACCAGCAAAAGTTAGTTAGGTTTGAGGATGTCGCTGTCATGAGTGATTTCAGTGTCCTTATATGAAGAGATGCCAAAGAAAAGATCTCTCTTTCTGTGCCATTTCTCTGGGATACAGTGAGTAGGCAGCCTCTATAAACCTGAACCTGTCAACCTAACCAGGTTGGCCCTTGATCTTGGACTTATAGACTCGTGAACTGTGAGAAATACATTTCTGTTCTGTAAAGCCACCCAGTCTGTGCCACGTTGTTATAACAGCCTGAGCTGACTTAAGACAATGGGTTGGACTAACACGTTTACATGAGGATACAGATATAACGATAAATCTTTTTATCATTTTTCTTTCTAATCTTTATATACAGATAGCTGTCTTTTCCTCATAAGTCTGAAACCCAAATACAGTAGCAGCTCAGTTCATGAATAATTTAGTTTGCAAACAGAAGTGTTTGGAAAAATTTTGTTTTTGTTTGCAAAGTATGCATCAAGTGACCAATAAGACTATATATCTATATATATGTAACTCCTGGTACTTCTGGTACTGACTTCAGGTACTGGCTTCTGTTACTTATTCATGCTTTCCTTCCATATGGCCTATATAGGTATATGGTGTGATTATGTATTGGGATAATTATGTCATTTTCTTCTTAATCTGTAATTGTGATGGATTACGGTATCTTCTCAATGTGTATATTGCCTGCCAAATTATTTCCTTTCCAGAGTCCTTCAGCCCCCAAACTTTACTGATGATACGAGTTGGCATTTATATTTATCATCCTAGAGTGAATTTTTCCTTTTATACTTAAGGGTAGGGAGCACAGCTTTTTGCAGTTATAGTCTTAATGTCTAGCAGTCCTTAGCACACGGCAGACACTCATTAAAGTATATATTAAATCCAGGAAGTGAGCTAAAGTGGCACAATGAAAGACATCTATCTCCTTTATTTTATTTTATTTTGTTTTGTTCTGTTTTGTTTTGTTTTACTTACTCAGTACCAAGAATTGAACCCAGAGGCTTCACACTGAGCCACCTCTCCAGCCTTTTAATTTTTTTGTTTTGTTTTGAGACAAGGTCTAGCTGGGCAGAGCCTTTGCTACTCAAGCCCCTTGAAGAGCTAACTTCCTATACTGTTGGAGGTACAGGGTGAGGAGAAAAAGAAGAGAAATACTAGAGAAGGAAGTGTCTAAAACACAACCTGAATTACTCCAAATGTAGGCTAGCCCTACATACTGAATTCCTGAAATCTTTTCCTGCCTTTGGTAGCAGTGGCAAAGGCCACAAAGTAATGCCACAAATTCTAAGCAGGTGTGAAAACAAAAAAGATTCAGAGGAAATGAGAGAGGGCAAGTGGTACAGTGAAGACTGAAGTACAATTGGTAGAAACAAAGCATTCTAGAAAATTCTCTCATCCTTTACTTAGAGTAAGAATAGACTTGATATTTAGATTCTTCAAGGTTGGTTTTTGAGTCCATTGGGGAGTGTGGAAAGAGTCTTAGAGATATAGCAAGTTTTAAATAAATAGAATAAACATACACAAATAATCAGAGAAACTCACTTTTTTTGTTTTTAGAAAGATCTCTTGAGTCCCAAGCCAGCAATGTTTCAACTCTAAGATATTGCTATCTGGTTATAATTTGGATTTGACAGGAAGGTTGGTAAGAAAAATTATAGCAGGGAGGGAATAAAGCAGAGTCTCATACATTTTATTGTTAGGATTCTGAATATTTGTGGGTGACAGAAAGTTAGGTAATCATAATGTTAAAATAGCTATTTTAAATTACATTATTATGTTGTGTTTCTCCAACGGTAGCAAGCCTCTGGTTACTTCTAATCCTGTCCTCCTAGCAAGATGTTTAGCATACAAATTATCCGACAGGTCAGAGAGCAAGTCTTAAACTGTCCCTGAAAGATTCAACAATCTTTAGCTAAGCCCACTGGGAATTAAACCCAAGAAATTCATGAATTCTTATGTTTTCAAATAATGCAAAATAAATTAGCCAACCCTTTTATTTTTTGGAGATGAAAAGTAAGTCTAATTGAACACAATTAAAGAGTAGTACAGTGTAATAAACTATACCGTGGAGAATTGTTGGGTTAAAAAGGAACAAAAACTAAAACAAATCACAATTTTTAATGTATTGCTGCACTTAGAAGAAATTAAAGAAATCTACAAGGTTCCCTACTACTTATAACAGAAAGTGAGTTAACCAGAGAGAAGAGTGGAATTGTAAACAAACACAATGATGGATTTTTGAGGGGAGGTAGTAGTAGAAATTGAACCCAAGGTGATGGCACTGAACTACATCTCCAGCCTTTTTAAAATTACTGATTCTAAATTTTGAAACAGAGTCTCGCTAGGTCTCTGTGTTTCTTGGCTGGCCTCAAACTTGTGATCCTCCTTTCTCAGCCACGCTGAGATTGCAGGCATGTGCCACAGGTGGGCCAAATGGTAGATTATTGGAAGTAAAATTTTGACATCAGCCTCCTGACTAAAAGACAAATCTTTGGGCCAGCAGTAAATTCAGAAGCGAGGCCAGAGATTTCCACATTAACCTGGAGACCTTGAAAGGGGGCTGCTATGGTCAGAGGCCAGCAGTGCCTAGAGGGTGGACAGAAGAAAACACAGATCCTTTTGGAGAAGAGACCACTAAGCTTCCCAAGGAGAAAGAGCAACCAAATATTCACCCACAATTATTCATCAATAAACACACAAGAAAACAATAGAGGGCTGGGGATATAGCTCAGTCACCTAAGCACCTGCCTGGCAAGTGCAAGGTCCTGAGTCTGATTCCCAGTACCAAAAAAAAAAAAGAAAACAATAGACTATAAAAATTTAGATTCCAAAGTCTTTTGATATTAAAACTAACAAGTACAAAATATAAAATTAATTTCAAATACGCTTCAAATGTTTTGTGGGTTCAGTTCTAAACCACAGAAATAAAGGAAAGATGATAAAGTCAGTCACACAAAATGTTTACTTTTCCACTGCATATGAAAATCTACATTTGCACTTTACTGTAGTTTACTGAGTCCAGTAACATTAGATTTGAAAATATAAATACTTTAATTAAGAAATAATATATTGCAAAAAATTAATAATGATCAGCTGAGACTTTGGCAGCTCATAATCTTTTTGCCAGTGGAAGATCTGGCCTCAGTGTCAGTGGCTACTTACCAGCCACTGTGGTGGCTGCTAGAGGTTGCGGTGACTAGGGACATTTTAAAAATAAGGCGGGTAGGAGCTTGCCAGAATGACTGACTCCTACATGTAAATCTAAACTAGCATTGTCTATATAACTTATAGGGTTTAAAAATGGAATCAACCAATACAGTCAAAAAGAGCAAGAGAGGATATGAGACTAAAAATTCAACAGGGAAGATAAAACCATAAAAAGTTCTAAGGGCATTATTTTGGAAGGTGTTAGATTTTTAAATTTTATTAATAAAGTATTTATGGCAAAAAAATTCTTTTAGGAATATCACTGAAAGAGTAAAAAACATATAAAAGGGGAAAATAGAAAACGGCATGAGAGTAGCAGTTTCACTAGCATGGGAAAAAATTGCCTTCCTCAAAAGAAGCTGCCATATATTTTTCATGACTATTTTTTTCTGTGTAATCTCACAAAGGAAAAGCAACAAATTTTTACAAGTGAAAGGTCAGTTCTGTTTATTGAAGATATGTAGAGAGTCGTATGTGAATCCTTATTTGTACACTAAAATTATTGATTTTAAGAGAAATATTATCTCTATGATTGTGAGTTAACCTCTGTAGAATTAACTTCTATAAGTGAACTTCTACAAGACCATTCTATAATGTTATTTATATATATTTTTTCCTCAGATTTGCTTTTATTTTTACATTTGTGAAATACAGATTGGGAAAAGGTACAAAAAAGTTATCTGTAGAGAGTAAAGACCATAGTAACGTGAATACCACCTGTTCACCAACCATGCTAGGTAATGGGCTATCTTACCCCATGAGCCATCTGAATGTCTTCTCCTATTACATTATATTCCATATCCATCAAAGGTAGTAATTACCTGAATTTTATTCCTTGCTTTTTCACTGTTTTTTACAATGCAGTTTTGTATCCATACAGAATACATTGATTAATTCTGCTTGAATTATAGAATTGGAATCATAAGTATACATTCTTTTATAATTGCTTAAAATTATATCTCCAAAATTATCCATATTGATTTTATATTATTCATTTTCTTTGATTTATTTTATTAATTACATATATAGAAGTCATTTATTTATTTTACTATATAGATTATGAATATTTGCACTGATTCTCATTTTTTGCAGCAAATACTAGCAATGGAAATAGTTGTATATGATTTCCTGATGATCATATGGAAGAATTTTATTACACATATGTATAAAACTTTTGTGTTATAGGCTATGTACATCCTGGAACAAGGATTCATTTATTACTCATTCTACATGCCAAGTACAAATCTGTTTGGTAGAGTTCTTTTCTTAATTATATCTTTCTAGGATAACTTTCATTCTGTAATTTTCACTATCTAGCAAGTTACTTGTTAACATGGGAGTTAAAGGAAAGGTAAAAAGTTGTTCTATAGTTTTAAAATTCTAGCACCAGGAAATAAGTCTCTTCTGCTTACATTTCATTGGATTAAATGAAGTTACCTGGTCACAGTTCCACGGGAGCAGAGAGGTATAATCCTATTGTTGGGCTGGATGAAAGACAACTGGAAACACCTACCAGGGACTGTGATGTCTATCATAGTGCCAAATCTAGACACCAAATATTTGGTTCACTTTTCTTCACCCATGCAGAATACATACACATCCTCTTTAAGGGAGTCAACACCAAAGGCTTATCCAATTACCACTTGGAGCACAAAGTTCTCTAGGTGATGGGCAATAGGGTCTACTTATGAGGGAGTTTGGCAAGTAGAAGGAGTTATCTGTTGAATTGTTGCCAACAAAAAGATATGTTGAAATTCTAATCTCTAACACCTGTGAGTAGGACCTTATTTGGAAAAAAGTTTTTGCAGCTATAACCAAGTTAAGCTGAGGTTACACCGAATTAGGGTACCTTAAACCAATATGGCCAGTGTCCTCCTAAGAAGAGGAATGGGAGAAAACAGATGTAAGAAAGAATTTCAAGTGACAACAAAAACAAAAATTGTACAGAGATTGCTCATAAGCCAAGCAATCTTCGTAATTCCTGGCAAACCATCAGAAGTCAGGAAGAGAGACAAGGAAGGATTTCACTCTATAGGTTTCAGAGGGAGCCCAGCCCTGATAACCCTTGATCATAGCATGCAGCCTCCTTATGTATGAGACATAAGGCATATTGGGGCATTTCCTTTGCATCACTTTGTTGGGTCAACCCCAGGAAACCAATGTAGATGGGCAATACACATTTGTTTTTATATCAATGCAATTGTAATTCCTCTTGAACTAGAAATGTGTCCATGGGAGAAGTAAGCTCTCACTCCATCCCTACCCTCAGTGCATAGGCCCCCAGAGGATAGTATTGAATAGGTGCATGAGGGGGTATGTTTTCCATGAAGGAGGAAGAGGAACTGCATCTGTAGTGACCACAGATGAAAAGTGTAAATGGTATCATTTCTATTAATATCCAGTTTTCCTTTGCTTTCAGGTATAGGTTAGAATTGTTCTTCTATGTCTCTGAAGTTAGGTGTAGTTGTGTAGCGAGTTCTAGAAATGAATTTGGGTGGAAATGATATATTTGTAATCATTAGTCAAATACTTTCTAACCCTAATACAAACACTGCTTGAGATAAAATTTCATCAGGCCAAGGCCTAGACTGACTCTAAGCCTCTCATGCATCCACGTTGGTCATGTAGAGTGGGTGGGAAATCCTCGCTGCTTTAAGCCACTGAGATCTTTGCTGTGTGTTACCACAGCATAACCTAGCAGACATGTCAGAATAAAAAACTCAATGATATATTCTTGTAAATACCGTATTTTGTTGTAATAAAATATGAGATAAGCATCTGTGTCTAATTTCCAATACTACAGATCATAACATTATACAAATGGTTTATTTTTCAGGCCAGAGGGAAATCTTATGACATTGACTCCTTATCTGACTTATAGTTCATTTCTTTGGACTCTATTGTTTTCATATCTGGCACTGGTCCAGGCACTGCTCTTGAAAGGAGAAGAAGGCCTAATTCTTGACCTTAATTTTCAGTCTAAACACGTGGTTAAGCTAGTGATCTCATTCAGTGGTACAGGATCTGTCTAGTATGTAGGAGATCTGGGCTTGATTACCAGCACTGCAAAAATAACAACAACAAAAACAACAAAAGAAGATAAAAGAACAAAGAATCACAGAAATTTCTTACATCATGGCTCCTTCCATTCTTGTGTGAGAAGTTTCACCTTCATCTTTTCACTGGTCTGTTTACCTGGGTGAGAAGGTCATGCAGGCTGTAGGTTGCCTTTGGGGGAGAATCCCGGTGTGCAAGGCCATTCTGGGTACAAAAGATTAGGAGGGGGTGGAACAAAAGAGAAAAGTTGTAGCACAGGACTCATGAGTTTGTGGAGACACTACATTAGAAAAAAAGACAGCTTTGTTGATTAGGACAGCAAAGGTCTGAATCTCAGAGAGAAGAAGAAGTGGGATGAGGCACATGGAAGCCACCTGAGCATGTGTGAGGAGCATCAGGGCTCAGCTGATACAGTGGCCAAGGAGGTTATGCATGGTCCAGCAAACCACGATGAAGAGTGGGACTGGGGGCCAGCTGTGATTATTCGCAACCAAAGTGAGTTGACTCTTCTCCAAAGTGTTAAAAAAACTGAGAGAAAGCAGCCTTTAGTCTGATGCTTAAGGGTGACTAAGGGTTTTCCGATAAACAGGTGGGATTTATTGCCAGTTAGATGAAGAATATAATAAATTATTGTGAGCAGAGGAAAGTGACATGAAATACTCCCTGGACTAAAGCAGAGTCCCTGGGCACTGCATCTGGGAGAGGAGCTACACATTCGCAAAGAGCTTTCTATGTGAGCATTAAGAGCTTGAACTTGACATCTAAGACAACAGGAAGCCAAACAAGGGTTTTAAATTGGAACACGATGTGACTCCAGTGGTTCTCCTAGGTGGGTGATGCTGTAGGCTCCCAGAGAACAAGCTGGGGTGAGGGGAATGTGGGTGGCCGGACAGCTGAGCAGGACCTACAGAGTCCATGCAGGATGCAGTGAAGGGCTGAAGCAAGGCAGTGACACCAGCAATGGGGAGGGGAGGCCAGAAATCAGCTCCACCTCAAAGGGTTAAGAGCTGATGCCCTGTCGGATTCCTTGATCGATCAATATTGATCTATCAAGGAAGATAGGTAAAGTATGTAGATAATGACTTCAAAAGGTGATGATAAAAGCTAGGGCTGCAAGTCAAGGATCTCAGTCCAGTTCTACTGCTGTTTGACACTAGGCAACCACTTCACCTCTGTGCATTTTAGGAGGAAGGGGTTAAGTTTATAAACACCTGAAGTTTCTTCCAGCTGGAGATTCAGTTATTCTCAGCTTCTCCCCCATCTGTCTTTTTAATACTCCTGTAACCAGTGATACATGAAAACCCAGTTATTTTTCTATAAGTAAACTTTAAAAAATATATCTCGCATTGCCTTTAGGACCCTGAGGGTCCAACATTTATTGAAAATGTTATGAGGCAAACGCTGAGGCAGACGCCTTGCCTTTGGGATTTGACCTTGATGAGACAGTGCATCATAAACAGACTCAAGCGGTGGTGAGGAGGGGAACTCATATTTAGGTCAGGAAATATGCATTGAGCAAGATAATTAAAAACTGAAAACGGTTCTTCTCACTTGTTATCTTTATTAAAAGCTTGCGGATTATAGAAATACCCAGCTTCAATGCTTGAACAAAACTAGTAATGAAATTAATTGATTTTTTTTTTTTTTTTTTTTTTTTGTGTTTGGTCCTTCATTTCTTCCTAATCACTAGGAGCTTCTGAAGGATTCTAATTCTTTGCAGGGGATGGTTGATAAAAATCTTTAAATATAGCTTCCACGATCTGAGGTTAGGCTCATAGCACAGAACAGTGGCTCCAAATGACCACAAACCACGCATTTAATGGGATTTATTAGTAATAAAAATCACAGACATTTCCCTTCATCACAGTGCCGGCAGATCTCCCAATAAATGTTTTATGTTAATATGCAAGTGCTCTTTTTGGTCCACCTTCTTTTAGTGAGGCAGCTTGAAATGATTTCATCCCACATTTCAAATATTTTATTCCAAGGGTACAGAATAATAAAATGTGGTTCTCAGCATCTTGACTAATAAGACTATTTACCCATGGGGTATTTAATTTTGTAAACTTTATGTAATTTAGCTTTTTCTCAGCTGATGTGAGATTTTTTTGAGAAAGAGAAAGGGTGGAGCATAACGGCATCTGGCCTTTTGTTTTTATTTTTCTAAATGGAATGTTAAACCCACATATGTACCTAAGCTCTTAAAAATAAAAATAAAACTGAAACATTGGCTGTTTGCCCCATAGTCCTTTAGGCATTAGGCTTTAATACTGACATAATAGACAATGGGCTTATCTTAGTGACGGGTGACAGAGAAGTAATGACTTCCGGGGATGGAACGCACTAACATCAGTGTGCAAGAGCACACTTTCTCAGCCTCCAGAGTTAAGACCCAGCTTCCAGGGAAGTTAAAGGAGAAAGAAGAAAATATTTGAGGCCCACCTCCTGCTGCTTGGCAAGGTGGCAGAGATAGAGCCTGCTTTTGCAGGCTAGGATTGACGGGCGAGGTGATAACCATCGTTCTGATTTGACTTAGAGTTTGGTTAGGTATGACAGGTAAAGGACAGTAAGAGGGGCAGTCGGGAAAGTGATACTGCAAGCTGGTAAAAGCGAAGGAAATGAGAAGAATTTGTGTGAGATAAGGACTCCTTATGTGGCCCAGGCTCATCTCAAACTCTTCAAGTCTCTTCAGTTAGGGATCAGACTCACTCCCCTGCCCCGGGATTCTTCTAATATCTTGCCTGGATGATACCAATGCAAGTGCTTGATTTTAGAAAAGGTTGAGGAAAAGCTAGGGCTGAGGGGAAGTGCTGAGGAAAAATTTTCAAGTATGCACATGGCTTTCATAAGCCACCTCTTTTCACTGGCACATCCTGACTTACACCATGCCTGCATGTCTCTAAGCCCAGGGATACTCTTTCAAAGAGGAACCGCCCACTCTCTTCTCTGGATTCATTTATTGGCAGTAGTTTTGCTAACTGGACATGAGCGGCTCTCTGTGTGTCCAGAGTTTTGTGGAGACACCTTTGCTCAGTCTGCTTGTTTCACCCCCACCAAGACATATGCAGAGCTGCAGTTTGCTGAGATCTGGAAAGCTCGTAGTAAAATCCTGGGGCTTCTTGGCTTATTCTCTGCTGGCTGAGATCCAGCTTTTCCACTACCACGAGATCAGCTTTTCCACTACCATGAGATGTCACTGACCATTCACCTGTTTTTCAGATTCCAGAGTTGTGATGCACCTGTTTTCTCTTCCTATTTTTTTGTGAAGCAAGGGAACTTCAGCTCTCTGCTGTCCATCTTTCTTTTTTTTTATTTTAAAAATGAAAGGAGGAAAACATTAACAGAAAGACAACTTTTTACAAAATAGCAAAAGAACAGTACAGATAATACAGTTATGTCTTGGTTACTTTTCTCTCGCTGCTGAGACAAAATACCTAACGGCCAAAATTAAGGAAGGAAATATTTATTTTGCTTACAGTTGGTAGAGTTTTCAGTCCATACTTGGCAGGTTACAAAGCAGAGTGGCACATGGCAGAGGGCTACAGCTCATGGCGGCAGAGCACAGCAAAAGCAACAAAAAACAAAAAGCCAGGAATGGCTCCAAGCAGCCTCTTCCTCTCCCTTACAAATGCAAACTATCCACCCCAGGGTGGGTGCAGCTCTCACACCCATAATCAATCAAACTCTAAAAGCCTGCTCCAGGACCACATGAGGCTTTGGGGGAACACCCAGACACAAACCATAACAAGTTATAAACAAAGTGGTATGAAATTAACAATGCTTGTTGTATTACATATTGATATCTTCAAAGTGATTTCTCATGAAAACAGATAGAAACATGCAATATTGACCAATCAAGGACGCATTGACAGTTTCTTTCAGCAAAGAAATAGAAGACAGCAGAACTATGTTAACTATCCTGTATATACATACATACAAAATTTCTCCTTCTTTCCCTTCTCTTTCCCACATCCCAGTTGCCCTTTACCCTTGAGTGTTTTCCTATCATTTCACAATGTCTCTCATACCTCTGAGTTTAAATTAGCTCTTTCAGGTTTTACACTAGTGAGACAATGGGGTGCTTGCACATGCAGGTCTGATTTATTTCACTTATGAGTATGATCTCTAGTTGTGACCATTTACCTTTCTTGCAGGTAAATACCCTTTATGGTTTTCTCAGGAACCAGGCGTCCAGGCTGGGGCATCGCTGGTTTCAGCCAAACACCTGCACTACTTGGTATTTATGGGACGAGTCCCCTGCACTGGATGAGAGGAACTCAGTTTACTTGTTTGTGGGGGAAGAAAAAAAAACAGAACAAAACACTGGGCGCCCAGAGATTTACCAGGTAAGGAGGCCTCATTTCTTCAACTGCTTTCTCTTCCTATCTCTCAGCAGGGCTTTTACTTGATGTGAGCTAAGCCAGCTCCTCTTTGGGTGGATCCTTGGTGGGAGTGGTCATGTTACTGTGTCCACATGACCTTTTGTTAAAGTGGGCACAGCCTCTTGGGCCCTCAAAAGCAGATATGCCAGCAGCCCAGGTGCGCAGCAGCAAACTGGAGCACACGCTGTTAGAGAACAAAAGGCCTGTGCCACCTTCCCGTGTGACTGCACAAAGCATCCTGGCTGGGATACAGGAAGCTATATGTTCAGTGCTTTCTTTTGACAAAGAGAAGCAAGGCATTTTGGCCTCTGCTAAGACACAGCTGTTCTGCCCTGGCTTTGTGCTAAGGTTTGAATATTCTTCCCAGGACTATGAGATAATTTCCAGGTTTGCATTGTTTTTGTTCAAAAGTGCTTAAAAACACACAGAAACACATTTAAATCCCCTTTCCACTTCTTAGTTTGCAGAGAGAGAGAAGAATTGAGCAAGAACACAGAAATTATATAACTTCACAAGTAAGAACGGAGTCCTGAACAAACTTCAGCTCATTTGTCTTTTGCAAGTCTTCCAGAGACCCTGGTTCTAGTAAGTAAGTAGATAATTTTCAAAATGCTTGGTTTCATGCAATTTTTAATGTTTGTTTTTTAAACTTTCTGACTTGAGGCCATGATGATACCCTTCTAGTGTATTTTCTTGTCATTGTTGAAAATATTTTTTTAAAGGTATTAAAGTATTTTGAGGGATGGGAATATAGCTCAGGGCCACAGTGCCTTGCTTGGCAAGTGCAAGGTCCTGAGTTCAATTCCTGGTACCCAAAAAAATATATTTTGAGTATTTTATTGACAAAGTCAAACCTGAACAAGAGTGAAAGAGTATAATCTGTTATAGAGAGCATTTAGGTGATGAATTTATAATGAACTAAAGATTTCAGTTCCCTTGGATGGAAACTGGATGCACTACACTTGGATAATCTGTTATCTGTGATCTCACTCAGAATTCTGGAGAGTAAATTTCTTTCGATGGTCATAAGGAAATAAACCCATTACCATTTGATGAAAAATGCCTTAAACATGTGACAGGTACAGGATGGTCATCGTAAATTGCCCTGTAGATGCATCCCATCTCATCAAATGGGAGCTGCATGAACAGAACACTCAGAGCTCGGAGTGTCAGAGCCCAGTGGGAACCCATAGTATTGGTGGAGGTAAATTCTAATCACATTCTTTTTTCCTCTGTTTTTTCTAAACTACTATTTATTATGTTATTTTTTTTCCCTCCTAAACAGAGATTGCTCTGAGGCTGTGATTCTCAAACTATTGTGCTTCTCAGATATGCAAACATTGGGAGAAAATAGGGGCTGCTGTAATTGCCATCCATGGGAGAATGAATGACGGGTCCCAACTCTTCCCACCCCTGGGTGGCATGCACTTCTCCGTCCTTTGATTTAGGGCTCAAGTCTGTGATTTGCTTTGGCTAAAAGGAGACTCAGGCTTGCTCTCTCGCTCCTCTGCCATCATAGTGGGAAGAACATGCTCCAGACAGCGAGCAGACACAGGAGGAGGAGAAGCATGTGGGTGGAGTAGAGCTGCCCCAGCCAGTCCCGATGACCAGGAAGTATATACTCATTCTTACATTGCACACTATTGTGTTACAGAGTTACTGTGAGTATAAACAAATGTGATAACTTCATATTTGACTTTATTTGCCAAAAAACAACAGAAAAATACAAAACCTCTGGTCATTATTATCATTATTTCATAATAGAAAGAGCATCTTTTTACAGAAAAAAAATCCCTAGAAATGACCACAAAGGACATTCCTTTAAATTGAAATATTTATCTATGAAAAACAGAATTCTCCTTTTCCTCACTTCTCTATGGGATTCCGTGGAAAGTTCATAGTTGGCTGGTTGCCATCTAACTGCTAGGATATTTCTCCACATAGGAGCAGGGTCTAGATGCATGGGTCCAGAAGATTTGCTTGGCCTCTCCAGCCATGCAAGAATTAAAGTTCTCACAGATTTCTTTCCTTGTGGCTTAGGATACCATTTGGCTATAATATGTCTTTTATGGAGTCCTCTTTGTGTAACTCCTCCGTAGGCACACAACACCCCTTGTGTTTAAAACATGCTGTTTCTGAAAGGCAAATATGTGCTGTGCTAAAGTGGCCTGCTGGAGGAGGTGGGCACATCTCCTGTCTCCCTCCTCCCTTTGCTGGCTTGAGCTGCTCACACCCCTATATCTCTGCCCAATGACCCTTCAAGAAAGCTGCCCAATTGGCATGGTGGCATGGTGTAGGCTGTGTGAAGTTTGATTTGTTTTCCCTGCACTGTTTTCCTTCCCTATTTTTAGCACCACTGCTCACAAAGAAAATAAAGATAATCATCCAAGAGACTGAATATTGAATTGTGGGTTACAGAATATAAATTATAGCCCAAGGGAAAGAATTTGACTCTCCTTGTTATAAAGCATGAAAGTGGCTATTCACATGGGAAATCATGGGCTACAGATATAAAACAAAGGAAATTCAAGGGGAAAACCTTCCCTAGGAAGGTGGAAAGCTAATCAAGTTCTCTTGATGAGAGTGCACCCCAGATCTATTGGTTTCCACCCATCTTACACAGCCTGTCCATTCAACCAGGCCCTTAGGCTGGAAGGCACCTGGCACAGGGCAAATTAGGCTGCAATTAGGTGCAGCTATATGGACTCTGCATCACATCCTCAGATACTTTTGGTTTTTGTTCTTGAAATGAAAAAGTTACAAACTATATATGTTTATACATGGATGCATGTAAGAATGGTAAAAACTCAGTAAGGTCTATAGTCTTGTGTATATTCTACCAACATTAGAATTTCCTGATTTTGATCCTGTAGTTAGGATTGCCAGATTTAGCAAATAAAAACAGAGGGCATATAGTTGAATTTAAGCCTCAGAGAGACAACAAGTAACATCAGGACATATTTATACTAAAAATACTTGTTTTCTGAAATTTAAATTTAATTGAATATCTTATATTTTATGTGGTGATCCTAGACTACAGTTATTTACAATGGTACAATTAGAGGAAGGTGGATAAAGACAACATGGGAATCTATGTATTATTTTTGTGATGTTTTATGTGTCTATTTTAAAATAAAAGTTGAAAAATCATCTATTCATGACACATATAAAAATATGTGATAAGCATCTTCAAATAAGCCAGGAGCAAGATGAAGTCTCTTCCTTGCTGGTTTGTGGGTTACTTATTTGGCTACAGTGCTTTGGAAGAGACTATGTCTTTTTCTCTCAACTATGGAAAAATCAGTTAGGACAATTGGCAGAGACAAATTGTGTGTGGCAAGCTTTTCTTGCTATTCTGTTAAAGCCTTGAATGCACCTCATTGACTGGCAGTTGGGCAGCAAACAGCATTTTCACCCTAATGCATCTGGAATTGAGCCCTCTTTGATGTCTTACATCTCCAGTGATCAACTGTCATGACTGCCAAGGAGATTTGTCTGAAGTTTATGGCCAAAGATTAGGTTACAGGGAAATTAGGAGCTGATTTCTTGACCCCAGGACTACTGAATATATTAAGGTGTCCTAAGAATCAATTTAATTGACTTTTAGAGTCTTAAGGGCACCTGCTAAGGTGAAACTCCAAGGCAGCACACATGTCCTACTAGCTTATGCGGTGGTCTCCTAGGCTGATTCCGTCTTCTAGGCTAATGAGATCAAAGGCTTCCTCTTGCTTCTCTGCTTTGACACAAAGACAAAGTCCTCAGTCATTAGTTCCTCAGTCATTTTTGTTGAAACTCCTTGTAGTCATGCTGGCCCAAACCTTAGCACTCAAATATGGGTAGAAAAATGAGTCATATATGGGCTAAGACGACTCAAAATCTCTGCCCAAAGTAGCACCACTGGAGTTACACCCTTCATACTTTCTTAACTTAGTACTCAAGTATTAAATAATCAGCAAACATGACGAAGGAATATGAGACATACCTATAATATTTCTTAGCTATATTTTTAATCTGTTTTCTCAGATTATCTCTTTCTTGGGCAACTTTATAGTGTTTCTACTGAGACTAGAAAGATGTTCCAACCTTTCCTTTAGCAAGTATAATTTAAACATTTTAAAGTAATGTTAATCATTTAGAAAAATTTCTTTCAGGTCCATAACTCACTATTGGCAATATCTTAGGGAGTTTTTAGAATTATTACTAAAAAGTTCTACAAAATTTCTTTTCTATACATCAGCAGCAAGATTTTAGGGAATTTTAATTTTCTTGTTTAAGGCCTGTTCTTAAGTGCTCTGAACTGGTGACACTCATGACCAGGTGTTGACATATTCATGCCATTCCAAATGCATTGCGTATCACTGGGGACCAACCATGTCCAATAAACTCTAGCAAAATTTTTTTAGCTCTCCCTGGAAGTGACTGCAAAGTGCACAAATATAGTCTTTTAAGAGCAAATTTAATACATCCTCAGTTCAACTTGTTTTTATAATGTTTATAAATTGATGTGAAAACTGATTATTCATGGATTTCCCCTTGCCAAGTCATCATGGCGGCCATCCGATGTTGTGCAGAGACAACAGCACGTCCCTCCCAAACTAACTTCTGCCTTCTTCTTTCTTCAGTCTAACCACCATTTCCCATTTTAGCTTTATGCAGGCGTGATCCCTCCTTCCCAATCAGCATCTGTTAAGTCACTTAGGCCGCCCCCTGAAACCTCACCCTCAGTGGACCCCAATATATCCTTTGTCTTTTTGCCTCTTCCTCAGAGGGTCCTTGTGTCTCTTTAGCAGCCCTCCCGTGCCCAACAGTAAAGGCTTTCTTTACCTTAGTTTCATCTCTCACTCGTGCCAAACCTTATGATTATCATTTTTATTTGTAGTTTGACCCTAGTGAGGGTCATTTTTATTTTCATTAGTTTGGAGCTATGGGCTTTTTAAAAATAAGTTTATTGTGAATTGCCAGTTTATACCCTTTGCCAATTTTTTCTATTTATATTTTACTGATTTTTAAGATTTTAAAAGTATATATTAATAACCTTTATGTATCATGTAAGATGGAGAGATGAAAGGGAAAGAGAGAGAGACAGAGAGAGAGAGAGAAAGAGGGAGAGAGAGACTTTCTTACTTGCACATGCCTAAATTTTCCTAACAATTTTTGTGCAAGACTTTATTCCTATTTAACTGAAAAACTGAAACAGCCATCTTCATCTTTCTCTTATTTGCTCATCCCTTTTCAATGTTATTTTAAAATGTTTCTCTGACACCCCTCCCCCGCCCTGCAGCGTTCACTGCAGTCACTTTTATGACCCTGAGTGATTTCTCACTTGCCAGTGTGTTGGAGGGAAGTTTCCTTGACCACCTCCAGCGTCCCTGGCTGAGCCTGAAAATAAAACTGGCAAAGACACAGCAGGAGAAGAAAAGTATATACAGGCACGTGCAATGTAAGTTTTATGCGACCTCGGGGTGCCTTCAGGAATGAAGCCCAAAAGCAGTGGGGGAAACTATTCATGCTTAGGTTTTATGGAGCGCTGAGGGAAGGGGAGAGAGCTGATGGTAACAAATGGGGGAGGGAGACCGAGCCAGGCCTGTTTGTTCAGATTCTCCTTGGAATCCCTGCGTCTTCTTTTCTTTCTCTGGGTTTAGGGCAGGACACCTGTCACACGAGGGCCTTCCAAGGGAGAAGGCGTCAAGGCGTCGTGTTTTGGGTAAGTGTGCTCTGAACTCTGATAGCAGTGTGGACCAGCTCGATTTATAAATCAAAGGCATTATCAGAGGAAAGTGAGTCCTGGAAGAGACTACGAGAGGCCGTCTGGTTCTGCCCCTGCCTGCAGATTGTGCCCACCTGGACCATCAGGCCGCGAGGCTGAGTTCTGGAGCTCCCTGCCGTTTGCCTCACAGGCCCCGTGTGTGGCTGCTTCCTCCCGTCTCCTGTTGCATGCATTCAGCCTCCACTGCCAGCACATTGGTTCCTCTGGTTCTGACTTCCATTGTAACCTATGGTTATTGAAGCAAAGGCTAAACTACTAAGAGAGTTAGAGAGTGGCAGAGCAATGTGGGGCCCTCCAGCCTCCCTGATGCTTCTGCGGCAGCCACCTGCTGTGCTTGCCTCTGACGTCTGTTCCACCTCAGTGTGCTGGGAAAGAGTATCCTCACTGCGTTAGGGTTTCAAAGCCCAACTCCAGGGACTGGCACTTAACCACAACTCCAAGCCAGGCAAAAGTCAGACGGGCATTTGAGAAGTGCCCATTTTCTGAGCTTTTCTCCATGTGGATGTTGCTCAGCCCTGGATTTCCCACATCCACTAGGTAGGAATTAGCTTAGATGCTTTCTCTTTTTAATATTTCTGCTTTACTTGCAAAAGTTGAACATTTTCACAGCAAAATAACATTGACAGATAATTGTGGCAACTCAGATTACTGAAGAATAAATCTTATCCCATTGATATGAAAAGCCATCTGTATTAACCATGTCTATTATTTTCTGGTTGTGTTTGTTTTTATGTCACTGGAGATTTAATTTAGGGCCTTCACATTGGACTACTTCCCCAGTCCTTTTATTTTGTATCTTGAGAGATGATCTCACTAAGTCACTAAATCGCTCAGGCAGGACTTGAACTTGTGATTCTCCTGCTTCAGCCTTCCAGAGTACAGGGATTATAGGTGTGTGCCATCATGCCTGACTTATTGTCTGTGTTTTGATGCTTTGACATCTATGGCCTTACTGACCCTGGAGAGACTGCCCCTTCCAAGGTCAACTAAATTTTAGATAGTACACTGACAAACCAATCTAAGGCCCTCTTGGAATCTGTGAATACAACAAATTATCTATTCCACAGCAGTTCTCTCTGATCTCTCTCTAAGTATGAACTCACCTCACCTAAACAATAATAAAACCTAGTTTAAAAGACAAATCTTGTCAGATGTTAATTCCCTTACATATATACTGGTCTGGCATTTTCAAGATGTTTTTTCTATTTTCTTATGTATGTTTTAATTCTAATACCAATATCAGAGGTGTTTTACGTATAGTATCTTTGTAATATATTTAATACTTAATACAGTAAGACTCTCCCTCCTCTCACTGCATAACTATTTTTAAAATTTAATACATATCTATTTATGATTGGCCTAAGCCAGGTCCTATGGACATGAAGACATCAGAACTAGAATACTGGATTTATTTTTATTTTTCTTCAATTTTTCAATTAGTAGTGGTGCCTCAGTTAATGATCTCAATTCTTTCCATACTTCTGGTCCCAAACTGAATAGAATGAGAACCCAGTCAAATTTCTCCATAAGGCAAGCATTGAACCTAACCATCGAATATCTCAGTTCACTAATGCTTCTGTTTCAGAACAATTCAGCTTGGTAAAATTTTGCTCCTGTTCACGCACTTCACATTGGGTAACACTGAATGTTATTGGATAATTTGGTTCGGTTCACAACCAATTTCACTGGTGACCAGAATCATGGAAGAAATTTAAGTTCATGACCCGAGGTACCATTGTATATGTTTGCAGTACATAATGATTATGTTCCTGGTAGGGAGTTGCTACGTGTACATAACACATCTTAATTTTTGCATAGCAATTTTTTCTGCTATAAGTTTATTGAATAATCTTCCACATAAACTTCAGGATCATCTTTTCAACTCCACTGTGTGAGTGAGGGAAATCGCTTTTGAAATTTGTTTAATATTAAAAATTGAAACAACACGAGATTATCTTAGGGCTTTTCATTTATTTAGGTTTTCTTTTAACCCTCTAAAATAATATTTATCATTTTCTTTAAACCTATGTAGTACATTTCATAAGAGGAAACTTTAATGTATTACAAATGGGGTCTTTCTCTAAAATTTTATTTCTAAAAGGTTATTTCTAGTACTTAGTAAAATTTCTGACTTTTATATGTAGGTCTCTATTTGGCCACCACCCTTAACTCTCTTCTTTGTTCTAATAATTTTCCTGTGGTTACCTTACAGTTTCTTGGTGGGCTAGCATGAGGTTCTAAAATTTATATCATTTTAGCACTTAGTTTTGAGAGGAAATGTAATTTCTTTCTTTTGCTTATAGTTGAGCTTTTTTCTGCTTACTAATGTGAAGCAAAAACACAAATGGTGTGCTGGTGAATTTTGGTTGTCGATGACTAGACTGAAGCTAAAAATAAACTTAATTTAAAATGTCCCAGTCTGTGCATATCTTCAGATTGCTCTGATGCATTTTAATCCCCCTATTCTGACATTAGGGTAACCTGTAAATTGAACTTTTCCCAGAAACAAAAAAAGAACTATGACACCCCATTCACTTTTATCCTTATTTATCTTGTACATCTCCTCCTTTCCTTGGCCACAGGAGAAAACCAGGTCAGTGTTTGCCAGCGTTGTTCTCTTGCGTCTATTTCCTCTCCAAGTCCAGGGAAAGAAGAGACTTATTTGAAGCTTGCTGTTTGTTATTTTTTGTTCATATGGCTTCATCGTCATGGAAAGACTATATTTTTTCTATCTAAAAGAACAATAATTCTATTGGGATGCAAGAATATTATTGCACTTTGCACTTTTGTAAAATCACATGATAATCTCTGCCCTGCCTGTCCTTCAAAAATTAGGGTAAAGACCATGTGCTAAATGATTTTCAAAACATTGCTCTAGTTATAAAGTCATTATAATAATTGCACCTATTTGTTCCTGCCTTTACTTGTCTATCTAGGGCACTGGCCAGGGCTTCCTGGACAACGTTTTTTTCAGACATCTACTGATATTTCATATTTTCTCCATCTTTATTCATGTAAGTAAATCATATTTCTAGACATAATTGTTTAAATTGACTTTCTCTCCTGGCAAACAGTGAAATACAGTCACTGAATAGAAGCAAATGACAGATATATTGGCAATAGCGAGGGAGCATTTTGAAGAAATGAAGTAAGACCCAAATGATTGAAGGAGGCCAAGAACAAGGACTCCTCTGAGGAGCAGAGCAACAGAAATTATTGACCCTTTTGCTGCTGTGGCTCCATCATCTGATTCACCCCAACTGCCTGCGTGACCTTATGGATTTTTTTCAAGAATCAGATTCTAAGCAGAGAGGATCTGATTGGGCTGGTTTTAGTCACATTGCACCATTGTTAAGCAGACTGGGCTAAGTGTAACACCTTAAAGACAGTGGCATTATTACAAAAATATTTAGGGACTGGTGTGAGAAAGAAATGTGTTAGGCAGGAAAAACCCTAGCTGTCTTCCTACATCATCCTCCACTCGGTCTTCCATCTTCTCCCTCTTGTAGACGTTGGAAGGATTACTGGCTTGAAGTGATGTTTTCCTTAAAAGCAAAGGACAAGTCTCCAGAAGTTAAGTTCTGAGCGTCACAGATATAATTTGATTCAGTCTTGCTGAGCGCCAGACATTCTTCGATCTTTCTCAATTCCTGTGTCATACATTAAAGATCAGGAAATGGGTAGGAAAATGAGGGTCCTCTCGTCTTTCCAGAATTAGTTTCAAGTAGTTTTTTAATGCATGCTGGATGGGATTTACCAATTAAAAACATTTTTTGTGTGTCTGTATTATTCCTATGTTTGCATCTCAAAGATGAAGTTACTTCTCTTTTTTTGTACTGGGAATTGAACTCAGGACCTTGTGCTTATCAAGCAGGTGCTGTGTCACTAAGCTATCTCCCAACCCATGAAATTACTTTTTGTGTGTATGAAGTTTTCTGGTTTTTGATACTTTGAAAAGTTTTAGATAAAAATTTATTTTCCTAGGTAATGGTACAACTTGCTTGGTCTGGTGTATTATAAATATTTGTTGAGGGTCTTTCTTGTTTTGTTTTAAGATTAGGTTTTTTATTATAATTTATTTCATGAGTAATAGTGTAACTGAGCTTCCTTCTTTTGAGTAAGTTTTGACAATTTATCCATTCATAAAAATTGTACATTTCATGCAGACTGTCAAATTCTTTGTGAAACATTTGAATTTGATATTTTCTTAAGCTTTAAACATTTCTTCCTACTTCTACATCAGACTGATTTTTTGCTTTGTTTCTAATCCTGCTTATTTGCATGTTCTTTTTTAAAACAGATACATCACAAGCTTTTCTTCTTTTATTGCTTTTCAATGAAATCTTTTTTGCTTTTACCATGTATTTATGAATTAAATGAGAGCATTAAACTTTTCTGTTTTACTGATTTCTTTTTCTACTTTTTGGAAGTTTATTTTATGGTATATTTTCTTGATTCTTGAATTGAATATAAGGATTCATCCATGTTTGTTACAGTTTCTAAAACATTCATGTTATGATAATGATTCCCATGGATGTTGCTTCTGCTGCACTTTATAGGCTTTTCTACATAGCCCATAGCTTCTCTTTTTAGTTTTATTTACTTAAGTAATGTTTTCAGATTCTCAAGTGAATAACTTTTTTTTCCAGTAAGCATTTCTATTATTGAATTTTTATTTATTTATTTATTTATTTATTTATTTATTTATTGGTACCGGGAATCGAACTCAGGACCTTGCGCTTGCCAGGCAGGCACTTATGCCACTGAGCTACATCCCCAGCCCCTCTATTATTGAATTTTAATGTCCTTTCTCAGAAGAGAATCTGGGTGGCATGCTTTCTATTTTCTGTAATTTATTTGATGTGTATGTTGAGACAAAAAAAATTATTTGATGTGTATGTTGGGATAAAATACCAGTGATGATAGAAAAAAAAATAACACATGCTTATAATTATGGCTGAGAGATTTTTGAAGAGGATGTCTAACATTAAATATTACTTTTGGTTATTCTTATTTTTATTCTTTACTTTTTGCTGGACTGTGCCACCTTACTCACCCCTGGCTGGCCAATTAACTCAAACCTGCTGAAATTCATGCTATGTACACACACAGACTTGAGTTGATGACACGTTGGATTGGAAATGATTGGGATAATGACCTGCAGTGGTGTCTGATGTGTTAAAATGAGGAGAAATTGAGCTTACAGGAGGCAAACAACAGGGCTGGAATTGAGCATGCAGAGAGAGCTGGGAGTGGTGGTTTATCTGTCATGATTCTCTAGAGATGCAGAATTGACAGAATGTGTATACATGAAGACAGATTTATTTGAAGGAATTGGCTTGTGTGATTATAGAGGCTGGCAAGTTTAAAACTGCAGGTTAGGCTGGAGACCCAGAAAAGACTCAAACTCTTTTTCTAATGCTCATCAGTCTTTCTTTTTTTTCTCTGAAGACCTTTAATTGATTGGATGAGTCTCACCAATATTATGAAAGATAATCTGCTTAGCAAAAGTCTGCTGATTTAAATACTCATTTCATCTGAAAATTTGTTTCAAAGCAACGTTTAGGCTGATGTTTGGCCAATTATCTGGGCACGATGTCCTAGCCAATTTCACACAAAAATTAATCATCACAAATCCACCCCTTCTCAACTTGGCACCAACACGCACCCCCTTAAACCACACTTGCTCATATTCCAGTTTGCATCTTTCCCACGGACAAGTGGAAATGTACCAGCTGGTTCCCCAGAAGAGGACGTAAGCTCCATGGTGTGCTCACTCTGCCTTGACATCCTGTGATGGTGAGAGGTACCCAGCAACAACATCCCCGGGTCAGTCTTCCAACCTCATCTTGCAGATACCGGAAGGGATACTAGCTTTTAGCCACGCTTACCTGAGAAATAAGGGACAAGTCTTTGGGAGCTGACTTTTGACTTCACAGACCTCACTTCTTTCTGTTTTGCCAAGAATCTTCCCTGACATTTCTGAATGCCTCTGTCCTCTATTAGGGTCAGGAAATGGGTGGGGAAATGGGGATCATCTCAAGTCTTTCCAGAATTAGTTTCATTCTTCTGTTATAATTCTTATTTGTAGTCAAATAATATCAGCCACAAACATCTTAGACTTACAATGGCTTTTATAGGAAACCTATTCTGTTTTATAAACCTTGGTGTATTTCCTAGGATTTTGTTGGGAAAATTTTATAAGAAGGGATTTTCTTTCTTTTTAAAATTAGCATATGCTTGCAATACATAATAATGAACTTCATCTTGGGGAATCAGTACATGTACATAAGAAAAGGTTTTATTGCCCTAAGAATATTTGAGAAATTTTTGTCTTAATCCAACCCTTTGGCTCCTGGCTCATTCCTTCAGAGGTCAAGACCTAAAGAAGGAGGCTATCAGGCCGGGTATATAGCTCAGCAGTACAAGTGCTTGCCTGGCAAGGTCCAGAGTTCAATTCCACATACCAAAAAAACAAAACAAAGCAAAACAAAACAAAAAAGTCTATCCTAATTCTACATTTGGACAACTCTTAAGATCTCTTATTTGTGTTTATCTGATATCACCAACTGCTCTACAAATTAACACAATACAGGCATTCCTTTTTTTCCTGGCACCTTAACATTCACAGATTTATTGCTGGCAATTTCATTGTGGTCTGCAAACATTCATGCAATTATTCAACTCACAATTTTATTAAGACATTAACTTGAGTAATGTCTTCTGCCATTCTGCCATGTAGAATTGAGTCACTTTGCTAGTAAGTGGGCCTACTGAGAAAGTCAACATTCACTTTTGATGTTTTTCTCCTCTTTATGTTGAAGGAACTCTCGTGGAAAATTATAAATAGTCTTATAAATGACTTTGGTCCCATATTTATTCTCCTAAAGGATTTGAAAAGGGTCACTCAAATTGTTTACCTACATCTTATTACATTTTATTAGAAAGTACATACTCAGTAGTACTTACATATTTTGGTATTTGAAGGCCATTGGGAAGTATTCCTAATGAGCACCAATGACCTCTGCATAACCTGTTTCCGCAGGTCATTCTACAGTCTGAGTTCCTGCTTCAGCAGTACTTTAGCTATGAAGAAGAGATGATGGGAGAGACATATTGAAGCCCATAAAGATTTGACATGTCAAAAATCAAATCACAGTTTAAAGGGATTAAGGATTTGACTTGGATGAGCATTTGTAGGGAATAAACAGGTACCATGCTATGATCAATGTGCATCTTAATTCAATTGATGAAAATCTTTAAGATTAATATTTTTGCAAAAAAATTATATGAGGAAATTTTGACATGTAGTAACTCTTATTTACCAAACAAAACTATTTATCGTATTTTATGTATATTTTCATTTGCTCACAAACTGATTTGAGCTGGTTTATAAGGCTACTGAATTATTTGATAATATAGTCTGAATAAAAAGTAGCAGCAATATGGATGACTTTCTCAAAGTCTGTTTCGCAAAGAGTCAGGAAAAATGCATTCAAAGACTCACACTGGACAGTTGTGTATGTCTGGTCTGGTAAAATACAGCCTACATACCAAATATAAAAGTGTTTCTTTACAAATGCAAGAATTTTTAAAAAATCATTTGGAAATGGTTTTAAATGAAAAAGGAGAAGAGAGGAGGAATGTTTTGCCATATGTGCAAATTTATGAAATTAAATTTTAGTGAGTACAACAAAGTTTTATTGGAACATATCCACACTTACTGATTTATACATTATCTGTGTTCACCAGATTTCAGTTGCTGTAACAAATATCTGAGACAATTAACTTATAAAGAGAAAAGGTTTATTCAGTAGTGCTGGAGGTTTCAGTGCATGGCCAGTGGGCCCTGTTGCTTTGGGTGAGTGGAGGTGCATCATGGAAGGGCACATCAGTGGGGCCACATGATAGAGCAAGTCTTCTCACCTGAACAAGAAGAGACCAGGGTCCTACTGTCTGCCTCAAAGGCAGGTCTGCAGTAATCTAAAGACTTTTCATTAGGTTCTACCTCTTTCAATAATGCCACCCTGAGGACCAAGCCTTTAAGACATGAAACTTTGTGGGACCTTTGAGATCTGAACTGCACTGTTGCATAAATGCTACATTAAGGCCATGCTAGAATGGTAGAATTGGGAAGACATGACAGAGACTGGATGGCTTGCACAGCTTAAAATGTTTACTCTCTGGCTCTTTAGGAGTGAAAGTTTGCTGACTCACCATGTAGATCATTTCAAAAAACTGCCTACAAGAGGAGGGCACGAGGAAGAAGGGGCTGCAGACCACCTTCCCTCTGCCCCCAACCCCCAGGCACCATAACTATGTTCTGAGTCATGGTGAGATGATGGAGACAACACGGCACCCAAGAGTTAGCTGTTTGGTCAAGAGAAGGGAGTGGGAAGGTGGTGGAACAGGGACTCTAGGTAGCTGGTCCTAAAGCTTCAGGAGTGTCTACTGGGGTCCAGAGTATGTGGAGCAAACTCAGAGGAGCTTGTGTGCAATGCGGCTGCTAGGGCTGGAGCATGCACAGGACAGAAGTAAGAGGGAAGGAAACCAGGGATGGTAAAGAGAAACTATAGGGTGAAGAATAAAAAAGTGAATATTGATAAAGGAAGCTGAATCTGGTTGTTTTCTTAGTCATCACTGCATTCTAAGGGAAAGAGCCAGTCAGGGTAAGGGAGAGCAAAAGGCATAAAGTTTACAAAGATGATTCCTTTCCAGGTAATATCTGTTTAGTGATCAAACGTCATGTAGTCAGTAAGCGGACTGTAATTTAGGGGGTAATACTAGCATTTACAATATGTCTCATGATATTGAGATTAGAGACCCTGATCCATTCCTCAGCCTGCTAATCATATTTGCTCTGCTCCTATTTCTACTCTACACTCAAGGCACAGCAGCTGAAACAGAATCAATATATGAGGCTGGCACTCAATATTTTTGGTACTAGCTGGTAAAAACTGGGTTAGGGGATAAGGTTTTAACTGGCCATCTAAGTGGGTACCACTTACCTTGCCCTAAACTTAAATGGAAGCTTTGAAATCGTACTACTTTCAGTGGCCCCGTGGTAGAGGAAGCTGATCCATACCAGCAGTTAGGTGGATGTGTGGACTGCTCTATCCAGAAGTTGAAAACAGGTTCTAATTTCCTTGACACACAGCCTCACTGGAAAAAGAAAGTCAAAGAGGACGACAGAGATGGCCTCTTGCTCTGCTCCACTGCGCTGGCTTTGGGGTAAGTTAGCCACTGAGATACACAGAAGAGGCAGCCAGTGGAACAGTTCACAGTGGCCTTTGATGGCCATGCCATTAATTAACAATGGCCACATTCACTAGGGAAAGGGCCACGTCAATGATTTGGACTCCTGATCAATTAAGTTTATAGTGTTTCCTTCCTTGGGTATTTGAGGGTTGGGAGGAAGGCAAAGTACATCAGGGAGAAAGTAACAGACTCTCTTTATTATAATTATTCCTTGGGTTTCTTGTCCATAAAATAAAGACGAACTAAGTGATTTGTAAAGCACCTTTCCATATCCACAACATTTACAAGTGGAGAAACTACTTTGAAATTCTCTCTCTTACTGCTCTGCTATAGAATTTTTCCCCAAGGTGCACCTGATTAAAAGTTGTATCAGGCCAACATGACCCAAAATTATCCCATGAGTCTCACACTGGTGAGCTCTGAAACGGCATACTTCACACAGACTTAGTTATGCTGATGTGTTGGAACATTTGCAATTCAAAATCTCGAGGTATTTCTTTAAAATGTATCATAAAATACATGTTTTCTCAGATTCTTACCTGGAGGATCAAAAATAACAGTGGGCTCAAGCCCCTGATTTTCCCAATAGCTTTGTAAAAGATCACATCACTAAGTGTTACGTTTGCCTCATGAAAAACACAGAAGCTTCAGTAAAAGTATGTTTCTCTCACACACAGAAAGGAACTCCTGAGATAGCCACTTCAGACTGGCATGGTGGTTGCACAATCATCAAATCTTGTGGAAGACCAGCTGGGTGACTTTCCTTGAAGGAGGAGCAGTTGTGCCCATTCTGGCTGAATCTATCCCTATTTTCATGTATTGATGTGTGCAGAGCTGGCTAGGACTTTTCCTTACCCCTTCCACTGGCTTTAAGCAATGCAAATCGGTCCAGCTGAGCTGCTGATGTGTAGTTTTTGAAGCAAAGATGGCAGGGAAGTGTTCCCCTGGCCCTCCATAGCTTCCAAATAAAATATGTGTGAGCCTAGATGAGGTGGGATGGAGAGTCATGATCCATGCTGTGACCTGGGATGGAGCCTCAAGATAAGAGGCTATGACTTCCCAGGGCATAAAAGATTACACGTCAGAGCTGAAGCACTGACCCCAAAACATCGCATACTACCTCATCTGTGTTATGCAGATTACCCTTTCTGCATATCTTTCTTTCTGCATATTGCAGAGGTGATATCAGTCCTCCTACCTATCCCAGCTCATGGCACTCACCTACTTCCCACCATTCTCACAGTCACTCATCCTCAAGCCATTTCTTCATGAATTAATAAAACCTGATTCAACCCTGAGTCTAGGCCTTTGTTCTGGATAAAGTCTAGGCCTTTGTTCTGTTATCATAGCTGGACTCAGGACCCCCTTGATTCCCCACCATTTTGAATATATTATTGTGTCTTTATTTTGGCCATGGGTCGCACTGGGAATAGTGGATTGGAATTAACTTGAGATTCCAATAACTTTTCCATGGGATTACAAATCCCATGGAATTTCCATGGGACTGCAATGAGGACTGGGAAGTGCTTTTTATAAAGTCTGACTTCTAGTGTTAGTTCATCATCCTCTTCACATCATGCCCAACCTCACATTACCCTCACTTACCAAAAACGTTGTGGGGCATTGGTCATTGTTCTTGCATTTTATGACAAAAGGGTACATTTTAGATGAGTCAGCTTTCTTTAAGCAGATTTCCTGGAATACCCACATCTCACTTGCTCTCATATCTCTTTGGTGAGATCTTGGATGAAACAGGTTCACCTTGATGCAAAGGAACATGAGCTCAACAAATTCTCCATCTGAGTCCATTGGTATCCTTCATAGATGTAGTCTTGTCTTGAAGACAGGAACTGAGGGCTAGATGGGAAATAGCCACTGCCGCAAAGACGACAAAGCTAAGTTGCATTGATATTGCTGCTGGGTCAGACACTGAAGATACTTTGGATAGATTTTCTCAGTTGGGTGGAGGCTCCAGAGGCATGGGTTCCTCCCACAGCCATGCTGTGCTCTCTTTAGAGTGCAGTTCATTAGAAAGAGAGATTCAGAAGACTTCAGTTGATGTTTGGCCTCCACTTGTTATCAGGGATATGGGATCAGTCAAGTCATATAACCTGGAAGTATATTTCCTTACTTAAAAATGAAGGATTTGATGTGATTCATGTCCTATCTCTCTCCCAAGCTTGATGTAAGGTTCAAAAAGCTAATAAGTTAATATTTACTGAGGATTTTCTATATCCCAATCTGTGAGCTGTCTTACACATAGTATTTCACTACATTAAGAGCTTGGACTCACGTTCAAGATTTGACTCAAAATTTAGGTGTCTGTGATACGCAAGATATCAGGATTCAGTGGCAAATAAGATAAATAGTGTTCCTGGACTCCTGGAGTTTCTGTCAGTGAGTCAGATATTAAGGAACAAGTTATAGAATGTATTGTACATTACACAATGACAAACACTAACATGGGAGCAAAATACAGGGTCCTGAGAGTGCTTAAGGAGGAGATGTGACTTATTATAGAGGCCCAGGGAGGCTCCCTTGACAAGGGGCACATTGCTGATTCTGGAAAAGGGTGAAGAATTAAATAAATTGGTGAAAGTTTTGTGCTGTTGAGCTACTCATATAAAATCCCCAGCGGAAGGAGTACAAATATAGTGATTCACTCTGAAGAGAAAGGATTGTCAAATCCAGGTTTAGAAGGGGAGGCAGAGCTGCTCGTTTGTTTTGTTTCTCCCAGTGCGTACACACACACACACACACCCTCCTTCTTCACAGACAAAAGAAAATCAAGCTAAGAAATGCATAGCCTTTATACTAATGGCATTTTTAGAGATAAATTAAACTTCTTCAATCTTAGCCATGCGATCCTGCCAAAATCCCACTGAAGTTGAACTAACAGACAATCTGAGAAATAACACCTTGTACTATTTCCTCTTGCAATTTGGAAGGTTGTGATGCTTCTGTCAGTTTACGGATTGGGAAGTGGCCCAGGACCAGGGCTCTCCTCAATTTTCTCTTATTCGTGAGGTCAAGGCCCAGCTAACGCCTTTGTCAGGAAATACAGTACCACTGCCAATTGATAATTTTCTTTATCAGCAAAGCTCCACGGTTTGCTCCAAGTTATTGTCTTAGCTAAGGTAAAACAGAGAAGAAAAAAACTAAAGCTACATGGGAAGCCGACAAAAATACCAACCTTCTTCACTTCCTGAGGATATCTATTGCCAGATTTAAAAAAAAAATAACTTACTTTGAACTTATTGTGAAGATTACAACTTTTTCCAGAGCATGTCCAGGCCCTGGAGTGATTCTCCAAGGAGTTGGAGGCTCTTGCTAGCAAGTCCTTTCAGGTGCCTTCTCCTCAGTCTTCAGTAGCCAACAAAACATAGTTTATAGATGTGATTTATTTTTATATTCTTTATTTCTTGCTGTTATTTTGTTATGTTTGTTTGTTTTTTGAGACAAAGACGCACTATGTAGTTCAGGCTGGGCTTGAGCTCACTATGTAGCCCAGGCTGGTCTCAAATTTGAAGTAATTCTCCTGCCTCAGCATCCCAAGTGCAGGTATTACAAGGGGTGTGCCACTATACCCAGATTGTTACTACTTTAATTAACAGAACAAACTGTATATATTTGCTATGTACAATGTGATGTCTTCTAATGTATATAAATTGTGCAGTGACTAAATCTAGGTAATTAGCATATCTATTACCTCACCTACATCTCATGTTTATGACAAGAACACTTTACTTCCACTCTTTTATCATTTTTCAAGAAAGTCGCTATGTTGTACAATAGATCCCTTGGGTTTATTCCTTCTAGCTAAAATTTTAGATTTTGAAATTTTGGATTTTGACCAGCCTCTTCCCAACACCTCTTCCTCATACCAACTGCCCCAGCCTCTGTTGATGACTAGTCTACTCTATTTCTATGAGATCAACATTTTTAGATTCCACGTATGAGTGAGATCACATGGTATTTGTCTTTCTGTGTCCGGCTTATTTTTTTTAGTATAATAATATTCTCTAGGTTCACTCACGTTGTCATGAATGACAAGATTTCCTTTTATCTATGTCTGAATAGTTTCTATTGTATATATGGACCACATTTTCTTTTCTCATTCACCCATTGATAGACACCTGATTTCCTGTCTTGCTATTATGAATAGTGCTACAGTAAGTAAGGGAAGGGAGTGCAGGTATCTGACAGACTGTTAGAGTTCTTTCAATGTACACCCAGTAGTAAGATTGCTGGATTATACCACAATCCAGTTACATTTTTAGTGTTTTGAGGAACTTCCATACTTATTTTGATAGTGGCTCTACTAATTTACATTCACCCAACGGTGTAGAGAGGCTCCTTTATTCCAACATTGTTACCAGCATTTATTATTTCTTATGTTCTTGATGGTAGTCATTTTGGCTGGGTGCCATGAAATCTCATTATAGCTTTGATTTGCACTCCCCGATGGCTAAAGATGATGGATGAAGCTTCATACATTATGGCCATTTGTACTTCTTGATTGGAGCAGCATCTGTTTGATTCACTTGTCCATGTATTGATTAGGATATTGGGGGTGTTAAGTTTTTTGAATTCTTTATATGTTCTGGATATTATAATTCACAATAGTTAAGCTAGGGAAATATAGTACACACCTGTCAACAGATAAATGAATAAAGAAATTTTCTTTTTTCTCTCATAGGTAGAATTTCAGAATAAAAGAAATCAAAGAAATGAAGTGAAAGTGATATAGGGGAAAGAAACTCCCAATCTGCTAGTTGCCCAATATGAGTTTGTGTTCTCTAAAACTGACGAATGCATTTTAGGAACAGCAGAAGTTAAGAGCAGAATACATTTATTGGGGAAAGAAAGCTCTGGCCAAGAGAGAGACAGAAGGAGTCCTGAGTGGGTTGCCAGGGACCTTGCCTTTTCTAGGGATTTTTATACAGCAAATCCATGACGTGAGGCAGGTCCAAAGGGGGGGAAATTGGGAAATCACAAGGTGGGCATAGGGTGAGACAAAACTATGGTCAACCAATAAGATTAGGAGTATAATTGCTCAGTATAGGGACTTTTCCTATAGGGCATTAGGTTAGTGGCTCTTTTTGGCTTCCTTAAGGTGACCGATGCCTATTTAGAATGTGAATCCCTGATATTTGTCCTTGGGAAGTATGTGAGTGCATGTATCTTTTTTCTTGAGGTCTGGCCCTCCGCTGGAGGTGTCTGTCTCTCCAACAGCTGCAAAGTATCCTGTCTTTTGCACTGGCTCCTTCAAGGGCCTAGCCCTATCTGACTGCCTGTAATATTTTATCTAACTTAGTTGTCTATAACAAACCTAGAAGAAAAACATTAGAGAAGGGGATGAGGGGATGGGCCAGGGTAGTAATGGTGGATGAAAATGATCAATGTATGTTATGTACTAAGTGCCAAAGCAAAACCAGCTGTTCTGTATGACTAGTATGCACTCAAGTTTTTAAAAGGATCTCCTGTGATATTAAAAATTATTAAGAACCCAAAAAACTATTTATGTGTATTTCATCAGTCAGCACTTACACTGAAGATTAAAATTTAGAAATTAATTTTACATGGAAACAACAAACATGTTAACAAAAAGTAACTATTTAAAAAGAAATAACTATATTCTCCAAAAAATTACTGACAAGTGGTATTCTTACATTGTTGCAAGTATTTTTAATGACAAGGCTACAGAATCTCACTTTTACCTCTGCATTTAATCTGTGGTAATGTCTTCTTTTGGTTGAAGCAAATGAAGATAACCTGTACTAGGAAAATGCAGGATTCTTGTAGCTTTTTCAGGTAACAGTGAAGATTCTTTTTTAATACTATACAGAAACTTGAGATATTATAGATTCTGAAAAGTTTGTTGCAATATGGAATTTAAAACTATGTTAGTACTTTTGTACTATTTTGTGAAAATATGTTATTCTAGCTTGAAATTTGCTTGGATTGTTCACCCATGCATCCTATTGTAACAGCATGTTTTGGTCCACTGGAACATAGTGGTTCACTTAGGTATACATTTCTCCCTATGTGCTATATGTTGCTATAACTCACCAGTATCACCAGAAAAGTCTTTCTTTCTTTTAAAGTGTTCAGAAACTCGCATGCTCACAGTGATGGTAAGTTTTCCCAGATGTTAGTGTTTGGTTAAGAATTTGATTTTATCACTGGCAACAAATACTGTCAGTTGTTCCCTTTGAAGGCCCTGGCTCACTTTGCTTATTTTCAAGTAAATGGCTGTCAAACCTCCCAGTGTGAATAACCACAGTTTACATATTGTCTGTCAGTTGTTCTTTCAAATCAAAATGGTGTTCAGTGAGAAAAGTGGCTAGACGTGCTCACAGCTCCAGCAGTCGCTCTCGTGCTTTCTCTTGAGACAACTATGAAGCTTCACACACAGCAGTAGTCTAAGTGCGATTCTCATTCTGCCACACAGAATATTAAAAAGACATGTTCTCATGAGGTACCAAGATAAAAAAAAAACCTGCTTTTCTGTGCATTTTGAGAAAAAATGAACTTTCCTTTTTCGTGTACTTTTAGCACTCGGTGAAGAAGAGTTTAGGGGAAGTGGGCAATAACCACCAGTAGTGTTGGGGGTCACCTCCTGATTCCTGCAAACACACCAGTATTATCCCTCATCGCTTTTGCACCATCAGTACAAATGGCAGCACAATAGAAAGGCAAAGTAATGCTTTAGTGTGGTTACAAAGAGAGTCCCAGCTTGTTGGGCCTTCTGAGGAATACTGGGCATCACTGCTCGTCCATGGAGCACAGTGAGAATCCCTAAGGTGGGAGTCATTTCAATTCTTGCCAGAAATTTAGTCACTCTTTTTTATTATTTTAAAGAGAGAATAACAAAAACAAATTAACAAACACAAAGGTATCAACAAAAAAACACAAAAACATTAAAAACGATACAGAATTTCAAATAAGGTGATAGGAAATTAACAATGGTTGGTGTATTACATATTGTTATCGTCAGATTGGTTACTCAGATAACCAGATATAGGCATGTAAGATTGATCAAATATTAACTGTTCCTGTCACTAAACCAATAGAAATTAGCAGTACAATTATCTTAGCTAGTGTGTGTGTGTATATATCTATATACCTATGTCTATCTCTCTATATATTTCCCTTCCTTCCTTTTTTCTTTTCTCCATTCTTTCATCCCAGTTGTTCTTTCCTTTTGAGTAGTTTCTTTCCCTTTCACAATATCTACTGTACCTTCAGATTTTATTTTCTCTTTCAAATTCTTACACTAGGGAGACAATATGATCTTTATACATGTGACTCTGATTTATTTCATTTACGAGTGTGGTCTCTAGTTGCATCCATTTACCTATAAAAGCCTCGAGTTTATCTTGCTTTGTAGCTGAATAATACTCCATTATATAAAAATACCACATCTTTTTTATCTATTCCTCAGTTGGTGGGCATTTGGGTTGTTTCAACAAGTTAGCTTTTACAAATTGTGCTGCTATAAACATGGGTACACATATGTTGCTGTGGTACGATGTTTTTAGTTCTTCTGGGAAAATACCCAGAAGGGAAATACCTAGGTTGAATGGCACCTGCAATAAACAAAAGACAAAATGGATTAAAGATCGCAATATTAAAACAGAAACAGTAAATCTAATGGAAGAGACAGTAGATAAAAATCTTGAACAGATAGAGTTAAGCAGAGAGTTCATGAGCAAAAACCAAATTGCACAGGAAACACTTCAAAGAATCAACATCTGGGATCTCATCTTATTGAAAAGTTTTTACACATCAAAAGAAACAGCCAACAGAGTAAAAAGAAAACCCACAAATTGGGAAAAAAAGTTAGGCAACTGTCCCTCAGATAAAAGACTTCTATCTAGAACATATAAAGAATTAAAAAAATCAGGTCCCCAAAATTCAAAGACTCAATGCAAAAATAGGCATCTGAGATAAATACATACTTCTCAGATAAAGAAATACAAATGGCAAACAAATACATGAAAAAATGTTCAACATCATTAGTCATTGGAGAAATACAAATTAAAACAACACTGAGGTTTCATCTCACCTAAGAAAGAATGACTATCATCAAGAAATCAACCAATAACAAATGCTGGAGGGGCTGTGGGGCAAAAGGAACCCTTCTCCCCTGCTGGTGGGAGTGGAGACTGGTGCGACCACTGTGGAGGTCAGTCTGGAGAGTCTTCAGTCAACTAGGATTAGAGGTCTCATTCAACATTCTTACTCTTAGAATCATAAATTTTTCAAGGTTGCAAATATTTGTCACACACTAAATTTGGTTTCATAAAAGATAGCTTCTTTCTTCAAGTTATATTGGAGTTTGATTCTAAAACACATTTAAAGCAAAAATATAATTATTATTGAAAGTGAAATTATTATTACAAGTACTGTTTTACAGTTGATGAAACTGAGTCACAAAGAAGTGAAGAAACTTGCTCAGGGACACATGGGAAGTAGGAATGGGGAAGGGACTTTACTCCAAGTATCTGACGTCAGTGCTCACACACCCAGCCACAACCACACTGCTCAGTTTATGGGTGCAAGTAATAAAAATATGGTTTATCCTTGGAGGGATATCCTAGTATGTGGCTGACCATTTGATCACTAGGATTTCATTGAATGGTTATGAGGCCATCTTCCAATTTTTGGCATGTAATTTACTAGAAGATTTTAGGATTTCTGCTACTTTTTATTTCCATGCTTTCATGGTATCTTCAATGTGAAACATAGTGGACCTTAGGTACCAAATCAAACCTCACTGGAAAGTAAATAGAGTCTTACATCTGCAAAGCAAAGGTGTATTTATAGTCCTGCAAAGGGGAAACAGCTCTTGATGTCTGCTTACTGGGGTTAAGAAAAGAAAATTTATCAAATACATAGCTGAATTCCATCATAAGCTATATTGGTTTGCTCCAGGAAAGAGATGAAGATTGCAACTGCAGTTTGATTCACCTCCCTTTTCTGGTTTTGGTGAGTAATCCATAGTAATTCTCCAAGACACAGGTAGGTGTCCCAGGCCCAGGCCAAACGCAGTACATAGTTAAATGGAAAGATGACAGGATCTCCATCCGAGCTCATGTTGTGCCTATGATAGATCCATTAATCTCTTGCAGGCATGCAGCATGGTTTTTGATCTATAATTTGTAGAAAGTGAGAGGAGATTGGGCTTCAAATCATATTCCGTTTTGTGGTGTGGGGTGCTAAAGCAGAAATCCTACCAGCCACTGGGAATACGAGAAATTACTACCACAGGGATACACAGCATACGTGGAGTCAACTGTGAGACAGACTCAGACCAGTTTCTAGTAATCACCTAGCTAACAGACCGCATGCTATTCTAGATTCCCCAGGATGAGTGAGCTCAGAGTGTGTTCAATAAGTCCCCATAATCCAATATTTCTCCCTTTCCAGTTTATAGTTACCCTTGTAAATGACTACCAACACCTTTGGCAGATGGACATAGCAGGAAAATGAGGTGAGAGATTTATATCACTCGCTTGGAAAAAAACACATGAGGGTCCTTGGGAAAGAAGCCTTTGTATCTGTGAACTGACTGGGATGTAAGGAATCAGGTAGCAGCTCAAGCCAAACCACTCTTCTCTAGATATTTTCATCAGTCTGAGTCAGGTAAAGCATGAAAAGACAAATAGCTTCTCTAAAGGGTCAGGTAGTAAATATTTAGTATTTGTTGGCTACAGAGGCTCCATTTCAATGTCTCAGTTTTCCCCTGGGAGAGCTGACAGCGCGCATAGACAGCGTGTAACTGAAGGAGAAGGCTGTGTTCCTAATAAAGTCTTACAAAAGAGGTGGTGGGTATATTTGACTCATAGATCATAGTTTGTATACTCCGAGCTTCTTGGATGTGTGGTTTGGTGTCTGCTGTCATTTTCAGTTTTGCTAACAGTACTAACTGAATTCTTCCATCTGTACCTGTTCCAAGTAAGCAAATATCCATACTCTCTTTTTGTTGCCTTGCAACTTCAGGGTCCCAGTAGAGTTTTTAAAGAGTCATAAACCTACAGTTGGTCAGAATTTTTGTTTTGAGTTTGTAAAGGTGAAAGTGAAGCTCTTTCTCACCCTCTATACCCCATGAAGAACTCTGAAACCTCTTTATACTGGAACTAATTTTACAAAGAAAAAAATCTAATGCAATAATCTGGGGAATGACCATTCTTGGGTCTCATCGTGAATATTTCTTATAAGCAACTCACCATAGTAAAATGGAATGACTTCTTGAAATCTCAGTATCTGCTGATGAAGAGACTCTTCTTAAGATCAGGGAACTGTTCTGTAGATTGCAATGTGCTCTGTTTCAGTGACCAAACACTGTCCAGTTTGTTCCATAGCCAGAATACAAGGGTTATTCAGCCAGTCAAGGATAAATTTATGATGACATCTCATTCTATAGTTGAAAAATTTTGCTTCCTCTTCTTGTACAACTTGGAAATCTGCTAGTTCCATAGATCTTAATTCTTTCTTTCTTTCTTTCTTTCTTTCTTTCTTTCTTTCTTTCTTTCTTTCTTTCTCTCTCTCTCTCTTTCTTTCTCTTTCTTTCCCTCTCTCTTTCTCTCTCTCTGTCTTTCTTTCTTAGACAGGGTCTCACTATGCTATTCAGGCTGGCCTTGAACTCACTATGTAGACCAGGTTGGCATTCAACTTGAGGCAATCCTCATGCCTCAGCTTCCGAATGCCAGGATTGTAGGCACACATGCCCCATTTAGAGACCTATTTTAAAGGGGTAAGTGCTGCCACTACGGGTTATCAAATATGTTTCTTTAAATTCTGTGTTGAAAATTGGTACTTGTTTACTTAGGGCTACTATGAGACACCATAAATATAGAACTCATAAGGGTATCATTTTTTTTTCTCTTTGTGAGACAGGGTCTCCCTATGTGGTTCAGGCTGCCCTTCAGCTCACTTTGTAGCCCAGGCTGGTTTTGAACTCCCAACGATCCTCATGCCTCAGCCTCCTGAGTGCTGCAATTACGGGCATGCACCACCACACCCAGCTTAGGTATCTTATTAATTGTCCTCATCTATCCTGATTGTCAGAGAAATAGGGTTGGCCATACATAATGGCTACAAAAAAAACATAATAGGAAAGAAGATCTTCTGGGATAACTCTTGGCATTACCACCTCCAGAAAAGCTAATTGAGATCTATTATGACATACAGGAAGACTCATCAAGGGCTGATTCTGGGAATGAAGTTTCAGGCTTCTTACGAGGTATAGAACCTGTGTGAAGTCATGGGAATTTAAAATACAGAGTAGAAGAAAAAAAATCATTAAATCAACTATAAGCTTGTGAATAGCTGTGGAAATAAGGATTTAATATTTAATAATATTACATCTTCTTCTGTCCATACATATTTTCTAGATTTTTAACTGATTTTACTTTTTTTCCTATCCCTTTTTCCAACTTGTAAAATATGAGATATGCTGTGACGATTTACTCTATAATTTAATTCCTAAGTTATACAGTATCAAGATAAGTCACAGGATAACTACATGTTTTGCTAGTGCAGTTCAGGAATTCATACTTGGGGAATACTTAATAGGACTGAAGAGTGACCTCTGAGCTTCAGGATCATTGCTAAAATGTTAGTGCAGCAACAGTAAGGTTCACCATCTATCCATGCATTCCCCTGTGTTTCCAGGTCTTCTTGCAATTGAATCTGCCGTATGTGAATTGTTCTAGAGAATTCTCAATGTGTACACGTGGCGTGGCTCACTTTTGGGCCAAGGCAGTTTTGCACTGCATGCTGCCTTGCGTGTTTCCCTTATATACCGCTGAAAGCCTGGAGACAATGCACCCAAGGTAACGAAGCCACAAGATGAAAGAAGGCTAGCTGATCAATCTGTGCATTACTTTGGTGAATGAGAAATAAATTGTTTCATTGGATTAAATCCTTGAGTTTTGAAAATGTTATGACATTGACATATATAACTTATTCTATCATAACTAATATAAGCTTCAGGACTGATGGCTCTCTGTAGAAAGATATACACATTTTATGATACCATTAGAATCATTCTTTGCATAGTTTCATGTTGGCTTTTTCCAAATGACTTGATCTTCTTTAAATAGAAAGTTGTAAGAAAACCTATTATATATGTCTTGTTCACTATCATATTAACCTGGAAATCTCCATCTCTGTGCCATACATATGCCAGAAAGAGAAACAGACATAGATGTAGAGATGGATGGCGGGGAGACACACACCCAGAGAAAGAGCGAATCTAGGTAATCAGAACAAGGTAATATAAAAAATGCTTTTGCTGCATTCACTGAGCTTTCTTTCTTGAGCAAAATGCAAGTCATGCAACCTATACCTTGAATCAACTTGATTTAAGACCAAATCAAATTCAAACAGCCAGTAAAAAGACTGGGATATAGCTAGTCTATAGGCCAATAAGCCTAAGAATCCTATCAAAAATAACAAATACTTACTCTGAATAGTCCTTGTATTAGGATTTCCCCTGTACAGAATAATATGATCAGAAGCACAATGACTTTTTTTTCCTAATTAAATTTTTTGGTAACAGTGTGTAGGACTTTTATCCTCCCTGCCTGTATGTCTTGTAAAATATCTGAAACAGGATGAAGAAAAATTTATGTGTGTGTTTTTGTTGAAAGGTCAGAGCAGTGGCACAGGTCTAAACTTATTTTGCTGGTTACTTCATTTGTGAAATGAGAACAGCTGGACTGTGTAATTTCTGAGGTTCTTTTCTGCTGTAAAATTCTGTGATCCTGCTATTGAAAAAGTGCAATTATCGCAAAGTGTATCGAAGGGTAATTTAATTTGTAGTGACCTTTATATCTTTGGGTTTTCCAAGTGATATGATAGAAAACGTTACCTTTTGGAGAGGAGAAGCAGCCACAGAGGCGCAGAAAACCGGATCCTGGCGTAATCATCATTTCAGATCTGGTTCTCAAATGACAGGGAGTCTGCTGAAAAGCCTGCTAGACTAGAAGCACTTCTTCCAGCACTCTTTCAGGATTTGAGCCTCCCTCCTTATTGCAAGCTATTCTTCATGACACGCGGGCGTGTTCTGTTAGGCCATTAAATCCACTGGCAACAACACAACAACCAAGAACCTGCTTTTTGGTGATGTACTAAGTTGTGTATAGGGGTTTTCAAGGGAAACAATACAGGACACATAATTTATAGGATTATTTTATAATAGTCACCCAGAGTCATATACAAAGAGTGTGCAGAAAATCTATCCACATACTAAAGACCAAAAAATCCAGCGAGGGCCTAAATCCCATGGCAATGTCCTGTGTGAGTCCAGCTGAAGACCTAGAGCCCATGACAATGCCTCATGCAAGTCTATTCCATGGATTTGTGCTGGGAAGGCCCAAAGGTCTGTGCAGAAGCTAGAAAGTCTGTGCCAGTGGGATGAAGTATCTATGCCAGCAGGCTGAGAGATCTGCAGTGGAGCTAGCAAGTGATCCTCAAAGTAAGGATCAGACTCCCTTGTCCTCAGGGACAAAGAGGTCCTAAGCTCCTCTGACAATCAGAACAAACAAGTCCATATCAGGGAAGCCAGTGTGACAAGCTTCTCCAGGACATCGAACAGTGCACCAC
>NW_004955406.1:6165441-6324872 GCF_000276665.1 Chinchilla lanigera | reverse complement strand
AAGGACCAGAGCTCCCCTGAAGTGAACCATAGACATTCTCAGAGACAACTAGGTCCTGAGCTCCTTTGACAATGAGAACAGCCAAGTTCATACCAGGAAAGCCAGCATGACAAGCTCCTCCAGGAGAAGCAACAGCACCCAGGAGAACCAACAGCTCCCTAACAGCTTCTCTTCTTTTTGTCCAGTTCTCCTTTTTATTTTATTGGCAATGGTCCTCAGGTGGGCCCTCCATACCCAGCACCACCACGCTGATTCAGTTCAGCTGGGTGTTATAAGTTGACCACCAGTTGTCAATCCACCACACTAAGTGAAAGTAGAAAAGCCATAAGAAATCAGTTAACCTGCAACAGGCACTTCCTCTTGCTCACCTCCCCCAGTTTTGTGATCTGGAGTTGAAGAATGTGCCTCCAAGTGGGGAAATAGTCTGACAAGACTCATTTTCATTTCAAGGAATCTAGTTTACAGTCTCTCACACGATGATTATACTTTAAAATAGACTTAATGGGAAAAGATAGGCTCCAGACAAACAAATGAGGCTTGAGTGCAATTATTTCAGGTATCAGAAGGGGGTTGGGGGTTATAGTGCTTCTCAGCAGTCCTGATCTTTTGAAGTCAGGAGATTCTATTTGACCTGCCTAAGTCTGACTCTGTCCATTGGGTCTAATTACATGTAGTTTAATCTTTAAGCAAATTCTTTAGACTACCCACTGCTTCCAGGCACTCCCTGAAAGCTCTGAAGACTATATGTAAACCAGATACATTACTATGCAGATCAAGTCTCACGGATGAGGTTTTGTGATCCTGGCTTAATGTTTGTCCCTGTTTTGACTCACATTTTAATGATCAGCAATCATCTTCAACTCTGGGAAAGATGCAGTAAAGTAAGCCTTCTATCTTTATAGCAGTTCTCAGTATCCTAGCAAAATCCATCCACCAGAAGAGTCCCATCTTACCCTCTGCATGTTCTTTCCAGGATACACCTCCCAGATAAAGTAGGGCTCATACTCCAGTCCTGAGCCCTGGCTGGTTGGCGCCGTATGGAACCCTTATTCATAGTTACAGATGGAGAATTTTATCATAATGTAGAAATCATAAAACTGAGAAATAAAAAAGAAACACTATCTCCCGCTATTAACCTGAGTGGAACCAAAGAAGAACAGGATTTTATTTTAATTGTCTGATGCAGATTCTTGGATACAGAGAAAACATCTTAGTGGGGAAAACAAAACGAGACAATGGAGTGAGGTTTTGAGTCAGAAACAAATAGTAAATCTTGTCAATTTAGGGTTATGTGGTCCTAAATAATTAACAAGCTCCCTGAATGTCTATTTATTCACCAGTTAAAACAAAACAAGAGTAATAACAATGACAGCAACTGGAATAATACTCATCTTCTATTGCTTTGTGTGAATTAATTATAAGGAAAATAAAAAGGCTGGCCTCAGTGCCTGCTGGTGCTAGTGACAGCCAGCTTCCTTTCCTTCCTCTAACACCCTGACCTGTGGTCTTTTCTTTACATCAATGTGGGGCCAGAGGGGCTGGGGATTTAGCTCAGCGGCAAAAGCGCCTGCCTGGCAAGCGCAAGGTCGTGAGTTCGGTTCCTAGTACCAGAGAAAAACCAAAAAAAAATATGGGGCCAGAGTTTTACCCCTCCCCAGACACCTTTTGCAAATGCCATCTTCTAGGGGACTAACAAGATATTTATTAAGCACACATTATGTTAAAAGTAGTTTTGCTGTGTATGGTAGAGGATACAAAGAAATAACTTGAACTTAAGGTATTTAGAAATTCCAGCTTAAGCATATGAAACTGTTTAATTCTGTAAGAAAAAGCATAAAGAAATTCTGTTAGAAATTTTTTTTAAACTGAAGTTGTCAACAGTATATGATCCTAAAGCCCACCGGAGGTCTGCATTCATTTTAGCATGACAAGATGAAAGAGACATGCTTCATCCTTCTGCATTTGGGCAAAAAAAAAATGTCTTTTTCTCTATGATAAAAATTCCCAAGTTTGGGTAGGCTTAAACAGACGTCAAATCAACTGACACGGTAACAACCATTTCACTGAAAAAGGAGCAACATTTTCTTCTTACTGATTCTGTCTATTGCACGGCCTCCAGTACCTGTCAAAACTCTTCCCAATGCTCACATCAAGACTGCTTCAAGTCTTGTTTGCTGTCAGACCGCTTGAGTTATGACGGTTTTTGTGTTCAGAAAAGCTAATAAAATCATGATTATTGTGCAATCCATGTTGAGTATGCATCTGAGATACCCTACTCTGGATGTTGACTGTTTCCCAGTGGCTTATGTATCAAAACCTGATCCCTAGGGTGGCGTTGTTGGGAGGCGGTGGCACTTTTGAGAGGTGGAGTTTTGGAGGGGTCTTCAGATCATCCTTGAAGGGGATGATCCTTCCTCTCTTTTTGTCATCCTCCTTGGCTGTAAGATGAGTGATTTTGCTCTGATCTATGCTCCCAGTATGCTGTGCTGCCGCACCACAGACTCAAAACAACCAACTGGCCATGGGTGGAGCCTCCATAACTTGGAGCCAAAATAAACTCTTTCTTTTCATAAATTATCTCAGGTGTTCTGTTATTGTAACAGGAAACTGTCATGGAAGGGATGGAGCAAAGTTTGGTTACCTTTTCCTCAGTAAGCACAGATGAAAATATTAAGAATTGTTTGTGCTGAATCCAGTATACTTTAAATGGGTAGGTAATTTTTTTAGAAAAAGGTTATGCATCTGATTCAGAGTAGTGTGAGATTTAAAAAGCCAGCCTGCTCATCCAGGGAGAGTGTGAAGCTTGTAGGAGGAAATTGAAATTCAATAGCCCTTGTGAAAGCCATCGGGTCCTCTGCTTCAGAGCTCTTCAGGAGGCTGCTGCAGCGCCTTGCCACGGCACTCTCCACATCAATCTTAGAGCAAGCCCATTTATTAAAACATGTGTTTTTGTAACCAACTTTTCTATTTCAGTATGAAAAAGCTTTCTTTTCTGAAAAAGTCATTCAGGCTATTGTTCTTAAGTGACACTGGAATTATAGCAGAAATATTAGATTTCTTTTTTGGAGCAGCCACATCCTTAGGGAAAAGAATGGGGATGTAGGGATGGACTTACTGTTAATGAACTTTGTTTTTAAAAAAGGTTCAAATTACAGACAAACCTCAGAATCAGTTTTCATTGGTATTGTGAAATATTTGATATAAAATGACGTGAGCCGGGCCTGGTGGCGCACTCCTGCAATCCCAGCACTTGGGAGGCTGAGGCAGAAGGATCGTTGCAAGTTTGAGGCCAGCCTGGGCTACAAAGTGATCTCAAGGGCAGCCTGAACTGCATGGAGGGACCCTGTCTCAAAAAGACAAAAAAAAAAAAAAAAAAAAAAGGGACATGATATGGCTACAAATATATGTGAAGATCACTACGCTGTACATTCAAGATTTGCTTATTATAGTGTGAATTGGACCTAAAAGTAAACAACATGGAATGTAGTAAATATTGTGATTGTAAAAGCATGATCATTAACAGACAATTCCATCTCTAGAACCCAAACTGAGGTTAGAACATTATTAATATCATGGGGGACCTTCCTTCTCCATCCTTTGTCTGCCTTTCTGGAAGTATTTCCCCTGGATTTTACATTTGTTGCTCTCTTTCATTTCTCTGTACTTTATTACACACATGTAATGACACCAAACAGTAGTATTTACTTTTATGTGGTGGTGAACTTGATATGTAAATGACAGCACATCATTCCTACTCTGTAGCTGCTTACTTTTTTCTCCTCAGCATAAGATTCACCCAGGTTGAAATATAGAGCCGTGGACCCGAGCACTCTGAGGAGATGGAAGTTTTCTGTCACACTGGGGTGAAGGAATTAGACTGCCTGGAGCCAGAGACGACTTCTCCTGCATTTGTTAATGCCCCAGGCCATGTGTAGAAGTGTTAAGGGCATGTGTCTGTTGCGGGGAGAGGTGTGTATGGGGTTGGTGCTGGTGAAAGTTTTGCCAGCCTTCTAAAGTAACTTGGGGACTAGTCTATCCTCAGTCTTAGGTAAAGTTACCAAAATACTGAAAACACCTCTTTACTGACAGCTTGATAGCATTCTCCTATAAAATCGTTTCAGCCTAATGTTTTTGTTGTATGAAGATTTTGAATTATTGACTTTATTCTGGATTATAGTTACACGATTATTCAGGCTTCCAATTTCATTTCAAGTTGGTCTTGACAAGATATATTTTATGTAAAGTTATCTGTATTAATTATTTTTCATTAAGCTGTTCCTAATATCCTTATCTATTTAATCTTGGCTAGATCTAACAACATCCTTTTTTTATGCCTAGAATTGTTTACTGAACTTTTTATTGTTCCCCTTGGTCAGAGATTTTAAAATGTTATTAGTGTTTTTGACTTTTTTCTTTTTATTGTATTCTTATTTTATTATTCCATAATGCATGTTCTTATCCTTAGTCACCCCTTTCAAGTTCTGGGGGGCAAATCTTTAATATTTTAAGGTGAATGCCTTACACAGCCTTTGTTATCTGTTAGGAGCTTATAAAGCTCCACATAACGTTTTTGCTACATCTCATGAGTCTTGGTATGTGATGAAGTCGTAATTTCTAATTTCATATTTGACCTATAAGTGATTTTAAAATAGGTTTAGCATTTTTGAAATGTATGGAATTTGAATTGCCTATTAATATTAATTTGTAAATTATAGTGTTACCATCAAAGAATTTAGTTTATTTTTATGCCAATTTCGGCATTGTAAGGGACTAGAAGGGGCCCTGGGGATGCGGGGAGAGGGAGAAGGTAAAAGAAGGTGGATGGACACCATCATGCCTGACACACGCATGTGTGAAAACACCACAGTGAATTCCATTGATTTATACAGTTAATATGTTAATAACTAGAATAAAGTGAGACTTAATTAGTTGTTTTTTGCAGTAGTGGGGATTGAACCCAGGACATTCACACTGAGCTGTATACCCAGCCCTTTCATCATTTTTATTTTGAGACAGGGTCTTCTGAAGTCGCTAAACTGCTCAGACTGGGCTGGAACTTGTGATCCTCCTGCTTCAGCCTCCCAAAGTGCTGGGATTACAGGCATGTAAAATGAGACTTCTTTTATACTTTGGTATATAGCTAGTGTTTATGAACATTACACATATGCCTGAAAAAAAATGTGTTATCCACTTCTCTAGAGAAGGATTCTACATGTTTATTGAACGAGCAATTGTTTTCTAATATCTTCATTCATTTTTATTTTCTGTTATCTATTATATACTTAGAGTTATGTTAAAAGCGCTCATTTTGATGATGGATTTATCAATTTCTCCTATTTTGTCAATTTTTATTTTATATATTGTGAAACAACAGTATTAGTTAAATACAATAACAGTATAAGTTTATATTCTAGTAAGGTAATCTCCATGAACCTTTAACTTCATTATAGACTTTGCCTTAAAAATCTATCTTACTTGATGTTAATATAGATGGTAGCATCCATCCTCTTTGGGTTGGTATTTGCATGATATGTCTTTACTGCCATAGCTTATATACATTTGCATTTTATCTCATCTGTCCATCAGTCAACCTCAGCATCTGGTAAGTTGTGCCCATACTGTTTCATCTATAACTCCATCTCTTATCTATACTCCTTCAACCCAGGTTATTTTGAAGTGAATGTCAGGCATTGTTATATTTCATTGTTAATGTTCAATATTTATTCTTAAAAGACAAGGCCATTTTTATTAAAACTATAGTCCTAATGTTATTATCATACTTTGAAGATTAATCATAATTCCTTATTAAGAAATATTCAGTTGGTCATTGTTCAAATATCTCTTATTGTCTCATCTTTTTAAATGTCTTATTGGAGCTTGGACCCAAGTAATACTCTAATATTGCAGTAGGTGTCTACATCTCACAAGCCTCTTTTAACCTGTACATATTCTCTCCCATCTGTTTTATTTTTTTCGATGCAGTTTGGTTGTTGAAAACCTGGGGTTTTTTTCCTGTAGACTTCCTATATTCTGGATTTTGATTATTATATCCTTTAGAAGGGATTCAATTTATTCCTTTCTCTCTTGTGTTCTGATGTTTTTCTATCATCTTTTTATATGTTATCTTCATTCTGTGTATATTCTTCTGTCTGATAGTCTTGTGTTCTGATATGTCTTCCTATAATTTTTTTATATTTTATTTTCAATATCTGTGTATTCCTAAGCCTTTAAACATGAATTATCAGGTTTTATAGTTAATTTACAATTACTTTGATAATGTTATTTGGGCTTTATTCTCATTAATTTTTTGTTTTCTATTGATTGCTTCTTTGTTCTTTGGTCTATTTCACCCATTTTTGAACTGATAGGTATTTTATTTAATAGTTTAATTTAAAACTCCTGTTGACTTACACATAAATCTCCCTCACCCACAATTTTCTATTTTAGAAACTTGTGCATTTCAATTTAACATTTTATTTATTTATTTTATTTTATTTTTATTTTTTGGTTTTTCTCCGGTACCGGGAACCGAACTCATGACCTTGCGCTTGCCAGGCAGGCGCTTTGCCCCTGAGCTAAATCCCCAGCCCTCAATTTAACATTTTATAACAATTATAAAAAATAATGACGTGCATCTATTGAGCTCTGTTTCTAAGTGCTCTGTAAATTACGTTTCTATTCTACACACATGAGGTATGTTCTGGTTTTTTTTATCCATTTTACATATGAAGAAACTGAGGCTCCGAGAAGTTACACAATTTATACTAGCTCATATGGACACATGGATAGCAAGGCACAGACCAAATATGAGTTTAGAATTCAACTCCAGGTCCTCACGTGCTGCTCAGGACAGAGCCCCTCAGTGAGAGGCCTCCGTAGTGCACATTCTCCATGTTGTGTACAGCACATGTCCAACACAGAGGGGGAATGCAGACATGTTTGCAGTTTAAATCTATGGGGTGCTTCTCCCTGGCGCCCACACAGAAAGTTTCTGGGGAATGGGAAATTTTAGATTTGCGAGTATATTCTCCTTCTCCTACTCTTCTAATGGTATGGACTTTTTCCTTCAAAATTTAGATTTGCGAGTATATCCTCCTTCTCCTACTCTTCTAATGGTATGGACTTTTTCCTTCAAAATTGGCTTGGTGAGAGGGTTACCAGATTTAGCCAATAGAAATATACAGTGGCCACTGAATTTGAATTTCAGGTAAGCAACAACTAATTTTTATTTTAAGTAATCATAGGCCATATCAGAGGGTATACGTGTACTGAAGATTATTTGTTATCTGTTTGAAATTCAAATGTAACAGGTCCTTGCATGTATTATTTCACAACTCTCCATGGGGAGCTCTTGGAGAAAAATACTGCTCCTGACACTGACCCAAGTCCCTTTTCTCCAGTACTAAGTACGAAAGTAGAACAAGCCAAACTCCTGCCATCTTCTTTCACTTCCACCCTCCCCAGTCACTAACCTAATTCATTCTCTTCTTTTGATGGATTAGAAACACATACCACATATGACTATAAATTACAGATTTGCTTTATACTGACCCTTCTAGTTCTATCAGTCATCCACAACAACTTTATGCTTTCAAAATTTTATTAATATTATTCATTGCTGCATATGTTTTTCTATACTAAAGGCTTAAAGTGATAAATTACTTGCCAAAGAGAATTTAATAAAAGCAATAAAGAATATAAATGGACAACACATAAAAATAGAAAGAAGAGAAAATGATGATCTTAAGCTCCCCTATTCAGAGACAACTACAGTTAAGACAAAACAAATTTTTATCTATTTTTTAATCTTTATAAGTGTACAGCTATCTATGCTCATTTGTATTTTGAACATTTATTCCACTTATATAGACCCTGAGATGCAACCAAACTTTTAAACAGTTTCTAATTTTATATTGTTACAAATGGCTTTAATAAACACTGTATTTTAAATCCTGCCAGTATTCATATATGTGTATATGAATCGTCACTATTCTATGCCAGGAACTACAAGAAAGAACTCAAGAATATCTCTACCCATAGACAATTAACAAAGGAGATAGAATATTACCCGATATTCCATATATAAGTGAGCGTATCATTTATAAAGTAGTGATTAGTGCTATGAGAAGGAGAGAATGAAGTGGTAGGAAGAAAACAGAGCTTTCTATTTTATAAAGAAAAGTGAAAGGAGGCCTAGCCTAGGAGGTGACATGTAAGCAGAGACTAGAATATACGGTGAGTAGGTGCTGGGGTGCATGGGGATGAGCACTGCACACAGAAGAAACAGCACATTCAAATGCCTTGGGGTTGTGGGGAGCTCTGTGCTCCTCCTGCCCAAGGCACAGAGGAAAGACTAGGACTTCTGAACTGCAATGAACAGGAGGAAAGTGGTGGACCCTGAGGCTGTGAGGTGAGAGGGCCGGGCTGTGGGTGGCATTGCTAAGTACAGTGGGAGCAGCTTATGTGTATACATGGGAACACACTGAAGTGCCCCCGGAGGACAGCTTCTGACTTCTGCGCCAGGAGGGAAAAGAGGAACCAGGAGCACTTCTTGGGCTGCTAGAGCAGCAATTCAGAGTGGAAATGACTGTGGAACTGGATTTGGAGAAACAGAGATTGAGAAGTTGATTCGAGATAAATTTTCAAATTAGTATTGCAAGCACTTGCTGATAGATCAATGTGAGAAGTGAAGGAAATGTGGAATTGAGAGGATTTCTGGTGTTAGTTTTTGACTGATTATGAACGGTGGATCTATTTTTTAAAATAGGAAAGACTAGAAAGTAGAAGTTGTGTGTGTGGGTGTGTGTGTGTGTGTGCATACATGTGGGAGGCATGCAGAGGAAAGGGCAGTAACGGTGGAGAATCAGTAGTTATTTCTGACTTGGTAAGTATGAGATGCTGTGCAAATATAGAAATGAAGATGTCTAGTGGACAGTTGACTACATGAGTCCGCAGTTCCGAGGGGGTGGACAAAGCACAGTACTACAGCAGGCCTTGAGGCAAAGGGGAAAAATCAATTAATATTGATCTGTCTTTACTTAAGATATTGATATTTTGTGAATGCTGCATTTTGGGGCCTTTTGTTTATTAAAATATTGTATAAAATAATACTATGTATTGACCACTTAATAATATTGATTATTAAATTTTTGATAATGTACTTGCTTTATGCAGAAATGCCTATTGACTGTTTAAAGCCATGATCTTATATGCATTTCTCTGGTGATGGAGGATGGATAGAGAGGTCAGAGGATAATACCCAACAGAGGAATGGAGAAGGAGCAGCTAGTAAGTGGGGAAGAGAACACAGACAAGGGACGTGCATTTATCAATGTTTACAATAATCACCAACATGGAAGTAATGCACTAATTTCTCAATCATTACAATAATTGTACAGAAGGACTACTATTACCCCCATTTAATAGATGAGGAAGTAAAGACTTAAAATGCCCAATTTCAACATGACCCCAGAAACCGCTCTATATGTTCTTGACTATTCTATCACATTCTTTTATTTGTACTTTTATCCCACTCTCTCTCCTGGTGTTCCCTTCAATTTTTGTCACAAAAGCAGGCAGAGTAAGTGCATGTCTATTGAATTGAATTAGATGCGAAGGGCATCAGTTAGATGGGGCTTCCAAGTCATTGAGTGCAGTTAATGACAGAGATGCTTGCTACATCATAAAGTCTGGAGTGTGTTTTGTTCTCATTTCATTTGTTTAAAATCCTGTCTTTGTACTCCATGCTATTGAAGCTTTCATTTCAGTCTTGCTGGCTTCCAGCTCAAGCAAAAAATTTTTTCCTTAGAGTCTTAGCTAAAACATTTATCTACATTTTCTTTGTTTTCCTCGTGTTAATGTGCCATGCTGATGCTAAAATTCACCATGCCATGCTTGAGATTCATTTATGAGATTGTTACTAAACTGAGCAATAACCTCATAAGAGTTTGCATGTTGTCAACATTTACGCTGAGCAGGTTCTGTACTAAGAGCTTGTCATGGATTGGCTCATTAAATTCTTAACATAGTCCCACAAGCTAACTATTATTATCAACTCTCTTTCTGAGCCCTATAGTGCATAATTTGGCCAGAGTTATAAAGCTAGTAAATTTCAGAGCCTGAACTGAATAGAGAATCTTGGTTCATCAGCACATTTGCCTGACTTTCTTATTAGAGACTGCCCCAATTAGCACAGCGAAATTTTGTGCATTAGCCACAGAGAAATTTGAGGGTTCATCCATCTCTAAGTACTTACTTATTTTCCGTTGTGTCTCTCATATGTCTAATCTCTCCAGAATTCTGTCCTACCACTCATAATAGCCGGAAGTGGCCAACATCTATAACTGCAGGGTTAATGTGTTCCCACAGGGACGATACCTATGTACTTCTTTCAAACCCTGCTGGCAAGCTGCTTTCCTCTTTTCAACAGTATCAAGTCAGCATTCTGCACCAAACACTCCTCTCAAATTGACCTGGCCCTTTGGGTAAACTGGCAGCTCTTTTTAAATGTATACTTGGAGTCAAAGAAAAACCATATTTTCCAACTTCAACTGATAGAGAATGACAAGCTGCTTGTGTTCAGTTTTCTCAATGTCCTGTATAAGCATTCAGCACAGACACACAGCCTGGGATAAGGCAGGGCAGCCACAGGCCTGCTAAGGGTTTCATGACATCTGAATAGAGAGGGAAGAAATTACTTCAAAGAGAAGAAAGCATTTGTCTTTACCTGACAACAAAATCCCAGGCTAAACAAAATGTCAGTGCACACCAAGCTCTTCTCATTCCGATGTCATCCTTTTTGAAGTGGTGTTTATGTGGTAATTGCGTACTCTCCATTAGGACATCTGGGCAAAGCACTTAGTTTTATTTTTTTTTAATCTATTGTCCTGCATTCGCTCTCACTCTCTCCATCCCTGAAGATATTTATGTCTCTAATAGCCAAGAAGCTTATTTTCAGAGAAACTGGTCAACTTGGGTTTGCCCTGGAATAAATGAGCCAGTTCAGCTCATTTGTCACTGTCGCTGTCCTCATGTCTCTGCCCCTCTTTGAATGCTTTCTCCCCACCTGAGCCCTGCGTATCTGTATGAATTAGCTCTCAGTAGTTCCCAACTGCCTTTCTTCGAACAGACTGGCTCAGAATCACTGTGGTCACTTAGGAAAATACAGACCATTGAGTCACAAACCGGAGCCACACTATCAGATTCTCTAAAGTTCACCCCAAGAGTCCATATTCTACCAGGCTCTCCAGGTTGTCTCAGTGTCAGATGCCCTACTTTCTGATATTGCAGCTACTCACCTTCTGTTATGGTTTGTGTCTAGATGCCTCCCCATTTTAGATGGGACTTTCTCAGAGGTAGCTGAACCTAGAGTGTGTGATTGATTCCTAGTACAATGTGCTGGGATTTAGGATGCTGGGACTAAGGGTGTGAGTGTTACACCCACCCGAGGGTGGGTAGCCTGCATACAATATAAGGGACAGAAAGAGGCTTGTTTTCTCCTTCTCTCTCTTGTTGCCTTCACTGTCTTCTGCTGCTATGAACTGTTGGCCCTCTGCCAAGCCACCCTGCCTTGGAGTCAGCTGAGTATGGACTGAAATCTTTACAAACTGTAAGCTAAATAAACCTTTCCCGCTTCACACACAGGGATTCCAGTCCATCGACCCCATTGCTTTTCCTCACTCCGTTGTGTCTTTGCTTTGCTGGCTACCCCTGCTGGATACGGTAGCTCAGGATCATGGAGTCATGGCGTCTGTGCTCTACTCGCTTGTCTCTTTCCCCCTCCATGTAAGTTCTCAGAAAATGTCTCTTTCTGGGTTTTTTTGTCTCCTTACTATGAGTCTGTACTTGAGCAGCTTAATGTTTCAGAAGACTATAAAAGCTGGCCATTAGTAAACTTTTAATTTATTATCATGAATTTCATGTGGATATTCAATGCTTAGAGAGTTTCTCACCAGCCTCCCTTCACTATTTCACACCTTTTTGCTCTCCTTACACTTCTAAGCCCCTCCCCCACTCTTAAAACAGAGCACCGCCCATGAGAAATCCTACCTCTTGTCACCAGCTTACTTGCAACTAGACCCTATGTTTTACCCTCACACCTGCTTCTATCTAAACCCTCCACTCTGGTTTTGGCTCTCATTCACCCATCCATTCTGAAGAATTTTATGTCTGTCATTTCCCTCATAGCTACCCTGCCATATTGCTAGCAGTCTCTTTCTCTTCTCGATAATTTCTACCAGCTGATACGCGTTCTTCTTACAGCAAAACTGTTTGTGAGACTCAGCTGAATTGCTATCTCCCCCTTTTCATATCCCTGAACCATTTCACAGAATAGTCATTGATCCAATCAACACTTCACTGAAATATCAACTACCAAGATCCCAAATAAATTTCATTTTAACAGACTCCAGGGTCAAATCTTTGCTCTTTTTCTCATTCTACATCTTGTTGACATGGTTGATACAGTTAATCTCATTTTCTTTAAAATTCTTTCGCCTTTTGGCGCCACAGGTTCTTTTTTTTCCTCCTCTAACACAGATTTCTCCTCATTAATTTCTTTTGTCAAAAATCGAGGAGCCATTTTTAATCCCAGTGTTTTTTTTTTTCCCATATCCTATAGCTGACTTATCAGTAAATTTGCACCTTTAAATCCATTCCTTTCTTCATACCCAGTGTCTGACCTATTGATAAGTTTGGTCAGGATTTCTTCAAAACACATCCTGAATCAAACAATTTCTCACCATCCTTATTGCTACAACCCTGGGTCAAACCACTATCATCCTCCTACCTTGACTACTAAAATAGAACTGTTTCCTCTACTTAATTCTATCTGGACCCCCTCAAATCATTCTCCCCAAAGCAACCACAGTACTCTGTTGAAGCATAATATCAGCATTTCTCTGCTTAGTTACAAACCCACCTGGACTTATTCAATTAGTGAAAATACAAACCTTTATATAAGTTAGACACAGATGTTGCTATTAGGAAACTATTAGTGAACAAAAATACAATTCTTCCCTTATGTAATTTACATTTTAATAGGAAGGCAGAAAATAACAGCACCAACTCAGCACAATGTACGGGATACTGGATAGTGCTAAATTCTGAGGAAAAAGGTAACGGAATGTAGAAGGAACTTCGACGTCATGGAAGTGACGCAAATTTAAAGAAAGGGACAGAGGAAGACCTTGAGGGGATGGAAGGAGGCACCGGACAAAACCCAGGCAGAGAGAGCTCCATGGGGTTGCCCTAGGTAGGAAAGCTGCAGTGAGAGGGAGCAAGCTGGAAGAACCCGGATGTGGCGGGGGCCTGTGGAGGGTCCAGAAATGGCCCGTAGAGCTGTGTGCTCCAGCAGAGTGAGCAAGTGGGATGACGGAAGAGGTAGGTTCAGAGTGCTGAGTAATTGAGGGTGGGAGATAGAAAACGTGGGGTATTGTTGGCACACTGAGAACTTTGTCTTTTAGTCTCAGTGAGCTGGGAAGATAGAAAGCTTTGAGCAGAACTAATATTTGACAGGATTACCTTGAGACCTTATGTTAAAAGTTTATTAAATGAGCAAGGTCGAGATACCAGTTAAAAGATTATTGCACTAATCCCCTCGAGAGGTGACAGTGGCCTGAATCAGGGTAGTAGCAGTGGAAGTGATGAGAAGTGGCCAAATACTGGGAATATTGGAAGGTGGAGTCGGGATTTGCTGACAGATTTGCATGTGGGGCATAAGAGGAATGGAGGAGTCAAAGATGACTCCAGCAATTTTAGTCTAATTGGAAGAATTGAAGTGCCATTAACTGTATTGGGGAAGATGTAGGAAGGGCAGCTTACTGGGGGAAGGTACAAACTGGATTTCAGCCATGTTATTGTGAGGACATATAAATACTGTCTGGTCACTGCCCAACTCTCAGATGAGACAGCAGCCCTGATAACACCTCGCTTTCTCCCTCACAAGTCCTGGGAGTTGGAAACCCAGCTAAGTGTTCCCAGACCCTGACCCACAGCAGCTGAGATGATAAACTGTGTTGTTTGAAGTTGTTTGTGGTCACAGATAATTAATACAGTGAATATGTTGTGCTATTGGTTTGACTTACTGAAGGTTTTTATTGTTTTAAAGAGTGACCTTACCCATCCATTCAAAATGTGGTCTTATTTATAAAAGGCAAATTTAAAATCTATTAGAGAAACACACATACAGTATGAAGTGAGGTACACTTTTCATTACTTCTCAACTTCAGGATTTTCAGTGCTTTAAAAATTATTTTCTCTTTGGAAATTCCTATTTTACTCATTTTCTCTGGGTTTTTAACATCCTTTTTTGAAAGAATATGCAGTTCATGAGCCTGATTCTTTAATCTTGCACATCTCATAGTGGTTTAGCCAAGACTAACTAAATGTACCAGAATAGATATGTGTATGAAAACTAATGTTACCTGATAATTTGAAGAAATGCAGATTTGAATTCTTATGACTACAATATTTTAAAATATGCATGTGCAAGAAGATCACCATGTTACATATGTTGGACAAGTCATGAGGAATGAATGATTGGAAAATGATTTCGAATTTTCAAGAAATCTGGTGCTTTTAAGTCTGTTGGTATCAAAAGAGTTATGAGGACAAATGATGCTTGGCTGGCACAGCCCCTGCAGCTGCCAAAAGGGAGGAATTTGCACTGTCCGCACTCCCAAAAGTGCTGAAGGCCACCACAGGGAGAGTTTAGTTTTTGCTTGTTTGTATGTTTCATGCACTTTTCACCATAGATACAGGTGAATTTTTCAGCATATAATTAGACCAAAAGCCATTGACTCTCATCAATTAGCTCAACTTTTTTTGTCTTGACTATGGTAAACTGTTGTTCAGTTGAAAATCTTGCAACTGTGTTTCCATTTGCTTCTTATTGCACTGATTTTTACCAATACCATAATGTGCTGTTACTCTCTGATCTAATTTTTTTCAAAAATTACTATCATTCTTTGTCTTCTAAATGGTAAATAATTCAACGTTCTGTTTGCAAATGAATACCAAAATTATGCCCAAAAAGAACAAGTTAGAAGCCTTTCCTTTGAATCTAGGAGGCATGTTCAAGATCTTAGTAGGTGTGTTTGTTACTTTTCTCCCGTTGCCGAGACAAAAAACCTGGCACTCAAAACTAAGGGAGGAAAGGTTTACTTAGCTCAGTTTGTGGAGGTTTCAGTCCATACTTGGCTGGCTCCAAGGTAGAGTGGCATGGCACAGGGGCAACACTTCGAGACAGCACAAGACAGCAAAAGCAGCAAGAGCAAAAGGGGCGGGGGAGCAAGCCTCTTTTCCTCCCTTATATTGTACACTAGCTATCTGCCCCCAGCATCTCTGTGTCTTCCTCTTCTACAAGCTCAGGATGTTTACAAAGTGAGCACCCTGGCCCCCTGCTGAGTCACTTAGTTAAACTTCTAAACTTATCAATTCTAAAATTGACACAACATATTAACCATGACAGTAGGCCAAAAAAGTGCCCCTCTGTTCACCTGATAGTACTGGTGGCCTTATCTTCTTAATTAAAATGTTGCTCTAAATGTTGGTGTAGATGAGAAGATAAATCCATATAAGAAAGGCCACAGCACTAATTTCGTGATGCCTATGATTTAATTAATGATATTAATTTGAAATAAAATGCTTGTAGCTGGAAACAGATGTCTTGGTTAGGACTATGTAATGAAAAGCACCGCTAAATGAACAATTTTTAAAATGTATTGAATCCCCAGTGACTACACTGAGCAGATGGTTATTGCCCTTCTGTCCCAAGTTCTGGGTCTCATGAGGCTGCCAACCTAAAAAAGGACAATTGTTAAGTGACACGTTGCTATGATATATATTTTAATGTGTTTGGCAGATATAGTTAAGCAACTGGCTGAGAGGCTAGGGTTAACCTGGTTCTTTCTGTTGCAGATGGCTGAAGGCATGATCATGAATGATATGTTTGTTTTATTCTTCTTAGGTCACCATATTTGTAGTGATGTCATCTGTGAAGGTGTTAACTTAACAGGGACTTCTGCCAAATAACTGGTGAAAACATGCTCAACAAGATGTATGAAATATTCAGCAGTCACTGTATCAGTCACAAAAATATTCATGGCCATGTGCACAGATAGAGTTGCCTGGGAAGGTGAAGCTGAGAGGAGCTGTGTCTCACATTCAGACTGGTGCATACCCAGGAAAAGACTGGCAGACAGCACATGCTTTATCAGTACCTCGCCTAAGAAAGTTTGCTCCTTTCTCAGTTTATTCAAATGGGGGAGGGGTGCAAAGACTTAAATTATGGCTCTACTGAACAAACAAAAACAAACACTTATTTAAAATTATCTTCTTTTAAAAACAGGTTTGTCAGGAAAGCTGAAACAACTCTGAAATCTGGCTATAACTCAGAGATACATGCTGGCCTAGCCAAAAGAAAGTGTTGATCAGAATTTATCTTTCCCAAATGGAAGTCAAGCGGGTAATCTTGGTGAATCATCAGCCTGATGCATGTCACGCTGTCATCTTTAACTTACTCATAAACCACTTTTATGCTGTGTAGTTAAGAATGTATTCTAATAATATGATGAATACCAATGAATTTATTACTCAATCCAAGAACTGAAACATTAATGATAACATACATCTGCCAAGGAATTTTTCTCTAGCCTATCACCTAGCTTTCTCCTTCGTGTTACTAATTTTGTCAGTTCTCTGATTTAAACATAAACAAATAATACAGAATATATTCAAAGCGTGGAATTTGGTGTAATTGTAAAATCTATAAAAATGTTTTTATACTATATATAGTTTTCTGGGTACTTGCTTTATTTACCCAACATTATTACTGAGAAGCCTCTGTTCCTATCACACAGCAATAGCTTGTTTTCACTTTAACATAACATTTCACTGAATGAATGTAGCATGATTTATTATCAATGTCTTTGTGATGTGCTTTTCAGGGTAAGAATATTGCTTTTCTAAATGTTCTTGTACATATCACCTGCTGTTCATGTGCAAGACTATCTTTTAGGTTTACACATAGGTGTGGAATTACTAGGGTTGAAGGGTATGCAAATGTTTAACTGAATGAAAAATGTCAATTGTTTTCAAAGGTGATTGTATCAATTAATGCTCCCACCAGCGATGTGGATTATAACCATCCATGTTCTTTACAATACTTGGTATGAGTTCAGTGATTCTTCCCACTCTTCCTGCCATTCAGTTGTTGGATTCAACCATTGGGCTTTGTATTGTAGCTATTGTATTTTAAATTTTAAGATGTTCATTGGTTGGCTGTTTTCTATATCATATGTCTTGCACTGATATTTTTTGTTGTTTAAGCATTTCTGTTATTGCTTGTTGAGGTGTTCTTATGATGCTACTGTATAATTCCCTGTTAGATAATTCTAACATTTCTGTCTTCTCAGTGTTGGGATCTATGGATGGTCTTTTAAATTTCCATGAGCTCTTCCTAGTGTTAAGTTTGATGTTATTTTTTATTGAAGCCAGGATGTTTGATTATTATGAAACTCTGGATATTATTTAATATTTGCATTTTAGCTGGCTTCTTCTGACACTGATCTGGCAGGGGAAAGAAGAATATTTTGTTACCACTGGATGAGGATCACATTCCAGTTCCCATTGTGTCTCCATGGACATCCTGGGGGCTGCTCCATGTTACTGGGGATTGATGTTGGTGTCCGTTCTCATGAAGCCTCCTCTAACATTTCATTACTCTCAGGTGGACATGAAAGTCCCCATTCCATACATGGTCCCCATTGACTTTATGGTGGGGGCACTTTGTCACCACATAGGAAGATTGAAAGTCCTGGCCGCATATTTAGATATCTGTGATACCAGCTGGCGGGGGAACTATACAGCCTAGCGGCAGTGCCATGAGAGTGAAATCTAAGCACTTCACTCAGCCTTTTCTGGAGTGGCCAGGGATGAGGCTGTAGGGTTGCTTTCTTGTTTTGTTTTGTTCCTGTGGTTTTGGGCTAGAATAGAGCAATTATTGTTTAAAAGCTTTTTGGCTTGATATATATTGCACATTTCCTGCTCTTATAGTTTGAGAGATCAGGGTTTTATTGAAGCCACTTTCTATTTTGTCTGTATCTACTGGCATTTCCATGTTTCTATCTTTTCAAGCTCCAAATGTGGGAAGTATGAAGCAAAAAGAAAACCAGGGAACTTACCACTATGTCATTTCTTTGATAATGAGATCTATAGCTGGTCTGCCACAGAATCTTCTTATGGTTTGTTTAATAGATACTATCCAGGAATTCTAGAACTCAGGAGATGGAAGAAAGAAGTATATCAACTTCATCTTGTTTTAAAAAAATTGATTTCTATTTCTTCAAAAAACTAGAAGAGCTGAAAACATAGCTTAATTCATTTTATGAGGACAGTATTATCTTTATACCACCACAAACAAAGATATAAAAAGAAAAGAAAATTAGAAGCCAATATTTCCTATGAATATAGATGCATTAGTCTTCAACAAAATGCTTTCAAACCAAATCTAAGAATATATGAAAATGATTATAGACCATGACCAAGTGGAATTTCCCTGGTCGTGCAAAGTTGTTTCAATGTCTGAAAATCAGTCACTGTATCATTTCAGTAGTTAGGGTGGAGTTTTAACTTAGATGGCTTTAGAATCTGCTCAGGAGATTGGTAGAGAACACTTAAATTGTGTTTGAGTGAGTCCTGGGAGACACGGCCTTCAAGTCTTGTCTAGTCCCTTGTTCCTTCTGCTCTGACAGCCTTTTACCTGCTCCACTTCCCAGCCACAATGAACTAAATGGCTTTGGTCCACCATGCCCTTCTACCATGATGTCTGTGTCTTGCAGCCAGCTAATCATGGACTGAAATTGAGCAAATTAAACCTTTCTGCGTTTAAGCTGTGGCCATTAAGTATTGTGTCTCAGCCATAGGAAAGCTGGCTATAACAGAAAATTGGTGCCTGAGAAGTGTGGTTGTTGCTGTGATTATATCTGACCACATAGTTTCGAAGTCTTTGGAACTGATATGTAGGGGGAGTTGGGAAGAGTTTGGAGATGCAGGCTAGAGAAGCTGTAGAATGCTAAAAGTATAGTCTGAATGCTATAAGTATAGCAATTCTGGTCAGAGCTCAGAAGACCAGAATGTTGATAAAAATGTGGAAAGTAAAGGCCAGACTCAGGACTCCATTGGTAGTGAAATAGGGGCCACATGTATATCACTCTGGCTGAAAAATTGTCTACATTTTGCCCATGTCCTAAGACTTTCCAGAAGACTTGGATTAAGACAGCAGACTAATTAACTGAATGGAGGGAATTTTAAGGCAGTCCAACATTTAGGTTGTTGCATGATTACTACTGGCTTCTTTTAGCCAGATTTATAGTGAGAATTGGGTGGAAAGGGCAGAGCAGGAAATTTTGAAATACTTAAATATTGACCTAGAAGGAACCATGTACAAAGTTGAAGCCAAAGGAGGTATAGCTGCTAAACAGATTAACCATTAAAAAGAAATCAAGTACTTTGTACCAGAACAAAAAGGAAGGATGACTTGAGAGTACCTCAGGAATCAGAAATACCCCACCAACTGCAGGATCATTTTTATAAAACAATTAAATATGAAAACAATTCCATGTGCAATGGTATCAAAATAATAAAATTCACAGGAAAAAACTCACAAAAGAAATGAGGCATTGAATGTTGAATACCTCAAAGCATCACTAAAACTACAGAAAAAATATTAGAGAGCTCTCACATTATAATTGCTGATACATTGTGTCAGATTGAGAAGTTTAGAAGCTTAACTAAGTGACTCAGCAGTTCTACATTTTTGGGTGTTGGGGTGTTGCCGTCGTGTGCTTGTTTGTGTCTTTGTGTGTTGTGCTGTTTTGTTGGTTGTTTCATTTTGTGAAGTTTAGAAGTTTAATGAAGCAACTCAGGAGGGGGCCAGGGTCTTCACTTTGTAAACATCCTGAGCCTGTGCAAGAGGAGGACACCCAGATGGTGTGAGTGCCTCACCCAGCCTAGAGCAGGTAGCTTGATTACAATATAAGGGAGAAAAAGAGGCTTGCTTTCTCCCCTTTTTGCTCTTTTTGCTTTTGCTGTCTTCTGTTGCCATGAATGGTTGCCCTTCTGCTGTGCCACCCTGGCTTGTAGGCAAATGATTATAAACTGTGAGCTAAATAAGCCTTTCCTTCCTTAATTTTGGGCATCAAGTAGTTTGTCTCAGCAATGAGAAAAGTAATTAAAACACATTTATGGGTTAAAAGGCTTGATATTATCAAGATGAAAGTGTTTCTTAAATTAATATACAGAGGTAATGTAATCCTATCAAAATTCTGCCCCTTTTGCAGAAATTGATAAGCTGATCCCAAATGAAAATGTAAGAAATCCAGCAATTCCTTAGACAAGAAGTGAAAGCTATACTGGAAAAGAAGAAAAAGTTGGAAGATGCACACTTTTTGATCCTAAAGCATAACCCAAAGCTACTATAATCAAGGCTACATGATACTGGCATAAAGATAAACATATAGATGAGCATATAGATGAGTGGAGTAGAACTGAGAGTTCAGGTATAAACCCATATTCCTATGGATAATTGATCTTCATCAAGGATACCAACAAATAGCAATAGTTTTCTCAACAAATTATGCCAAAACAATTGGATCTTCCCACATAGAAAATATATTTGAACTGCTTCCTTACATCATATGCTATTCAGAATAGATTAAAGATCTCAAACTAAGGGCTAAAACTACATAAATATTAGAAAAGGTATATATGTACATATTTGTGATTCTGGATTAGGAAACAGTTTCTGACGTGTTACCAAAGGCATATACAATCAAAAAATAGATAAATTTGACTTCAAACTTCAATAATTTTGAACTTCCAAGAACAGTATTAGGAAATAAAGAAAATAACGTAAAGAATAGGAGAACGCATTTGAACGTCATATGTCTGACAAGGATTTAGTATTTAAATCCTTTCAGAGCTTTTTCCATCTGCCTGGAAGAATGTTTTTGGTAAAAGTATTTGAGGAGCAGGGTTTTAATTCAATAATCTACTATCCCTAATTTGATAAAATAGCTTAGGCAGAATGCTATGTTTAAGGAAATATTTAAGTTATGAAAAACACATTATATTTTCAGAATCACTTTGTATTTTTGCTGGATTTAAATTGATGTTTTCACCTTGTGAGTAATTTTTGTAGATCATGTTAAAAATGATCATGTTGACTCATCTTCCATGGGTGCTTGATTGTGGTTCCTGGTATAATCTCTGGCAGGAAAACCTTACTGAAGAATTTGTTTTGGTTTTTTGGTGTGGGTAAATTGCATAACCGAGTGTAAAGCATGACTGTTGAAGAGTTCCAATCCTTCTAGTGGTATTTAGAAATATTATTACAAATATTTGGCTTTATCACATTGAAAAGTGTCATTGTAGAAGGCACATGACACAGAACTTAGAGTTTTGACATATTTTTCAACTTAGAAGAAGGCTTAGCAGCAGGCATCTCTGAAGAAAACCACTAACTACAATTTAAAAACAAATAATTCTCCAACTTTCCCATAGTGGATTCATCCTGCAAATACCAAGCTTAATGAAACACATCCTTTAGTGAAATACACTAAAGGAGCAATAATAATCACCAATTTACTTGAATACGCTGACATTTAGTTGAATAGTGAGATGCCTGCACAGATGTTCAGTGTTATAATTTCTTGTGGAGGCTAGTACTCGTTTTCATCTTTGAAATGCTTTTGAAAATCTTGGGAAAACATTTGGTTTTTAAATGAAGCTTAGCAATAATCTCACTCTCGATCTGGATGATAGTTTTCATGCAATGAGTGTTTTTTCTGTGAATCTTGGGAAATTCTGGGAATTCATTGTTTTTTAACTTTCCACCTCAAAATTTCTTTCTTTAATGGAAAAGTCTGTGTCATACTCACTAGTGTGAAAGTGGCTTTTGAAGTAACTGGCAGTCCTGATGGATAATTCAAGGGTGATGAGACAAATATATCAATCAGTGTTAGAGTAATGCTGCGTAACAAACTGGCCACACAACAAAAAGCATTTACCTCTCATTAATGTATCAACTTATCTGAGCTCCACTAGACGAGGCTCTAGGTCATTGGGCCAGTTTAGATCTGTTTCACATTACCTTATTTTTTGCAGATAAGCAGGCACCTTTCTGCCCAGGCATATTGTTTTCATATGAAGGCAGAGTGCAAGAGAACAAGCCCTGTCATGCAAGCACATCAGGTAATAACTCATTGGCCAAGGCCAACATAAGACTTCACCCAAAAAGGTAGGGAAATATACTCTGCCTCCAATGGAAGGAATTACAAAACCACAGGGAGAAATGTATAGAAGCACAAAAAGGTATAGAATCAGAGCCAAAAATTTGATTGCCATATGCATATTATCTTGAGAGGTCTCAAATAAATTTCATATTTAGTATATATATGCCACTTTATCATTTTATATACATAAAAACAAAATCTATTATAATGCAGTGGTAAATTTCAACTATCCCTTCCTTTTGAAAATTTTCAAGGCATCAGAACTCCCTTTTAAAGCAATTTTATGTAGATTTCAATTTGTGGAATGAGTAGTGTTTGAGCTACTCTAGGGGGAGGCAGGAGTGGGAGTTGGGGTTTGGGTTGCCAGGTAAAATAGAGGATGCCCAGCTGGATCTGAATTTCAGATAAACAATAAACAATACATAAGTATATCCTTTGGTTTTTCTTTTTCTTCTGGCTCAATCTGGCAACTTCAGTTGGAGCAACTCATAACTATCCCCAGCCAACCTCCTCCTCCACTACTGGTTGCAGCTGAATACACTTCAGTGCCCTGGTCTGTTCAAATAGGACTGTGCCTCACTCCTCTGCCTCTGGGCTGTGGAAATAGCATGATTCTACTCCCCATTCTGTCTTTTTCAGCCTCTTCCATGGGAAGCACAGTTCATGAACACCTTCATCTCATAGGCCCCCTTGTTTTATTCTGGGCCTCCTCTCAGAGAATTTGTTGGGAAGAAAATCAGTATTGTCCTTAAGGCTGAGCTTGGAAGTACAAAGCAGAGACAAATGGTTATCCTCCCAGTAGTCACCAGCATTAGACTGTGGAGGAAACTCTGCCAAATATCCCACATGAAACTGCTTGGAAGAAGAGTTCTGATGCTTAGAGAAAGACTCTAAGAAGGGAATGATGAAAATCCTTTGTCATTGTAGATCCTGCTGAGAGTAGATACTGATTCCTCACCTATCACCTGAAAGATTCGGTTTTGCCTGGTGGTTTGCAGTGATCAAGGTTACTCCTGGCGCCCATGCTCTCCCTCCCCTTTCCTCTGCAATGACAGCTCTGCCATCTTGCATCTCATATATTGAGATTCTGAATACCTTTGTTTGAGAAAATCATAGGTCCTTAGTTGACAAGACTAGAACTTGAGGTTGTGTTATAAAAACTTGGCTCCGCAAACCTCTGTCCACACCATTTGTGCAGAATAATGAGCACCTTATGGTTAGGCTGGAAACATCAGCACTGTTATAAATGATGTGACTGATTTCCTTCCTTCAGTGCAAGGATTTAAACTGTGGGGAGTCAGGGGAAACCTCAGGCCATATTGAATGAAAGTTACTGTAGTTTTGTGTCTCTGTAGATCATGAACAGATGGGCACATCAGAGTCTGTGGGCTGTTGCATTAAATATTGCTCCTTGAACAGCATGCCAATCTTCCTGAAGATTTTAATGAGTGAGGAATATTGAACCTGCTGGCATGCTGACATCAGCAGTGAGCTCAAAAGTTCTGATAAAGGCAGATGGATGTTTTCTTTTATTGGTTAAATTCAGAGGAGATTCAGAAGTCAGGAGTCTCTAGGAGAAGCTTGGGTGAAAGACCTGTCTATGATTTGTTCCAGGACAAAGGGAAAGAGATGGATTAAAGGAGCTTTGGAGTCCTTCCCTCACCTCCATTCTTTCAGGGGCCAGCTGAAAGTCACCAGTGTGTTCTTTGGCCTGCTCTCTACACATCCAAAAACTAAACAATGCAATAAATTTTATTTATTTCTTCCCAACAATAAATTTTATTTATTTACTTCAAACAGCAGCTGCAAGAAAAAAAAAGCAAAAAATTGTCTTCATGTCTCAAAAATAACAGAAAACTCCATGTGCTTTGGAAATAAAGTCCACACAATAAATGGTAACATTGGGGCCAAGTAAGACCTTAATGAGAACGTAGAAAATAAAATGCAATAAGAACACAATCTGCAGTGATAAGAGGTAATGTGATGACTGTTGCTTGAAATATGTGCTGAAAACAAACAAAAATAACATGTTCGTTCTCAGTGTCTTGCCCTTTAAGACCAAAAGAATTTTATTTTATTCTATTTTATTTAGGTGATTAGCTGCAGCGATCTAGTGCATTATTAAGGCTGGCAGAAGTGGGTTGTCTGTTTTGCAGAGGACAATAAAGCATTCAGGGGCCACCGGCATGCAATTTTTGTAACCTTGTTAGATGCCCTGATGGCATCTTCTGAGAGCAAAGATGGTAAGTGAGTGGCTGCAGAGGGCTTGAAGCACATGCCCCGCTCTGTAGAGGCAGAGCTCATTGTTCATTCCCGGGCATCTCTTAGTATATGCAAGACTGTAGAAGCAAAGGCTCTGCCACCCAGACATCAAAAAGTTTTTGAAAGCAGAACAAAATTTCATTTCACAACTTCAGTGAAAGACACTTGTGAGGTACTATTGCAAGAGTAGAGTTGTTTGCTATTGTGCATGGGGAACACTGTCCAAGACCCCAACGGACTTCTGAAACCATGGATGGTACCAAACTCTCTACATATTATATTCATTCCCATACATATATACTTAGGATAAGGCTTAATTTTTAAATTCAGTACAGTAAGATATTAACAATAACTAACAATAAAATAGAACAATTAAATTACATGAATGTCCTCTCTCTGTCTTAAAAGAGTCAAGACAAATATTAATATTTTCAGACCTCAGTTCACAGCAGGCAGCTGAAAGCAGGGAGTGCAAAGCCACAATTAAGAGAGGACCACTGTAGTTTGAACAGTGGGCACAGCAGCAGGGATGTTAACATTTTACTCTTCTGCAAATCTTCATGACGCGTTGGAGGCATTCAGTAAGAAGAACAGCAAGGCCCTAGGGTAAGTAGTGCTATCTGCAAGATGATACAGCTGACAAACGGCCATCACAGGCACGTGGAAGGAATGAGAGGGGGAAAGTAGTAGACTTTTAACTTACTCCTCATGACAGCACTGCTCTTGATATTTTAGGGATGACCCTGAGCACTCACTAGAGATGCTACTGACTAATATGTAAGCATCAAAGCGGGGGTAAACAGCTAATCTAATTTGCTCACCCTCTGGACATACATGATTTAATGTAAATTTTCCCATAGGTATTTTTACATCACCCCATACTTTGCTAGAATTGGTTTCACTCAAAGACCTTCAGCTAAAAAAATGAACAAGCTTGGATTTCATTGTGAGTCTGTGGATATAAAGCACACTCAATTCCACCGCATGGTCACCAAAGCAAGAATGGTCTTAATCTCCACTTACATGGCCCATATATCCAAGCCTCTATTAAATGTGAAGAGTGGCCATTCACATGCAAGGTTTTTAAAATTTATTTCTGTGCACAGCAGAATCATATGTTAATTGTGACCCCATGTGTATGGCTCAAGTGACACTCTCCTCATTCTCATTTGACTGTAAAGAAAAGAAATATTTCCTCCAAAGTTAATAATTTTGTAGAATCCTGCAACATATGGCATATTATGATATCCACCATGAGACACATAATGTGCAGTGTTAGGAGACCCAAATTCTGAGTCTTGCCTTCCCATTATGTAACATACAGTTTTAGCTATCCCTGTTCTGTAGTTCTTCATCTGTAAAGTGAGGATGACAACTGGAACTCAGTGGATAAGCTCCAGATCGGTATGCCCAGGTGTGGATCAAGGGGCAAGGCCAGGGCCAGAGGCAGGGTTCATAATGGAGTGCTGGGAATTTTCTGGGTGCTATCTGTCTGGAAGAGTCCCCATGCTATTGTGGGGGCAGAGCTCCCCACAATTGGGCATTCCCTGGTTACCAAACTTAGGTTGTGCTCTGAGTAAGCTTTGGGGGAATGCTGCTTACTACAGCCATGGAAAGTAATTAGAAACAATATTCTGCTCTGTTGGTTCCTTGTGTGTTGATTTTGCTTGTAACATAGATGCCTAATAATTATTGTTTCTAATATTTATTCTCTGAAGAGCCGGCTGATCAAGGTTGCCCTGAGTTTTCATGATTATCTGATTTCACCTGTACTAACTGTGGAGAAGGGAAGAAAGACCTAGATAACCTAGTTATCACTGGGTTATAACTCAGCCATATACATATACATATATTCATGCATGCATAATTATATACATGCATATATAATTTTATAATGATATACAATATAATGCATATAAATAATGCATATATAATTTTTATAATTCTATAGTGTGAGTTGTTGGAGGAAGAACAAGAGAGAGAGGAGAGAGAGAGAGAGAGAGAGAGAGAGCAAGCCTTGATGGAGCTCACTCATCACCTTGAGTTTGAAAAATAGATTGTTAGAAATTATTAGATACAGTTTGTAGTAAAAGAAATGCTAGGTTGTTTTCCAAAGATGATTCTCCACTTTAGTATGACTCTTAGAATATAAAAGTGTAGCTTGAGCATCCCTAATCTGAAATTCAATGTAGTGCAAAATCCTAAACTTTTTGAGAGCTGACACGTACGACTCCATAGGGGAAAGATTCCACATCTGACCTCATGTGATGGGTCACTGTTAAAGCACAGGTGCACTAAAGACACCTTCCAACTATGTACATAGGTGTATATGAAACATAAATGAATTTCATGTTTAACCTTGGGTCCTAGCAGATAAATGTATAGATAGATGATAGATAGATAGATAGATAGATAGATAGATAGATAGATAGACAGATAGATTCTTAAATGTGAAAAAAAAACTAAATAGGAAACACTTCTGCTGCCAAGAATTCCAGTAAGGGATATTAAAAGTCATGGTGAGATATGAGGTGTGACTTAGCATATGACCAATGTGCTATCTGTAGATGACACCATGGTCTGATAGAACATTCTGGAATGACAAAAATGTCCACTGTGGTTACCACTGGCCACATGTGTCTACTAAGCTCTTTATCATTTTTTTATTTTAAAAGTAAGAGAATGAAAGCATATTAATAAGCAGACATCCATTTACAAAATAGCACAAGTACAATACAAGCAATACTGAGCTCTTGAAATGTGGCTATTCTGAGTGCCTATGTGGAAGCTCTGATAGGCTCCCAAATAATCCAAATAACAGGTAATAGTTGCACTAAGAGTCTTGGAACATTGAGATTTGGGTTAAGTTTGTGGGCTTTTGGATCAGGGTTAGTTGACTGCCTTCTGCACTCCCAGGGAAGACATGGGCACTGCTATTCCCCTGGTGCTTGCTCCGTGTTAGGGAATGCATGAATAAGTCAGACTTACCTCTTAACAGTCCTCTTCTTTCTCCGAGTAGTCAACTTATCAACTCATCAAGTTCTTTGCTGTCGTGCCAGGCAGAGGAGACAATGGTACTCATGATTCAGTCCCAAAGCCATTGTAAAGCCAGTATGAAATAGTGAAAACTCAGTGTGCACTTGCAGGACTTTCGCTTCTACCTAATGATAACCCTCACACTTCAAAAAAAAAATTTTTTTTTACTTTTAAAGATGAAAAAAATTGGAATTTTCAAAACAAGATAATTGGGCAACAATAGTTAATACGTTGCATATTGTTATCTTTAAATTAGTTACTCAGAGTACAAGATACCAGTATTTAATTGTGCAAATATTTGCACAAATCTTTCTTTTCAATGAACTAAGAGAAATTAGTAGTATACCTATCTTAACTATCATATGCTTTTTTCTTTCTGCTTTTGCCTTGCTTTTTTTTAATCCATTCCCCATCTCAGATTTTCTTTCCTTTTGAATTTCTTCCCATTTTACAATATCTATTGTACATTTTGGATATTATTTACTCTGAGCTTCTCCCACTAGTGAGACAATATGATGTTTACATATGTGAGTCTTGTTTATCTCACTTAAGAGTATGGTCTCTAGTTTCATCCATTTACCTATAAAAGTCTCCAGTTTATCTTTCTTTATGGCTGAATACTTTTTTAAAGTGTAGAAGATTGTGTTTAAATAAAGACTTAGCCAGAATAGTGAATAAATGAAAATTAAACAGAAATTTTGACAAAGCAGAGATGCTAGTTTGATTGAAGATTTTGCAGGTGGAGCCCGTTCCCAAACTTCCCAGATCTCCAGGAACACCCCCTAGTCTCCTTAAGAACCCCAGGGATACCTGTATATCACTAAACAATCAGCAGCAGCCACTCCAGCCAAGGAAATTATGTACATATAGAATAAAGTTTGCTTCTTATATGCATCAATTCTTTTTATTTACTTTTTCATGCACTGAACACATTTATTCAATAAATCTCTTTTTATTATCTCACATAAGTAATGCAAAATGGTGGGGCTTGTTTCGGGAATTTGGTTCTTGCATTTAGCATATCTTGATAATTTAAAATCCTATCACCCCTCTCTCCCTTCCTCCCCCCTGCTGATCCTGTTCTCTACCTACTAAAGTCTACCTTCTAGTTTCCGAGCATCTGTCCTTCATTTCACTCATCAATGTATTTATTTATTTCCTTTTTAGGTTTCTCATATAAGAGAAAACATGCTATATTTAACTTTCTGAGTCTGGATTGTTTTTCTTAGGATGATGATCTTGAGAACCATCAATTTTCCCACCAGTGGCAGGATTTCATTCTTATTTATGGATGAATAATATTCTATTGTGTGTATATACTGCATTTTCTTTACCCAGTCACCAGCTAACCAGCATCTATGCTATTTCTAGGGCTTTGCTATTGTGAACTGGGATACACATGTATCACTCTCATGTGATATGTTGAATTTTTTGAGGAACATACCCAGGAAGAGTACTGTATAGCTGGGTCAAATGTGGGTACCTTTCCCTTTTCATTCTAGCCACTACTGCTTTTGTGTACTTCATGATAGCATTCCAACCAGGATGATTTGAACTCTGAAAGTAATTTTGATTTTGATTTTCCTAATGGCTAACGATGTTGAACATTTTTGTTTGTTCTTGCTTGAATCGTTTGTTTTGAGGGGATAATATTTTTTGAGTTCTTTATATATTTTAGATATTAGCCCTCTAGAACAAGAGTAGCTAACAAAAACTTTTCTCCAATTCTGTATACTGTCTCTTCACTCACCTGTAAAGCTTTTTAATTTGATTTAATCCCATTTGTCAATTATTGATGTTATTTCCTGTACTACTGGAATTCTCTTCAGGAAGTCTTTGCCTATAGCCTTTTTTCTATGTTATCTTTTAACAATTAAGAGTTTCTGGTTTTTTATGTGTAGGTATTTGATCAACTTTTATGTGATTCTAGTAGAGGGTGAGAGATAGGGATATAGTTTCAGTCTTCTACATATGGATATCCAGTTTTCCTAGCACCATTTGTTAAAGAGTCTGTATTTGGTCCCTTTGTGAGACATCAGATGGCTGTAGGTGCATAAGTTTGTTTTGATGTCTTCAGTCCTATTCCACTGATGCACAGATCAGTTTTGTGTGGTACCATGCTTTTTTTCTTCCTAGAAATTTGTAATATATCTTGAAGCCCAGTATTGTGGGGCCTCCAGCATTGTTCTTTTTGCTCAGGATTGCTTTGGCTGTTCTTAATCTTCCTGATTCCATACGAATTTTAAGATTTTTTTCTGCTTTATGGAGAATGTTGTGGATATTTATTGATTTTTTTTTCTGGTATTGGAAATCGAAATCAGGACCCTGTGCACTTGTACCAGTGAGCTATATCCCCGGCCCTTGACTTTCATATAATGAACCATCCTTTCATCCTTAGAATGAAACTTACTTGTTCATGGAATCTGATTTTTTAATGAGTTGCTAAATTCTGTTTGCAAGATTGTACTGAGGATTCTTGTATTAATTTTCATTAAATACAATATTGTGATAGTTTTGGAGATTTTTTTTGAGTTCTTATCCAGTTTTGGTATTGGGGTAATGCTGGATGCTAGAATGAGTTTGAAAATATTCCTGTTCCCTTTTACTACATGGAAAAGTTTCAGGAGCAGTGACAGTAACTCTTCTTCAGAGGTCTCACAAATTTCAGTGATAAATTCACTAGAACCTAAGCCTTTCTCAATTGATACAGTTTTTGTTACAGTGCCAATCTCATTGCTTGTAATTGATTTGTTTAGATTTTTTACACTGACTTGGTTCAGTGTAGTAGGTCATGATTTTTAAATTAATTTCTGATAATCCTATGGATTTAAATAGTGTCTGCTGTGATTTTGTCTTTTTTTCACCTCTAATTTTATTAATTGGGGCCTTTCCACTCTTTATTTTGTTAAGTTTGACTAAGAGTTATCTACCTTGTTTATACTGTCAAAGAACAAACTCTTTGATTCATTGATCATTTGTACTGTTGCTTACGTTTCAATTTCATTAGCTTCCATTGTGATATTTATTTTTTCTTTCTACTAGTTGTGGAATTGGTTTGTTCTTGTTTTTCTAGGACCTTAAAAAACATCATTAGCTTATTTATTTAGAATCATTCTGTTTTTCTAATGTAGGCAGTCAAAACTATAAACTTCTCTCTTTGCCTAGTCTCACCAAATTTGTTTAGAAGTTTACTTTGTTGGCCATGAGTATAGCTACTCCTGCTTGCTTTCAAGTTCCAGATGCTTAGGTTAACATTTCCATCCTTTCACTTTCAGTCCTTCTATGTCTTTGCAGACGAGTGTGTTACTCGCGGGTAACATACACGGGTCTTGGTTTTTGATCCAAGTTGCCAGTCTGTGTCTTTTAACTGGCAAGTTAATAACATAGGGGAAAGAAATTCCCAACCTGCAAGATGTCCAGTATAGAGCACCCTTCCCAATCCTTGTCACAGCCCAGGAAGTTTATATTTGTAATCCCATGGAAAAGTTACTGGAATTCTAGTGTGTTAATTCTAATCTACCACTTCCAGTGTAACCCATGGCAAGAATAAACAACTAAGGCATATACAAATATGGGGAGCCAAGGGGTCCTAAGTCCAATTACAATGACCACTAGCTGGAACAAAGGCCTTGACCCAGGGCCAAACCTGGCTTTTTTTTTATTTTTTGAGGAAGGGGTGGCTTGAGGATGAGTGACTGTAAGAATGATGGGAAGTAGTTGAGTGCTGTGAATTGGCCTAGGTAGGAGGCCTGAAATCACCTCTGCAATATGCAGAGAGAAGGATATGCAGAAAGAGTAATCTGCATAATACAATTGAGATAGTTTTTGGATCAGATGTTTTGGGATCAGTGCTTCAGCTCTGATGTGTAATCTTTTATACCCTGGGAGGTCATGGCCTCTTATCTTGAGGCTCCATCCCATCCCACAGCATGGAGCATGGCTGTCCATCATGCCTCACCCCAGCTCACACATGGGAGCTATGGGCTGCCCAGGGAAACAGTGCCCTGTTGTCTTTGCTTCAAAGGTTACATATCAGCACCTCTGTTGGGCCAACACGCATGGCTTAAAGCCAACTGAAAGGATAAGGAAAAGTCCTAGCTATCTTTATACATATCAATATGTGGAAATAGAATCAGGTTCAGCCAAAGTGGAGCCAATTGCTCCTCCTTCAAGGAGAGTTGCCCAGGTGGTCCTCCATAGTCTGGTATGAGTTCATGTTCTCTAAAACTGAAGAATGAATTTTAGGAACAACGGAGGTTAGGAGTGGAATCTATTTATTGGGGGAAAGAAAGCTTCTGTCTGAGAGAGAGACAGAAGAGGTTCCAAATGGGTTGCCATGGACCCTGCTTTTTCTAGGGATTTATATAGAGCAAATCCATGTGAGGTGGGTCCAAGGTGGGAACCACGGGAAATTGCAAAGTAGGCATGAGGTGGGACAAAACTATGGTCAACCAATAAGATTATGTGTATAATTGCTCAGGTAAAATTGATTAAATTGGGATCAAATGGGGAAGCAAATCACTTAGCACGTGGGCATAAGTACAGAACAGGAGCTTTTCCTGTAGGGGGCTAGGTCAGTGGTTCTTTCTGGTTTTCTCAAGGTGACTGGTACCTATTTAGAATATCAGTCCCTGATGTTTATCCTTGGGAAGTATGTGGGTGCATTTGTTTTATCTTTTATCTTAAGGTTTAGCACACAGTGGAGGTGCCTGTCTCTCCCACAGCTGCCAGGTATCTTGTCTCCTGCACTGGCTCCTTCAGGGCCTATCCCTATCTGACTGCCTATAATATTTTATCTAACTAAGTTGCCTATAACATTAAGACCATTTACATTGAATGTTATTATGGAAAGGCATATACTAATTCCTGCCATTTTTTGATTTCTAGTATTTGATTTATTTTTGTTTCTTATTTTTTAAAAATCTCCTTTCCCAGAGAGATTTATTCTTTCCTTTGGTCTCATGGTTTTGCTGCCTTCTTCATCTGTATTTAGAATTTCCTTTAGTATTCTGTACAAGGCTGTCTTAATGGTCATGTGTTTCTTTATACCTATCATAGAAGAGCTCTTTTCTCCTTTTATTTGGGAGGATAGCCTTGCAGGATATAGTAATCTGGGATGATATTTATTTTTTTCAGGGCTTGAAACATATCATTTCAAGACCTTCTGTCCTTTAAGGTTTCTGTTAAATTGTTGTAACAGTTTCGCTATTGTTCTGATGGATTTTCCCTTATAATGGTTTATTACTTCTTTCTAAATGCTTTCAACAGGGGCTGGGGATTTAGCTCAGCGGCACAGTGCCTGCCTGGCAAATGCAAGGTCATGAGTTTGATTCCCGGTACCAGGAAAAAAACAAACAAGCAAAAAATAAATAAATAAAAGAAGGTGGATAAATGCTTTAAAAATTCTTTCCTTTTCTGAATTTTGACTACCATGTGTCACGCAGAGGTTATTTTCTGGTCATGTATATTTGGGGCTCTTAATGCCTCTTTTACCTGAGTATCCATCTCATTCTCCAGGTTTCTGTAATAATTTTAGTGAATAGATTTTTTATGTCATTACTTTGTGCCTTCATTCCCTTCTCAAGGGCAGTCATTTTCAAATTAATTATTTTAGAGTTGTCTCAGGACTCCTAGATAATTTTTTCATTGTTTCTTCTTTTGTTCACTATACAGTAACTGACTGAATGTTCTTGTGTGTGCATCTTGTCTTCAAGTCCTGATATCCATTCTCCTAATTCATCTTGCCTGTGGCTAAGACCTTCGGTTGAGTATTTCATTTGACTTATTGAGGTTTCCATCTCTGGAATTTCTGTTTGATTCTCTTTTTTTTTTTTTTATAACATCTATCTCTTTACTGAAGTGTTCTTTCATAATCTGCTTTTGTCTTCCTTACTTTATTCAGAACAGAAGCCCCCATGCCCCGTGGCTATGGGCTGAATGCTGATACCCCACCCTTCCTGAAGCAAGATAGCATCTGCTGAGGTCAGCTGTCACAATACAAGCATCTGGGCATAGAGAAAATCTGGCTCCTCATTAAAGTATTTCTTATCTATCCATTCTCTACAGTTGCTGTTCCATGTGTGCTACCCCTCCCCATGTGCTTGTTGCTTGCTAATAAAAGCAGGGCAGCCGTAAGATTGTTGTGCCTGTCCACTAGAGATAGGTTCCTTCCAGTCCCCCTTGTACTTTAAATTTTGTCTTCTGTCTTTCTTTATTGTCCATCATTCCCCCCACAGGTATCCGGGGGCTTAATCAGCCCCTGGAAATTCAGCTGCTTATTTGTAACTTCTTTCAGCTCACTGATACATTCAGTATCTCTACTTTGATGTAATTAATCATTTTAACTATCAGATTTTTTTAATTCTTTGGAATTTCATCCATTTAGACATCTGTGGGGTCAGATTTGAAGAATTTATAAAGTTTTGGAGGTGCCCATTGCCTTGTTTTCTCATTAGCACTGTGTTTCTGTGTTGCGGTGTGCAGATCAGGTGGAAAGGCTGTCTCTTGCACTGTGGTATGGGGGTCTTTTGATGGGTGCCTTTCTCTTTGTGACATGCCCGGGGCTGTGAGACATACGCTCCTGTGGGAGTTTCCTCTCATTTGTTCTGGGTGCTGGGTTCAGCCCATATCACTGTTTTGAGAGAATAAAGTAATTATCAATCACATTAACAGTTGAGAAGCTAACCATATATAACAGCAGGAAATTGAGTATTTGTTTTAAGACATCTGTGCTATTATACTATCTCAGGAAAATACAGAGAAAGTAATATAATATTGTAGGCTAGAAAAATTTAGTCCTTGCTGATATTCAGATTCATAGTATATGTGCATACCACCGTGCTCAGGAGCCTCTAGTGCTCTGGGGGAGGCTGTATTCCTGCCTTGCTCTCTCCAGCCAGCTCTGCCCCATCACTTCTCTCCTCTCGGTCTCTGGTGCTCCCAGCTCCCAGCTATGGAGCCTCTTTGGCCCACTTCATGGCATCTGAGGTCAAGCAGGGGAGAGACTTCCCACACATCTCCCTGCAGTGCTCTGGCATTTTTCTCACTCCCCTGTGGGTCCCAGCTCTGCTGTTGCTTTCTGAGTCTCTCTCTGGCCAGGGTTTCAGTGGCTCTGGGGTTGGCAAGACACGGCCTCTGCCATTCAGGAGTTTTTTGTCCTCCCCGGGTGATCGCAGGACCCAGCTATGCTGTTTGCTGAGCCTCTTCTTGGCCTGCAGTGATGTCTGGGATGGTGCAAGATACAGACCTTCCAGCCTGGGTTTTCATAGGTCCTCCCCACTGCAAACCCCCTATGTTTTTCTCTGGATCACAGATCTTACGTTGCTTAGTGCACTCTCAGCCAGGTCTGTTTTCCTCCAGCTTTTCTCTGTCCCTTGGGGCTTACTGGTCCTACCCCAGCCCTTGTCCTTTGAGTGCCTCTCTGACTTGTGATTTCCACAGTGCCCTGATCCAGGGAGGCCCTATCCACCAAATATCTCAGTTTTTGGGCCCCGCCTTTTATGACCATGGGAGAACTCCTTGGCCCAGGGCACCAAGAGTGGAGGCGGCTAGTCTGCATGCTGATTGACAGCTCCCCTTCTTGGCTCCCCACTCCCGATGAAATTTGTACATTTCACCAAATGGTACGTTCTTCAAACCTGCACTTTAAGCAGCTCCAGAGTGGAGTGGGGGTCTTGCTTCTTATTCTACAACTAATTCCCCCGTTTCTAGATTTCATCTGTGCACTATTTCCCTCAAGGTATATTCATGTAGCTGATCTCCCTCCCACACCCTGCAGCCTGCACCTCCCGACCTTGGTAACTGGGCCACCTGTGAGTACTGCTGCTGCTTGTAACCTGCCTTGATGGATCTCTCGCATCAGACCTTTGGTACTCATAGCATTATAGGATTTATTATTGTTGTTCTTGTTGTTGTTGTTGTTAGTTGCAGTCTTGGTATCATTATCATTCCTATTCCTCCAAAAAGAAACTGAGGCTTTAAAAGTTTGAACATCTTCCTTAGGCAGTAGGGTCTAATTCCACACAGCCTGATTCTGCAGCCAACATTATTATTACGCTATTATTCATTTATTCACTCATTTCTTCAACTAATATTTTTTGAACACTTTGAACAGGTCAGGCATGCTCAGAGTAAATAAAATAAGCATGAATTCCTGCCCCTGTAGAGTAGACATTAAATTCAGCATGAGTGGGCGGGTAGGATATGAATAATAAATAACAAAGGAGAATGTGCATGATGAGAAGAACAATAAAATGGGAAAGGATAGTAGACGATATTGGAACCTTACAAATACACAATCAGCCGAAGATTAATTGAAAGGATCACTGCTACATTTGAAAAAGAAAACAACCTTAGATTGAATAAAGAAAAAGATATTTAAATCAGAAGCTATTAAATGGCACTGACTAAATGAGAGAGGTGATAAAATGAATAACATCTTGAAAATAAGCCTTTTTCATGGGTAAAACTTACAAGCAATAGTTAAATTAACCATTAATATGACCTAAGATAATTTTTTTTAAAAAATGAATTCCCTATGTTATTATCTTTATCCAGAGAATGGAAATTCTTTTCTGTGGGTGAGAAATTGCTCATGGACACGTGTCTAGGGTGTTTTGCACAAGCTTTGAGTATAAGATATTCCATTTGTCGGAGGCAGTTACTCAAGGTGTACGCACTTTGACAGTGACTGCTGGTTTGATTAGGAAGGATTTCCTTGCTGGTGTTAGCTGAACGTCAGTGTATTCTGCTCCTTCACAGTTTGCCTGGCAGCTGTTCTATTGCAAATCCAGGTGAGATCTGATAAATATAGCACTGATTAAAACCTGAAACTCTGAACTTCAAGATAGGTTAAGGTACAATTGCTTGGCACAACTGTTTTCGTTCCCTTTAGGGAAATGGCTTACTAGGAAAATCTCATGCAAAATGTGGAATGTGAGCTGAAATTCTCATTTTCCCATTAGCTTACACAATTATTGGCTCTATGGAGTCTCCGTTCTTTGCATGACTACCTTATGTTTTCTGTACATCACACGGAGTAAAACTGGAAAAACAGGCCACAAATCATTATCCAAAGAGAAGCACAATCTAAATTTGTGCCCAGCTGTGAGGTTACAGTTTTGTAAGCAAAAGAAGTAGCAGCAATCATTAGAAAACATCATGGATATGAGGACTGAATTAGTGCACACAGAGCTGACCTTCGGTGTGGGCAAAACAGAGCCTCCCACATAGTCAAGTTTAACAAGCTCTTATTGAACAACCACTGTGTGCCGGGGCTTGGACGAGGTGCTGAGTTTACTGTGATAAATAGTGACTGTGAGGTAATTATAGGGTGGCTGGGCATGTGTTTCAAACCATCTACATCAGTTGACCGATAGGGATGTTGTTATATTCATCATTGGAATATTACAATATTTGTACTAGAACAATTTCTCCTGAATGTCCTTGTCGAATGCAAATGGATTGCCTGAAAGGAGTGAGATATTAACTTTTTCTTCCAACAGAATGTACAATTCATTTATACAGATAATATCTATTGAGTATATTCCACGTGTTGGGCATTGTTCAAATAAAACAGACATTAATTTCCTGTTCTCAAAGATTTACTTTTTTAATGAGAGGAGAGAGAGAGAAACAGCTTACCAAATATTTAGAAGATAGGTCAGATAGGGAAAAATAGAGCAGGATACAGGGATAGGAAGGGGTAATGATGGGGCATGAGTATTTTTGTGCAACATTATCAAGGAAGAGCTTTTAACTAAGGGGGCCTTTGAACAAACACTGAAAGGAAGTGAGGAGCAAGAAAGCAGAAATTGGGCAGAAAGACCAAGGATCCTCAAGAGCCTGAGGTGGAGAGCTCCTGATGTGTGACCCAGGACTGTGATGAGGAGTCCAGTGTGGCTGGAGTGGAAAGGCCTAGGGAATAGTAATAGAAGTTGAGGTCTGAGAGGTAGAGAAGGGAAGCCAGGTAGGAAAAATCACTGGGACAGGAGGGTGGATGCTGGGGCAACTGGCCTGTATGCACGAAAAAGATGGACTGAGAGATTATAGAGGATGGCAAATGCAATGAAAAGGCAGAAATGGGAGAAAGAAATCAAATGTTCAAAGACAACGTTCTCTGCTGTCATGTGGTTTGTCTTGGTTACTTTTCTTTTGTTGCTGGAACAAAATACCCAACACTCAAAATTAAAGAAGGAAAGGTTTCTTTTGCTCACAGTTTGTGGAAGTTTCAGTCTATAATCAGCTGGCTCCAAGCCAGAGTGGCATGGCAGAGGGCAACAGTTCATGGCTGCAGAACACAGCAAAAGCAGCAAGACCGCAAGGGGGAGGGCAAGCCTCTTTTCTTCCCTTACATTATAAGCAGGCTACCCCCACCCAGGAGGTATGTAGCACTCACACCATCTCCATGCCCTCCTTTTGCACAGGCTCAGGATGAATACAAAGTAAGGACCTTGGACCCCTACTCAGTTACTGAGTTAACCTTCTAAACTTCTCACCCTGACACAAAGAACAACATCCTAGAGCAGGAAAGGGCATGTCCTTTTCACCCCAGGATGTAGAACTGTTGAGTCACTTAGCCAAGCCCCTAGAGTTTTCAAGTTGACACAATGTATCAACCATAACAGGCATCTTTCCAGTACTGGTCCCTCTCTACACATTATATTGCCCATGAGGTTACACACACAACCCTGTCCATGCGCTGAGTCAAAGCTGCCTCCAAATCAGTCTGCTCTTTGCTGCTGTTTTCCTTACTTCCTTTGTCCTGAACCAGCTCCCTGGAAAACCAGTGAAACCAGAGGGAGAGTTAGAACAAATGGTTTCTAGGCCTGGCTCTCCTATTAGCAAAGAAATAACTTGGGGGATTTCCTCATTTTATGGGATAGGGATCCCACGCCCATAGAGATGAAGTTTAGTTACAACTGATCAGAATGCATAAGCACTTGATCTGTGTACAGTGTAGTCTTTACCCATACATTTAGCTTTGCTCTCTTTTTCTGATAATTTTCCTTCATTCACCAATGCCTAGGAATTGTGTTCTTTGACACTCAGCGGAACATTATCAAGTATTTGTCCAGATGAGGTTTCACTAGAAACTTAAGGAATCCCAGGATGTGGACAAGAGACACCTGGGTTTCCTAGAGACTCATGCCCTCAAATCAGTAATTTCCTATTGGAGTTACCTGGATATCCATTGGGAGCTTGAATGAATGTAGAGTTTTGAAGAATATCCACAAATTCAGGGTTCAGAGAATTGGGGGTGAGCAATGTAGTTGAGGATAGTGGTATGCAATGTAACAACCACTGTTGATTTGTATTAATTTGTTTGAGACCCTGTATCACTTTGAATGTTTTTGCTTTGATTTGTTTATGTTTGTGATACTGGTATGCTGCTACTGTTCTATTTTTTTGTTTGTTTGTTTCTCATGTACTACTCTCTTTAAAATAAAAAATACAAAAAAGTAGACAAAAAGATAATTTAAATAAGAGACTCAGAAGATTCTGAGCCAGATAGTGATGACCATTCTTTGACAAACACTGGGATGCATGGTAGTAATAATTGTTATGTTGGGGCCAGTGCAGGTGCTGACAGTGGTGGAGTTGCTGGGAGACTTAAAGGTAGTGGAAGTGGAATGGACATAGTGGTGGTAGTGGTGATGTGCAGGTGCTGACAGTGGTGGAGTTGCTGGGAGACTTAAAGGTAGTGGAAGTGGAATGGACATAGTGGTGGTAGTGGTGATGGGGATATTGTCGATTTTCATGATGGTATCAGTGCTTGGTGATGCAAGTGATTCTATTGGTTGGAGATGGTAGATGCAGTCAAGGTTGCTATAGTAGCAGAGGTGATGGTGGCTGTGCTCAGGTGCAAGGAAGCTGCTGCTATGGCTTAGTTTCCTGGGATTCACTACACCTCATAGGGTGGAGCTCACCACATCCACTGGCATTTGATTTCTGTTTCTGGAACCACACTGACATCTCAAGGCTTTGCTTGTTTCTGAACTGTTTTTCTCTATAACTGAATATGTAAACTGACCTCCAGGGCTGTTCTTCCAAATGATGACAGACATCATTCCTTACATCCACCCAAAAAACTCATCATGTTCATTAAGCATTGATCATGTAATAAGGTTTTTTATTTGGCTTTTCTCACTAAAGTACTTCACACAACCTCCTGGAATGGACTGTATTATTATGCTTGTTTGAAACAGAGGGAAACTGAAAGATTTGAGTAACATCTGGCAAGCAGTTGAATCGGATGAGCAGAGTCCATCGTGATCCTGGAGTTAGATTGCCTGGGCCACCCAAGTTTCTATGTGCCTGGTACCTAATTACCTGCCAAAAGCCGCACCTATGAGCACATCAGACTCCTAGGGGCACCTAATGCAAACCATAGCATCTCGTCTCACATTTTGGACTATACCCCATCCTCCTGGGAGGCTCCATGTTTGCCCCAAGAGAAAGGCACATTTGCTTAGGGATGAATAGCTTCCTGTCTCTATGTTCCGCTGTTCTCTGCCCAAGACAAATGGGGCAGATCATAGACTGAGGGTGCTACTGCTGGCTGCAAGTTGCTGTCCATAAGCCTCTGAGTCTTACAGTGTTGAGGCTCAGCTTTCCCTCAGCTCACAGCTTCCTTACTGCTTCCCCTTGAGTCCAGAGACTGCGCTTTAGCTTAAAGTTTAAAAAGCAAGCAAGAAGTAAAACTTCCCTACAGGCACAAGAGCCTCAGAGAAAAGCAATTATACTTTTTGATTATGAAGGAACACTCTTAAGAGAATTGTTTAAATATTCAAGCCCTGTCTCCTTTTTCCTTTCCTCTGAGAAGGTTTTTTGATCAATAGCAGAAGCATGAGTAGCCCAGCCCTCCAAGAGGCTTGGCTCCAGTCTCTCTTACTCCAGTGTTTCGGTCTGTGAGCCTTTCAAGAAAATGTATCTGGCTTTACTGCATACTTGTCAGCATCCTCAGGAGGGTGTGTTTTTAGTTTGTGTTCTTTAACAGTACAAGTTTGCAGTACATAACAGTTACATTCCTCATGGGGAGCTGGCACATGTACAGAACACATCTCAATTTTGTTTCACCCCCTTCTGCTCTCATCCCTCCCCCTCTCCATCTCTTGGTCCTTTTCCCATTTGGAAGAGATCTCTCTCCCTATTTCTTCTTATCTACCTTTTATTTTGCTCTTTATTTATATTTTGAGTTTCTCATATAAGACAAACCATGAGATATTTAAGTGTGTGTATGTGTGTGTGTGTGTGTGTGTGTGTGTGTGTGTGTGATTTATTTCATTTTACATTATGGGATTTTTTTGGTACCAGGAATCAAACTCATGACCTCATGCTTGCCAGGCAGGCACTTCTGCCACTGAGCTATATTCCCGGCCCTCATTATGATCTCAAGGTGCATCCATTTCCCTACAGATGACTCAAGAAGCCTAGAAGCCAGTTTATCCTTTATGGTAGAGTAATACTCCATTGTGTATAAACACCATATTTTCCTTGTCCATTCATATGTTGATAGACACGTTAACAATTTACCAACAGCTGGGGGAAATTCGTACTGTGCTGCAAATCCTCAGTAAGGGATAAAGAAAAGCCCTGACTAGAAAGGGAGTTTGACATCTATGAGAGCTTAAGATCACATTGCTACTTTGCTTCTTGGAGGCAAAGTAGAAGCAATGGGCTTAACTCCTCTCTTCACACTGGTGAGTGTACTGGCGGGAATGGCATTTTCAACCCACATGTCCTCATTCAGCATTCATAATGGGTCCGCCCTGTTTCAGTTCTCCACTGGGCGACAGGGTTATGATGTGAACAAGGCAAGTCCCTGCAGTTATGGTTCCTGCTTGTTAACAACAAAGACAAGAAATTACAAACAGATAATTACAATGTTATTTAAGCACAATCAGATCTGGGTATCAGTTGCTCCTTTGTGAATACTGGTGGTCTAAGGAATATGGGTTTAACCTGCTTCTCTTTTGCTGGTTCATGCAGGTGGAACTCCAAAATCCTTCTTTCCAGAGCTGCAAGCAAATTCTCCTCCTGACTACTTTCTGGAGTCTCTGAATGACTCTGAAGGTCTGGGAGTCAAGATCCTCAGGCCTTTAGGAATTCTAGGCTTCTTAATCTTTCATTTGAACTCAAAGTATATTCCAGGACCAAAAAGAGTATAATTCACTCTTCTTGAAGACATGGAAGTGCTTTACACAGAATAAGGATAGATCTAGATCTTGAAGACTCTGCAAGAGCTTCGCAGTTATCAAATATTCTGTGTGAGAAATACAGATCCCTTCCTCCACAAACACAGCAACACAACGCTACCCTGTCCTCAGACCAGTCATACATACCAAGAGTCCCTAGAACTCTGGTCTCTCAGCACAAGTAAAGCTTTTCCTTTTCTGAGTATCCTGTTACTCTTATTTTGACAACACACATTTCTTGACTGCTGCTATGGAAATGAAGATATAACAGAAGGGTACCTGTGTGTGTGAAGAGAAAATAGACAGAATTTTCTATTATACAAGTCTAATATATATAAATTAACGTGAGTGTTCGACAGGTTATTTTATGTAGGCAAACAAAATTGATGATTTCATTTCTTTTTAACAAAAGAAACAAGTAAAAGGAGAGGAAGAATTTCAACAAATGTTTTTCTGTGCTCCAAAATACCAGCTCTAAAATCTTAGTCAGCTAGATGTACATAATGATAAACCCAGAGTGGTTGGAGGGTCAGTTACGACCCTTGCTTACACATTAAAAACATGATTTCAGTCAGTCACTACAAGTACACACGTTAATTTGCAAAGCTCATAAATAAGTCATCCAGTGCATAAATAAGAAATTTGGCCCTGTTTCTCTTTTTCTTTTCCAAGTAATCTTAGGGGTGAAGATGATGACTGAAACAGAGACCAGAGTAGGGTAGGATAGTTGGTGTCTGTCTGCTTCAAATGTTTCAAATATATGATCCACACGCCATCTCCTACTCAGAGCAGAACCTTCAGGGGCAGAGAGTAGAGCCTAAGGATCCAGCAGGATCTCTCTCACTATGATGAGAGAAGCTTAGCCAGGGCATGGGGTTTGCAGAGATGTTTCTATTTCTGTGTAGTGTCCTACCTGTCTCTTTCAAGAAGGTTCATATCAGAAAGATTGTTGTTCAAGTTAACCTGTAGTGAGGTCCCTATGTAGAGCTGAGGAGCTCTGACTCAGGCATCAGACAGACAGTCCCTCACCAGACACTGGCCAAGAAAACCAGCCTGTGCCTCAGTTTACAATCTGTGAAAATAAAAACTTAATGTAAGCAATATTCTAGAATCAGAAAATGAATATACTGCAAGCTTATAATGTAGTAAAATACAATAGCCAATAGCATTAGTGTGACACTTTCAGCAATATAAAATAATCAAGCAAACATTGTTCTTACTGAGGATAGGTTACATTCAGAACAGCAGAAAATAAGATATTTTGCTTGCTGATTTCTAATTTTAGTGCTTCTAATTAGAAAAATAAGATCACAAAGTTTATTCAAAAGGTGAGTGGAAAAATTCAGATATTTTGTATATTGTAGAAGAAGAAATGTAAAATAAAATATAAAAATAATAATGCAAACAAAAATAGCATAAGGCAGTGAGAAGATAAAAAAAGAGGAGGAAAGGGGGGCATTAGCATGGAAGGAAATGGTAGGTGGAGGCTATGCTCCATAATTCCCGTGGTCTTTGAACTTCTACATACTATTACTCATTCTTTCTTCCTTTTCAATATTTATTAGCTCATTAAGCATTGTTCCTATACTTAATTATATTTGAGATAATGACAGGACATGAAAGTAGGCAGCCAGTTGTTGGCAATGTAGAACAAGATCTGAAGCTGAAACTGGGATGAGAGAATAGAAAATCATACGCATAGGAGGAAATTGAAACTGCAAAAGATAAAGTTTTTAAAGGATAGAGAGAAAAGGGATCGGCTGTAGAATGTTGGAGAATGTGCATAATGGGGCACACGGAAGAATGAAAGGAGGATGGGCAGGGCAGACGGGTGCCAAGAAAACAAAGTAGAATGAAATTCTCTGAAAGAAGAGGTGGCTAACAGTGTCAAATACTGTAAATGTCAAGTAGAATAAGGGCTGCAAACACCTAAATCTTTCTGGAATATGATTGACCTTTAGTATTGTAACAGCAAGATGATCTTCTGGAGGGCAATTTTCCAATGTGTTTTCAGGGTCTTTAAAGAGGTTATATCTGCTGGGGGTGTAGCTCAGCGAAAGAATACATAATTCCATGTGCAAAGCCCTGGGTTCCATCCACAGCAACACCCCTCCCTCTCAAAGTTTCTACCCTGCAGGCCAGCACATCTACTTCCAGGAATTTATCGTCTAGTCAAAGTTTTTACTTAAAAAGAAGTAAAACACAATACATGTGGAAAATATAAAGTTTTTTTCACAATAGCAAAGATATAATAAACATGGACAAGAGGGAGCTGGCTAAATAGTGACGACCCACATGGTCAAATAGTGTATTGTCTTGAAAATCATGCTTAAAATAAACTTTAAAAAATAAAATTTGTACAGGAAAGTATCCAAATCATAAATGTACTATGCAATGAAATTTTATAGAGTGAGCACATATATGTACTCACCTCGCAGATTAGGAAATAGAACCACGCCAGCATCCTGGACATCTCTTTTTTGTTGTTGTTGTTTTTTCCGGTACTGGGAATCAAACTCACAACCTTGCACTTGCCAGGTAGGTGCTGTGCCACTGAGCTAAATCTGCAGCCCCTGACATCTCCTATATGAGCCCTCTTGGTCACCCCCAAAAGTACTTGTCTTGGTTCCTTTTCTCTCATTGCTGAGACAAAATACTCAGCACTCAGAATTAAGGAAGGAACAGTTCATGGAGCTATAATTAACTGGCTCCAGGCAGGGTGGCATGGCACAGGAGCAACACTTCAAGGCGGCACAAGACAGCAAAAGCAGCAGGAGCACAACTGGGGGGGCAAACCTCTTACCCTCCCTTATATTGTAAACAGGCTACCCCCAGCCAGGGGCATGTAGCACTCACATTATCTCCATGCCCTCCTCTAGCACAGGCTCAGCATGAATATAAAGTAAGCACCCTGGCCCTCTGTCAGTCACTCAGTTAACCTTCTAAACTTCTCACATTGACACAGTGAACAACATCCCAGAGCAGTAAGCGGGTGTCCTTTACACCCCAGGACGTAGAATTGCTGAGTCGCTTAGCCAAGCCTCTAGACTCCTCAAGTTGACACAATGTATCAACCATAACAGTACTCGATGTCTTGTTTTATGTCATCAAAATTGTTTGCATATTTTGCAACTTCATATATATATGTATATATATTATATATACACACATATATATTATATATATATAATTCCTCAGAATATATTCTATTGCATGTTTTCTTTTGCTCAAAGAAAATATTTGAAGATTTTATCATGTTGCATTTACTCCACTAAATAAATATACCACAATGCGATTATCCAGTTGTTGATAGACATTTGAGTGGTTTTCAGGTTTTGATTTTGTTTGTTTTGTTTTATTTTGAGACAAGTTCTTCCTATGTAGTCCAGGCTGACCTCAAACTCACGACCTTTTCTGGCTCTGCCTCCCAAGTGCTGGCATTACCGGCATGTACCACCGCACCCAACTGTCCCGGTTTTAAAGATTGCAAATAATGTTGCTACGAATATTCTCACAGACGTCCTTGGTGCTTACATGGATTACCATCTTTTGGTGTATACCTAGGAGTGAAACTGCTGGACCACAGGGTATGTGTCTGTTAAGCTTTAGGGAATAGTGCCAAATTATCTGAAATTAGATTTCCCAACACTTCAGGGTAATTCCAGATGCCTTATACCATTAGCAACATTTGATGCTCTGTTTAAAAAATTATGATAATCCTGGTATACGTATGGTGGATGCATTTTATATGGTTTTATTTTAAATTTCTTTCTGAATAATAGGGTTAAACAATTTTCCTATATTTATTGACCATTACTTTTATTAAAAACTTGTCTAGCTTTTATTTGTCATCTTTATTAGATTATCACTCATTCTCTTAATGAATTGTAAAAGTACCACCTATATTTTAGAGATTACTACATGTATGTGTGTATGTGTGTGCAGCAGAAGTCTCCATTTCTGACTTGCCTTTTCATTTGCTTAACTGTGTCTCTTGATAAAAACTCTAGATGATAATGAAGACAAATTTCTCAATATTTGCTGTGGCAAATGTCTTTTCTTATTTAATGCTTAACATATCATTAAGACACTCTTTTATATTATTTTCTAAATATTTTTAGCTTATACACTTAAGTGAGCAATTGCGGTATAAATTGATACTTATTAACTGATGTAAGCTAGGTGCCCACAATTATCTGTATATCTGTATATCTAATTGCCCAAGTACCTATTATTAAAGCCTATTCACTATCTACTACTTCATTCACACTATGTCATATGGATAGAATGTTCTCCAAACTTTTGTCTGTAACATTGGTCTCTTGTCTAGCACTGGAGCCACTGTCACACCATTTTTCCTTCTACAGTCATGGAGTTTAATTTTCTATTTTCTGGAGATATTTAGAATATTCATCTGTATCTTCTCTTCTACTACACAGATCTGAGGCTATAAGGAGTTGTTTAATGATAGTTTTATCTGATTTATTTATCATAAGATTTTATTTTTTAAATAAAAATTTAAGAGGAGAAAGGGAAATAGATCTTTTGAAAATGGGAAGGGGGCCAAGAGATGTGCATGGAAAGGAGGGGAAGGGAATGTAAAGAGAATTAAGATGTGTTGTGCACATGCACCAGCTTTCTACAATGAATGTAATCATTAGGTACTGCAAACATGTACCAATAAAGAGGAAGAAAGAAAAAAAGAATTGCAATAACTTAAACATGGTGAAATTCATTGCCTTAGAGCTACAACTTGATGAGTTTTAACAATTGTACATACCTATATATCACGTAAGCCACCCTTAACCACTTCGACAGCCATATTTCCACTTCTACAAAAGATTCATTTATCCCCTTTACAGTCAGACTACTTCTCCTGTCTCAGCCCCTCTCAACTACTGATCTGCTTCCAGAATGTCCTGTAAATGGAATCACAGCATGCAGCCTTTTGTGACTTCTTTCCCACTCAGCATTTTGAAATGTGTTCTTGTTGTTCTAATTTCAGTAGTTTGTCCCTTTCATTGCATTGGTTTGTTTATCCTATAACCAGCTCAAGTATTTTGGGGTTAATTCAATTTTCAGCTATTTTGAATAAAGATATTATAAGCATTCTGTATGCAGATCTTTGTGCAGACTTCATTTTTTATTTCTCTTGAATGTACATAATGTATTAGTCATATTTCTATCACTGTGACAAAACATCTGAGATAAAGAACTAAAGACAGAAAAAAGTTATTTTCACTCATTCACTTATGATTTCAGAGGTTTCATCCATGGTCACCTGGCTACTTTGCTTTTGTACTTGTGCTGCAGGAAAATATCATGGCAGGGAGCATATGCTGGAACAAAGTGGCTCACCTCATGAAAGATGGGAGAGATATTGACTGGAAGAGAGAGGGTCTGGGAACAAAATATCCTATCACGACACCCCTCAGGACCTATCTCCTTCACCCAGGCCCCAACTCCTAATGTTTCCACCATCTCCCAATAGTGCCATCCGCTGAGGAGCAAATCTTCAACTCATGGGCCTTTGAGGGATATTCCAGCTCCAAACTATAACATTTCTTCCCTGGACCCCAAAGGCTCATGCCCATCCCAAACACAAAACTTCTTTACCCTTTACCAAGAGTCCCCAAAGTCTTAAATGTTTCACTATTGCTCAAAAGTTCAAGCCCAAAGTCTCCTCTAAGACTTGAGTCAAATACTTAGCTATGAGTCCCTGTAAAAATTAAAAAAAATATATACACACTTCCAACATACAACTGGAAGACTCAGAGTAAATGCTCCCAATTCTAAGGGGAAAACAGGCGAGTACTGAGGAAGGGTTGGACCACTGAAAATCACTTTTGTGGTTTTCCTCAGCAGATGTTCCACATTCCTGGCATATTTACCTTTCTTGGGCTCCACTGTAGCTTTGAGTTCTCTTCCACAGTTTCATGCACCAACCTCTTAGGGAACACCTACAAGGATTTGACACTGCCACACCCTTGCCAAAACAACACTGAAAGCCAGCTGTGCAGTATTAATTCCTGTGGCTCTATGTTCAGCATCCAGGGTATATGTTGCTAGAATGTGTGCCTCAAAGAGCTTGGACAGCTCTGCTGCTCTGACCTTGCCAGATGCAGCTTGCTCCTGCGTGGCTATTCTCTTGGGCTGGCTCTGCTTACCATGGTTTTCCTCAGCAGATGCTCCACGTTCCTGGCATATTTAACTTCCTGGGGCTCCGCTGTAGCTTTGAGTTCACTCTCACACTGTATACACCAACCTCTTAGGGAATACTCATAAGGATTTTGACACTGCCACACACTTGCCAACTTCTCAGGCCTTCCTTTGAAATTTAGAGGAAGCCTCCATCCTCCCACAACTCTTGCACTCTGCATGCCTGCAAAACGAGTATCACATGGTTGATGTTAAGATTTGCAACAGCATTAACCAGTTGAATGGTACCATGGCTGAAGTGGCCTCTGAGGACCTAGTCCCAGGTGATCTAGGTGAGATTAATCCTGGGAGGACACCTTCCTGTGCATCTCTATGCATGCCGCCTCTACTGTCTTCTCAAAGCAAAGTCTTTCAAACAAGTTTATACATTGATATTTTTGAGACTGCAATGGATCAGGTATGACCAATGCCTGAGATGGCCTTTGTGGTGGATTGACAACTGGTGGGCAACTTGTAACACCCAGCTGAATTGAATCAGTGAGGTGCTGGGAGTGGGAGGCCCACCTGAGGTTTGTTGCCAACAACATAAGAAGGAGAACTGGAGAGGAAGAATTGAGTGCTGTTGGTTCTACTGGGGTCATTGGTTCTTTAGGAGGAACTTGTCATGCTTGCTTTCCTGATGTGAGCTTAGCTGTTCTCATCAGAGGTGTTCCGGACCTTGTTGTCGCTGAGAATATCTACGGTTCACTTTGGGGGAGCTCTGGTCCTTATTTTGAGCAAAGCTTCCTGGCTCTGGAAGGGGATAGTGTACTGTTCAATCTCCTGGAGAAGCTTGTCGAGCTGGCTTTCCTGATATAAACTCAGCTGTTATCATCAGAGGAGCCTGAGACCTCACTGTTGCCGAGGATGGCTATGGTACTTTCTGGGGTTTTTACTTTGTTTGCTCCAGTGCAGATCCCTCACCCTGCTGGCACAGATCCTTCATTCTGCTGGCACAGACTTTCTAGCTTCCACCACTGACCCTTGGCCTTCCAGCACAGATCCTTGAAACAGGCTTGCATGAAACATTGTTGTAGGCTCTTGGCCTCCAGTTGGATTCATGGAAGGTATTGTCGTGGGCTCCAGGTCTTTAGCTGGACTCATGTGGGACATTGCCGTGAGATCCAGGTCTCACCTGGATTCTTGGGTCTTTAGTGTGTGGACAGGTTTCCTGCACTCTCATTGTATATTGTTCCCCTTGCAAACCCTGACCACAACAGCCTTCAATGCATGTTTCTCAATGTTCCATTGTAAAGCATTGTCCTTCTTAATTGTGCTAATCTCTTTAGCAGCCATACTTTCTCTGGTCCCAACTTGGTAAGTGCTTCTTTCTGACCAAACTGCAAGTGTGTGTGTTTGTGTGTGCATATGCATGTGGTCATGTGCTTCTGGAGATTAAATCTAGGGCCTTTGTAATGAACTATAGCCATATCTTTTTTTATTTTGAGACGGGCCCTGATAATTTACTAAGTTATCCAGACTAAACTCAAACTTGCAATCTTCCTACCTCTTATGATGTACATGAAACAACTGTGGTACCTAACATTCTTTATGAGAAATAATTAACTTGTACATACATATGACAGAAATACACCAGTGTGACTGATTCCAAGTAGTGAGATCATTTTTAGTTTTTCCATAGTTTTTGATATATTTCAAATTTTTTACAGTGCTTTACTTTGGTATTAAGAAAAGCCCTATTATTTTGTTAAATGCTTTAGTAAAGTATATTTAAGAGCCTAAGGGAAAGTTAAATTGGTAAGCATTTTTATTCTCAGAAGGTCTGGGGCCAGAGAAGGTTTAGCTTGAACTGGGCGGGAGAAATTTTCTGGCTCCTAGGGGAGAGGTCAGCTTTCGGTATCTTATGCCACTGGCACAGGAGCAGACTGTACATGTAAGCAATGTGGAGAGAGAACAAGTATCATATTGGCCTTTTCAGCAAGTTTGATATGAGCTTTGGGAGTCAGATGAAATAGAACCTCTTTTAATTGTTTTTTATTGAGCTGTGCTGGTACCTTAGCCTGTCCTGGGCACAAATGCTAGCACTGTTCACCCGCCAATAAATATACTACCTCCTGGGAATGGGGGAGTGTATTTGAGTAAATAACTATAGTTTAATCTGTATAGCTTTCCCTTTTCCCAGGTAATAAAGGAACATCACCACAATGTGCAAAGCGTAGGAACTTCTTGGAATTGTTCAAAGTCTCAAAGAATTTAACCCAAGAAAATTACTGTCATTCTAAAGTGTCTCCCCAGTCAATACTTTACTTATTCTGATAATCTTTGCTTCCATAATTTTAAATTAAATTGAGGCAGTCACTCTATCTCTTCTCCACAGCCAACTTGAATTTCTCCTTGGTGGTAAAGGCAGTACATCATGGCAGAGCTCCGGTTCATACAACCTAGGCTCAAACTGTAGCTCATTTATTTATCATGAAATAATTTTTCAGTTGCTGTGATGAGTTAGCCTCTGTTTTGGGGAAGTGAAGAATTACTACTGTACTTGTTGGTAGAGGTTATGTTACACAGTTAAACAAACCTTTATGTGGCTCAGTGAGAAATGTAAGAGGAATTGACATTTGATTAATGGTTTATAATTTTTAATTTCACAGATGATAGTATTTAATTCTTAGAACTTTGTGAAATTGTCAGTCTAGTTCTTATTATATCAATTTTTTCATGAAGAGGTAGCAGGTACAAGTTAATTTTAGAAGTTTTAATATCTGAGTCTTCTCACAGATCATGAAACAGAATTTCAGTAACTTTCCCTGAGTTCTAAAATTATTGATGGAAGCAGAAGGTGAGCCAGATATTATTTGCTTTCAGATGAAATATATGCTTATATTTTGATGTTATAAATAGAAAGATACTACAATGGAAATAACTGCATTTATTTTGATTTTGAAAAATCACATTCATTCTAAGATGATTTGGATTTAGAGGAAAAAATGTTAAAAAGCTTTAATGTTTTGCTTTTCCCTCTACTCTGCCTTCCCTCATTTTGTCTGAATTAGAAGTTCTGGTTTCTAGTTCAGGGCCGTTCTACCACACAACTGTTCATAAGAATTCTTCATCTGAGGACTTTTCTTTTATAAAAAAACTTTTTGGCTTACAATTGGGTTTGCATCACGTGTATTGCAATACGTATAGCTAGTAAAATGGTTACTAGGGTGAAGTAGATTAATAGATTTATCGTCGTATATACTTTTATGACAAGAGCAGCTAAATCTTATTTTGCAAAATCCTTAATCTAACACATTTTACTATTTATCATCCTCATATTGCATGTTACATTTCTAGACCTACTCATCCCTCATGTCTGCTACTTTGTATTTTAGGAACTGCATCTCCAGATTTCCTTCCCTCGCCCATGGTAACCACTGTTTTATTTGCTGTCTCTAAATAGTTGATCTCATTTTTAAGATTCCACATAAAATTGAGATCATCAGCTTTTTTCTTTCTGAGACTGGCCCATTTCACATAACACAAAGTCCTCCACATTCATTCACATTGTGGTAAATAGCAAGAACTCTTTCTTTTTTAAGGCTGAACAAAATTCCATTATATTGAAAACATCTTCTTTATTCATTAGTTACCAAACACCTAGATTGTTTCCATATCTTGGCTATTATGAACAATGCTGCCATGAACTCAGAAGTACAGACATCTTTGAGAAGTGGGGAACTTTCTTCTCCTTGGAGTATATACTCCAAGGTGGGATTGCCAGATCACAAGGTAGTTCTATGTTGGATGTCTTTAGTAACCTCTATACTGTTTTGATATAAATATCAATTTACATTACAACCAACAAGGTATAAGTGTTCTCTTTGCTCCACACTCTTGCCAACATTTGTTGTATAACGTCTTTTCCAAAATACTCCGCTTAATAGATATGAGGGGATTGAAGACCTTTATTGACTATGGCAAGCAACCATACCTATTTTTGACAATAACCTTAGGGAGGCATTAGCACGAGGAGAATTTTGAATTTATCCTGAGGATGCAATACTTAATTACCTCATTTTTACCAATTTAAAACTGAGCTGAGTGTCACATTCTGAGTAGATTTTTTCATCTTACAATGTGGATATTAATTATTTATGGATGTCTGTAATTTCAGAGTATATGTATTTATCTGTACATCATTCATAAAATCCAAGTAAGATGCTGGTTTTTTTTTTAAAGAAGGAAATGCTAAACATAATTTCAGACTGGCACATTTTTAGGAGGAGTGCTCCAGTATGGTCAGGTCCTTTTGGAGAAGATATTACAGTTCAAGTTTGGTTTTTACCCAAAATTCAAAATTTAGAAAATTTTCTCTCCTTGCAGGACTGGGAATTGAACTCGTGGTCCTATGCATGGTAGGTTAATGCTCTATTCCTGGCAACATTTCCAACTCTGCCCAAAATTATTCATTTCCTTTCTGAACTGCTGTACAAGTTGCATGATTAAGAAGGATGCACTTAATTAGATGATGCACTTATTTTCACAAAGGACAGTCAGGAGGAAACATCAAGAGAAATCAATTTTCAATCTTTCTTGAGGCACTAAATGATTCATTTAAAAGAAATGTTTCAATAATGTTTGTTAAATAAGCATTGCTTCTTTGGATAACATTAGTTCTAACACTACTTCTGATATCGAATAGTTAAAAATGAAAAAGAAAAAAATCCTAAGGACCAGAAGAAAGGAAGAACAAATAGTTTTTGAATGAAACTTGAAAAGAGATGGGAAATCAAGGAGCTGATGGTTTTTTCGGAGTATAGGAAATCACCCATGATTAGATAGGTGCTCAAGTTGTAGGTTGGAATACGTGTCAACGGTATTTTGAAGGAAGACAGAGGTGAGAGGTGTGCAGAGGAGCATTCCTTTGTACATCTGCAATTCGGGGGAAGTCCGTCCCTCTCTTTAGCTGTGCTCACACAAGTGTGTGACTTCACATCTGCAATGCAGATTCAGTGCACATCAGAATGACCATTTATTAAATTCTCACAGTGCTTCAGGCTCTGTGTTAAACCGTATACATGTGTTTTCCTATACTGCTCTGTGGTGTGGCTACATTGTTATCTTCATAACAAAGCCAGTGTTACAGAAATAAGGCCAAGATCAGACACCTCGTGGCAAAAAGTTTGTATGCACATGCACACACAAGTAAAGATATGTTTCCAACATTTTGGACTGTTAAATCTTTGACAGTTTCACCAGAGTTGAAGATTTATCTTGAATATGCTTTTGTTTTATTTTATTTTGGTTTGGTTTTTAGTGACAGTTGTCCAGGCTGGACCCAGACTCACTGCGTAGCCCAGGCTGGTTCTGACCTTGCAGCAATCCTCCTGCCACGTCTTCCCAGGTGCTGGGATTATGCGCGTGCACCACGACATCCACCTGATGTTGAACGATCTTAAAGAGAGTAGACTCAGGCTCAAGGAAAATGAGAGTTTGACAGCAGGTAAAGTGACAAGGAGCACCTGAGGGAATCAGGAAGGGCTGAGGGGAGGAAAAGAAGAATTATGCTGTGTTGTGTACAGATTCCGACTCCCCATGAGGAATGCAAGATGTCCTGTAAATATGTATGAATAAAAACAAATATTTAATGAAAAAGGAAAATGTCACATATTGATGTCTAAGCAAAAGGTCGATGTGATTACAGGTGGAAAGAAATGGGGAAGGTGCAAACATTTGGCCTTCTTGACATTTTTCACTAAATCAAAATCAGGTTAATCAAGAAGAATTTAATGATTCCTACTTAGGTTATTTCTATTTGTAATGGTTAAAAAGAGAACATAAATGTGTATACGGTATATCAGAAAGCAATGAAGAACTAAATGTATATATCCCTTATTGATATTTCAGGATCATCCTTAGTGATTTTCCATTTAACTTCAGGAATATCATACAGGTCTCAAAAGAAATGTAAAAACTGAAAGGAAACTATATATTCACTGTATAGCAATTGGGGTAGCCAGAAAAAGTATCTGCAGATGTGAGTTCACTGGCTGGCTTCACCCACTGTCATGCTGAGTGGCTCTGCTGCAGCAAAGGTGCTTATTTAATTATTTAAGTCACATGCAGAGGCCGGATGCAGAGACAAGGAAGTTTATTGGGGGCCAGCGGTGGGCACCCAATACATGACTGAGCACCGACCCCCGAAGGGCAGGAAGGGAATAGTTATACAGTTCTAGTTCTGGGTCTAGTTCCAGGTATATAGGGTGTAGTAGTGCTGATATTGTTTAGTGCAACTATAGAAAGACTATAAAGCATGAGCTTAGCTTGTGACCAAGGAACAAAGGTGTTTGATATTTTACATAAGGGACAAGCACTCTTATGACAAAACATGGGGTGGTATCAGGTTAAGTAACTATGACATTTACAAGAAACAATCTTAAACTTTAAAATGGCACTAGAACACAAAATGATATTAGTTTAGTTTTCTTTCCATATCAGCTCATGCTCCTGAACTGCTTGCATAATTGAAATCGCCAACGACACCACACTTTGCCTGTTCTTTTCTCTGCCAAAGATTGTTTTTCTTTACTACCTCATACCTGTTCCTAATTTTTTATCTTGCCCGCTCCAAAACCTTCAGTTCCCTTTAGGACTGCAACGCCTTCTCAGTATGTCATCTGATGTTCTGCCCCTTTCCCCTCAGCCATGGGTGACTTTTGCTTTTGGCTGATAGTAATCCTCTCCATCCCTACATCTCATGGTAAATTTGATGCCCATATGCTATGACCATATAAGTTTCTTGATTTTCTTACTTGCATTTACTTCTTTTTCTGTGCACTCTCAAGACTCACTCCTTGGCTCGTGTCATCATGATTTCAGTGCATGAACTCTACCCCAAGCATCCCATCCTCGAACCATAACCTCCTCTTCCAGCAGTTACTCTAGAATTGCCTTCACGTCAATATTTCACCCCGGTGAGTTTATACATCCAAGCACGTTTCCATTTTTCCCACCCACCTCTCTTTTTCCTTCCTTCCTTTTTTCCTATGTTGCATTTACAGTCCGTTATCCAGCATCATTATTATTCCATACTCACCTGAGGAAACATATTTGTTGTCCAACTTCCCTCTCTCTTTGTGCCTGTAGCCGAGTGACTGAACTGCTGAAGACACGGTGCTGCTTTGGTTTCAGCTGAAATATATGGCCACAAACTTCTGCAGGCAGCAAGGTGTGTCTGGCAATCCCCTCTTTGCTCATTAGTGTGTATTTCCATTTTCTGAAATGCTTTTTCCCAAGACACATTATGTTCCACATCCATTCTCTCCCACCCTCAACCTGATGACTTGTTTTCTTCCTGTATTACTGAAAATGGAAGACGTTAAAACTATCTTTTGAATTTCAAGTATGGAAAGTCTTCACATGTCTATACATCTTTCTCTATTTCCCTGATCCTCTGGGAGAAGAACTGTAGCACTTAGGCTTGAGCCAATCCCAGTGTGCCTTCAAAGAGTCTTTGATCAGTGGTTCCAGGTTTCTGTGTATCAGTCTGTCCTGGATTGTTCTTTATGGGACATACTTGCTATCCAGCATGTCCTGTGGCCTCATATTCCTTTGTATCTGGAGTACCATCTTTTCTTGATGATCTTTCAGTAAAACTTTTTGAAGTAGTTGACTAGACCATGGTCCCTATTTCTTTATTTCCTACTCATGCTTCGGCTCATCTCAGCTTGGTTTCTGACCCCATCATTCAACTAAAATTATATTTCGAGGGTATAGCTTATGAGTAGAACACTTGCCTAGCAAATGCAAGGCTCTGGGTTTGACCCTTAGATACGCTACAATTAATTAATTAATAAAAAAAATAAAAGTGTGCTTTGGAAAGTACACAGGGACTCTCATGCTGCCTTTCTGTCCTTGTCCATCCATTGCCTCAGCAGTGTTTTACACAGTTGATTATTTACTTCTTTTTGGACATTTTTCTCTCTTGGCTTTGAGTCATTATACTCTCCTAATTTTCTCCTTACATTTTTGGCTTGCATTCTCAGTCTCTTTTGCTGACTCTGTCTCCTCTACCTGACCTCTAAATGCTGAGTTCTCTTATGGCTCAAGCCTGGATCCTTATAGATGCCTTTACTCTCTCTCCTGCTGGTCTCGATGCTTTAAAAGCCACATGTAGGATGATGATTCTCAAACAGATGCTGTGTCCCTAACTTCTGTCCAAATCTCCAGACTCATATGTCAAACTGCCTATATGATGCCAACATCTGGATGTTTAATACATTAAATGCAAACTTAATGTCTGCAAAATCAAATCCTTGATTCTGCCTCCCACTAACTGAAACTTCTCTCCCCCATCTATTTTTTCCCAACTTGGTAAATGTCACTTCATTGAACCTACTTCTCAGGCCCTAAAACATAACAGCAAGCAAGCAAACAAACAAGAAAAAGAGAAGGAATAACTCTATTTCCCTCTTTTGCTTACCTCCCTCTTTTGGTTACCCTTGTTTGCTTTTGCTTTTGTACTTGGTTTGCTTACCTACTTGGTTCTTCTTGTCACACAACTGTCTAACATATTCTGCATTTTCCTCTTTATCTGATAATTTTAGGAGGACTTTTGGTTTCTTTGTGCATTAGTAACAATGCCTGTCATAGTAGACACGCAATAAATTCTTATGTGTAAGTCCTGTGTCTCTGAACTTTTGCTTGGGCTGAAAGATTATGATATTTGACCATGTTTGCATATTCAAGGTGAAAGGCCGGACAGAAAACAATACTTACAATACAACTGGTATTAAATTACAAAATCACCAGTTGTCATGTAATTTTTTTCTCTTACTTCTTCTATTGAAGAAAGAGAGCAAGGAGCCAACAAGGTTGGTAAGTAGCAGAACAAGGTTGTATTACAATAGTTTAAGGATCAGTCCAAAGACACCTTAAATATTATGGAATCCTCATTCTAAATCCTCTGTGAAAAACAACTACTCTGAGGCTCAGAATGACTAGGTAATTTGCCAGGGTCACCTAATTAGTGGTACAACCAATATAACCAGGTTTTCAGAGTTCTACATTATAGCACTGATACATAGGTTCATTCATGTGTACTGAGCTATAGAACCTGGCATATGTCTTTTCTTAGACACATCTAATCACATTGATTTGTACACAATGTGTTGCCCTGTTGTTGCCTTCTATAAAACAACTGATTATCAGATTTTTTTTCCTGAAGGAAGAATCAGTCTACATGCTAACTACCACATATATATGCTAATGAATTTGGCCCTCTGATAGGCAGAAACTCTAGGGGAGGAGTTTCCAGGTAAACTACATGCTTTATAGACTTGCCAAGGATTGGGAAGCATAAGGTTAAGTCATAGGAATGTCTGTAAGTACAAGATTTTGCTATTTTTTTAAATTAAATTTTTGCTGACTATTAGAAATCTGTCACGTGGATTTCACTATGGCCCGTATGTATTTTATCCAGAGGAATAAAACACCCATGTGCTCTTGATAAACCTATTTGAGTTCACTGAGTATTTGTACTGGAATGTTATACAACAATCAGATTTTTGGAAAGCATGAATACATTTTGAAAAACTGGAGCATTCGATATTAGACTTCAATTCCAAATTTATCATTCTTGGAGCAAAACTTGAAGATACCAGTGATCTTTCTTGTTCTTTCAACATGTCCCCAGGGTAGTAGGGCTTGTTGAAAGGAATCCAAAAGCATATTGATTGGGTCTCACTTTTTATGTATCAAAATCTTTAAGATCATGAGAAAGCAAATAAATGAAGGTATAGCCAGACTTTTCCTCTTACTAAATATGGAAAGATGCAAAAATGTGTTACTATACACGTGCTGATTATGCAGTGATAGTTTTACAGCTGAATGATTTAATTTAACAGGTTGAGACTGGAAAATTAGAGGTGCCAGCTTACCAGGATTTCCTAGCAGGAATCTGTCACTTACGTGGAAATCCTTTACTATTTGCCAGTGACTGGGCCCAGGTACAGAATAGATGAGACATGAAAGAGAAATTTATTCTATACTGGTTCAAGAGCTGACTGTGAGTTAAAAGCACCCATCATGCTACTTCAGAGAAATTCTTCTCCTCTGGACAATGCATGTTTCAGCATGAATTTCACCTTTTCCAGCAAAAGGTTTCCAATCTTTTTAGACTACATGTTTTTAGAAACCTATGTTTCCCATGAAATTTTGTCTTATCTCTTGAGAGTATCTGTCGAGTCATAGCCTAAGAATACTAACTTTTCTCTAGCCTTCTTTCTCAGCTGCTTGTTTTGCCTCATCTACACAAACATCACAGACTTTTTGAACTTTCCCAGAAGCCTTTATTTCCCATACAACCACATGCTTCCCTTGTGTGTACGCTGTTCTAGCTAGAGTTTTTGCCCTAAAGAGGATTTTATTCATTTCATCACCTCATCAACTTCATTTCATTTTGAAACAACATTAATTGTTTTCTCTACCTACACGACTTAGCTTTCCTTTGCTCTATTATCCCTTTTCAGTGATTGTATTGCTTAGAGAAAAGACAATCTGATCATGTAGAAAAATGCTAGGGAATAAAACTTAATTACCATGGTATTCCTGCTGCCTCTCTATGTTACTGAAGAGAGAGGAGACCTCTCAAACGAATGGTAGAGATGATCCTTGCTAATACATAACTGTTGGTAGTCTCACCAGGCCCCTGGAGGGTAGGAGAGGCAGAAGGGCTCCCACTGCTCTCTGCACACACCTGGAAGCTGCCTGGCTCTTCAGGGGGAGGTAGGAAATGAAATTGTCAAAGGACTTGGTTTCAAATGAAAGGTGTTATTGTATCCGCCTCTGAGATAAAGCCGGAGAGGTTAGTGGAGGGAGGCTATGGAGAGGTAGCTTGGAAGAATTGGACTGGATCCTGCATTCTGCATTAAAACAAATTCTGACCTCTTTGGGGGCATTTGTCAGTGTAAAAACAAAAAACCAAAAAAACAGACCAGGAAAAGATCCTAAATGATGAGTTGCTAGGGATATAGCACTCAAAGCATTCGTTAGGACATTCGTTTGTTTTTCCTACCAGTTGGTTAAGTGTAATATAATGACTCAGATGAGTTCTGCAGAATCATTAATGATCACATTCTGATATTCTATTCAACATTGGCAAGTTGAGGGGGAAATGTAAAAATGGAGAACTGAATGGATCCTATTTGTGACCCTGCATCGCAGCCGGGGTCTAAGAAGGAGTTTAGGATGGGGAAATTTGGGGGCTAAATTGAAGTCAACTCTTTCTTAGTCAACAATCTAGTGAACACTGTGCCAGACAGGGATTTGGAGGAAGAGAGTCTGTATCTAGTGCCTTGTGTTACTGGAGAGCAGGATCTTAGACAGATCTTACCTGCTCTACAACTTTCCTCCATAATTATCTCCTGGTTTCAAAAAGACATAGTCAGCCTAATATTTTGCAAAACTTTAGAAACTGAGATTTACTAGAAGTCAGGTGGGGCTGTTAATAAGACTGAACTTATTCAGTAGTCTACTGTTTAATGTCTGAAAGTTCAGTTGAGGCAAAATTCAGTTTTGAGCAAGAGCCAGCATATCTTGGCAATTAGATTCAGAGCAAGCAAATACTTTCTGCAAAACTCATAGCTCATTTATTAATGCATTCATTTAAGCAAAAATATACATAATTCTAAGTTTTGTAATTTAAGGTAAAAGAAGTGTTTCTATTTTTAAAAATTCCCATTATTCAGTAATGTCTTCCTTTGATTGCTCTTGTTTGGTGCTTATCCTTTGTAAGTTTTTGTATGTATATAGTTAAGACAAGGCAGAGAGGACTTTCTAGCAGAGGCAAAAGCAATCTTGGAGCATTTGGTAGGAGTGTCAGAGAGATGAACGTTCTGACACTCATTTGGAATCCACTGACCTTGACCTTGAATTTGGTCTCCCACACCAGGATCCTGCTCACCTTGACTTTGCTCTTCGCAGCTACTAGCTAGGTTCGTGCCAAACAATGTTAATATTTGCCCAGCTCAGGTGTTTATGGCAGGTGGACTGTTTCTGATTGTGTATTGTTGATGTGATCCAATGAGCACAAATTAATGAGTGAAGCTGCTCACAGATGCACCTGGAGCCCCTCCTTCCTGCTGAATTCCTGAGCTTGGCATTTTTCTCTGAGGTGGAGCCTATCCAGATGGCAGCTTCTGAGGAAGCAAGCCTTGCACCTGAATCAGCCCTGTCTTATGCTCAAAATGCTTGGTGCCAGGGCCTCTCTGTCAGATGCTTGGGCCGGAGCACTTAGCAGCTGTTGGCTTAGCCTGTGGAAGTCTGACCTGCTAGACTTCATACTGGGACATGGAGAAGGACAAGGAGAGAGTTGGGCATTTGTAGCTCCAGAGGAGAAATTCTGCTTGCTTCAGGCCCAGGAGAGGGCTTAGGGGCTATTTTCATGGAGTTAACAGAGTCCAGAGAGTCTGAAGTGAGTAACTGGACCTGCAGCTGTGATTCAAAAATAAACTTTCCCTCTTATCGTTACTTTGCCCTCACACCCGGCTCTGAGGATATCCTAGATTTGATTTGCAAAGACTGAAATGCTTTTGCTACCACTGCAGGAGGAAGCTTAACCCGACTGGTTAACGCAAATGAACAGATCCCATCTTTCCTGCAGCGAGAACACTCAGCACTGCTGCATGCCCATCTCTGTGCTCGGGGATTCTCCAGCGCTGTGGAGACAACACACAAGCTGTGGGATTATGAAATAAGGTGGCCAGTGCTGTGACTGCAAAAATGCAGGAATGGGGCATGTCCAGGGGTTGCAGATGAGATACTTATGGGCTGTCTTAATATGGCCACTTTCCTCATTACTACTGTACTAGATGACAGGGCCTTGTTCTTTATGATGTGGTGACTCAGCTATGTTTTTGAAACAAATCATTGCTCTCCTGTTCTACAGCTTTTAGGGATTTTTGCTCAAGTACTTAAGTAATTTGGCTCAAGTCCTTTGTTTACAATTAAAATGGACATTGCCGTATTTCATAGAAGACACAATGATGGCTTATCTGGAAAGAAGGTGAGCATGACTTGGTGTAGACTTAAAAGAACCCAGGCTGTGAATACTTTATAATTTGGAATGATACTCTGGTAGTTGTATTTCTTGAATAAATGTATGTTTATGAAAAGAAAAAAAAAAAAAGAACACCAGGACTAGATCTTGAAGAGTTCAGTTTAGAAAAGAGGGCCTTGAAAGCAGTGTTCTGAAAAGGTGTGACCTAGGAGCTATGTATAGATGAAAGAGAGCCGGGTGTGAGGGACACAGAGTGAAGTGCAAGGCTGTGCGTGTGCTCAGAGGGAAGAGAGCTTAGGCCACATACTGACAGTGTGCTGGCCTTCTTCCTTCCCTCATCCTGTAGCCTCTGGAGGGAGATGACCTCAGGAGATGACAGGATCAGCATGTGTATTGAATTGCTTTAGGACATAGTTTTGCTAGTAAGGTGGAGTCTTTGAATTTCCACTTCCACTACCTCTTGCAACTTGAGGTTTTTCTGCTTATTGGATATCCACATCCATGCTATTGCCATTTGGATTCCATGCCAGATAAGTCCGGGGAGCTTAGGTAATTTAGGAGAAAATTTTGGTCTATCAGATATGTCTGGTTGGTGAAAGTATGGAGGAAAATAGTGCTTCACCAGGAGCTAGCGCGTTAAGAGATCAGAATTTAAGAGCTGGCTCTGGTGATTACTAGCATTTAATTTCCCTAGTGTGCTTCTTGTCATCCAGAAAATGGGCTTAAAAATACTTAGCCTCTTTCACTCACAAGTAGTAAAAAGACCAAAATAAAATGGTGTATCTCCCATTGTCCAGAGTAGACCATATAGACGCTAGCGAAGTACAATTAGTATAAAGAACAGTGTGAATACACTTCATGTCACAGGGTTGTATATTTTGAAATAGCTAAAATGGTAAGTTTTATGTGATGGCTAATTTAGCACAATAAAATATTTTAAAATACAATTCTTATTATTTTTTATTAGATTGTACACTGAGTGGAGAAGAGATGATGTCCTAATAAAGACTCTAAACTTTCGGGATTGCAGATATCAAGCGGTTAAAAGAAATGTATAGTTCTCCCTCAGTGTCCAAGAAAGGTTGGCTGTAGGACTCCCTGCAGATATCAAAATCTGTGGATTCCCCAGTTCTTGTTTTGCATATAACATACACTTAGCCTTATCTTTAAATTACTAGTACTACCCAGTACAGTGTAAATGTTGTATACATACATGTTCAGAACCAACAAGATTTTTTGAATATTTTCAGTTTAAAGTTGGCTGAATATGTAGACATGCAATCCACAGAAAGCCGACTGTAGATATATTTATTTCTAAATTATTTACCTATGCAATTCGACTTCTATATGATAAACATTACAAAATACCATTATTGTAAATGTTAAGATAAAGAAATATTTAAGTATTTATTAGTATTTTTACTTATTAGTATTTTAGTTTTCAAGAGAATAATGTAAATTTGATTTGTTATAGCTTCTTTTTTTAAAAGCATTTTGTTTTATAGCAATCTGAAGGTGCAGTCAGATCACTGAACATTGTTCAATATTAGCAGCTGGGAAATATAACCCACAGATTTCTCACTTCAAACGGAAGCTGAAAATTGTCCATTAAGTGTGCTAAACCATGATACTTTTTTCCAGTCAAACTCTCTGATTGTATCCATGTTTCTCTTGAAATTTTCTTTCTTCAACAATGATGATTTGGGAGTACACGTGGATATAGTTTGAAAAAAATCTAAGCAGATAATTATAACAGCTATGTTATGTAGCGTTTTATGTTTGCATTTGCTTAATAACTCTTTTTAAAAAATTTTTTTATTTAGAATTTTAAAAATTTTTTATTGGTACATGTTTTGCAGGACATAATAGCTACCTTGTGGGGAAATGGCATATCATATCTTTTTTTGTTGTTTTTGTTTTTTTCCGGTACTGGGAATCGAACTCACAACCTGTCACTTGCCAGGCAGGCGCTGTGCTGCTGAGCTAAATCCCCAGCTCTGTCATATCATATCTTAATCTTTTTTATTTCTCTTTGCAAATTTTCATCTTCCTAGATGCCAATCAATTGTGCAAGCAAATAATTTAGAATACATTGCATTATAATTTTCCAACACATCAATTTAAAATTCAGTAAAAGACTTCATGTAGATTATTCTTAACCAGTTTGAAAACTTGGATTTCAAATTGAAGTATACAGAACTGAGAGGTCTTTTAATTGACAAGCCTTGCTTTTTGTAACAAAATTTTATAATAATGGAAGTATTTCTAGGTGTCAGTTTTTCAAATGCCTTCATTATAAAACAAGGGACTTTTTTTCTCTTGAAAATTTATTTTTCTCATTTATTTCTCCAAAGTCACTTTTACAGTGACGGGACAACCGACTGTATTTGTTTTATTTAGGAATCTGTTAGGTAACACACTCAACTTGCCATGACAAAATGGTTAAATATTTGAAATATTTGTCTTTTACAGAAGAAAAATTTGGGACTAATTATTACCAATTGTCATTATTGCTAGTGAGTTCATATATGAAATGTTAGTACATCTTAATTATGGATAATTGTTGGCTATTACCTAAATATAAAGCTCCACCATTTCTTCCTAGCCTAATGAATCATAAGGGCCATGCACACATTATTTAGAGCCACTGTTCTGATATGTTCCAAAACTGCCAACTTCCCTACTTGTTGGGAAGCCAGGAAACTGCTGCTGGCATATCATATCATATCACAAGATGGTGTACAGAGGCCATGTTTGGGTTATATTTTCTTTTGCTGAGTAAAGTATGTTAGACCACAGTGGGTACTCAGTCTGCCTCCCCCCAGCTTGTGCTATCTTGCCAGTCACTGAACCCCCCCAAACTCCAGTCTGCACTGGCATAGTTTTTTTGTACCCATTTGACATCCTCATTAGCACTTCTAGTATTCTATGTAGGCTCTCAAACTCTCGCTTTTGAAATGGCTTCTTGAACTTGTATTGACTCTTAAAATTCATCACTAGTTAGGAACAGGAATTACACAATTATGTGAGTCTAAGTTTAAAGTTCTTCATCTTTAATAGCTTCAAGCTATATTCCAAAAGTTTTTCCCTTTTTAAGAATCTGTCTAAATCCTTTTCCTCTCTTGAGCAAAGATGTACTAACTGGTAATTAAATTGAGTGCTTGCATTGGCTCCCTTATATCCTCAATATGAATATTTTTTATTGTATTGTGAGATAATTTATAACCCTATGCTGAAAATATTTATTGAAGAGAATAGAAAGCCAATGATTTTCTTTCACTTAGTATTCTTGACTAGTTTTATTAAATCTTATATTTAGAGTAGAGTTAATTGATGTGTTTCTTATGTAGCAATAATTTTAAATTCATTATTTATACCCTTGTTTACTATTGATAGGATACTTAATATTCATAAATTGACATTGCAGTTATTTGAATGCATAGAATTATTATAGCTTCCAATTCTTCCTTAGATTCTGGCAGGAAAAGAGTTTAATAACAATAAAAAGTGTGATCATAATAATGACAATAATAACAATTCATCTTGGCATAGATTCATACTCTTTGGAGTGGAAGTGGGTGCACTTGTAGATATTATTAGTTTTCTTGACAGAAGAGAGACTGTGCTGCTAGAAAACATAACTAAAAATAAATAGCAAACATTATTGGTTATTATGCAAGGCACTGTACCCTGAGAATGTAAATGCTTGTTAAATCAGTAGATTAGGAACTTAGACTATTTCACTCCAGAGGAATAGTTTAACTATAGTGGGAGTTTAACTGCTAACCTATGGATTCAGGTCTCTGTAGATGAAGCTTCCCCCAACTCTTTTTTCAGGTTCCCACTCTTGGTTTTCTTTTAACTCATTCTCCACATAGCTTCCTGTATAGTCTATTTTTTAATGTTAATTCAAGTAGAATACAAGTATCATTCACTCCCTGCATAAAACCTCTAATGGCTCCTCTACACTCAAGACACAACTCTTTTCTTTTCGAACTTTGAACACAGGATACTTATAAATATCTCAGGGTGTAAAGGCATATGAATGCAATGAGAACATATTCTAAAATTTTACTAGGATAAAGTTTTATACCCTGCACATTGAATTTATCATTTCACTGAACAATTTCTGTGGATTACAATCAGAGAAAGAATATAAAGCAGAATAGGTCATGTGGAATTCAAACTGGAAGACAAGTCTTTTCTAAGAATAATATTAACTATCCTATTTGTCAAAGGATAGTATTTATTTCAGGGAATGAATGTGATTTTGTAGAAATATGTAAAAGATAAAAATGTTTACTAAGTAGACATCAGAAGCAACTCCACTGTTATCGTAGAGAGTGAACATAAAATACTGAAGTTCATAAGACCTAATGTAACTAAAAATTGAATCTTCCTAAGTTTATTGACCCTTTTTGTAGTATTATCATTGGACTATAGTTATTGTTATGTCTCAGGTAGAGATATTGGCTAATATTAGAGTAAACAACACCAAATCCATTTAATTAACTAGTGTTCTGATTATTGTATTTTCCCTGTCAATTCTCAAACGTGTTTCCCACTTTAATTCCAGTCATCAAGGCCTACAAAGAGTTGATAAATGAAGGGGATGGGAGAGAGAGTCAGGAGGGGTTTAAAAATTTTTAAATAAAGAATTAAAAAATGTCATATGTATATACCAACTCCCCACAGTGAATGTAATAATTATATACTACAAATATGTACCAATAAAAATAAAGTAAAAAAGAAAGAATTGATAAATTCTATATGTTTGGCATCTATAGCAAGGGCAAACAATACCTACTGTGAGAGACTGATGATGTAGCTCAGTGGTAGAGTAATTCCTTACCATTGGGGAATCAGTTCCCAAAACTAAAAAACAAAAACAAAGGAAATAAAAAAGAAAACCTGCAAAGTAAATTGAGTTTAAATTACTCACCAAATTTTTCTGTGGTTTGAAATAGGATGAATTGTAACAAGTACTACTTTCAAATAGTCAAAGAAATCCTTTAAAGTGCAGCAGTATTTTAAATATCTTAAAGCCTGAGATATTATAATTACCTTTCCCTTTAAAATATTATTCTGCAATAAACATTTTAATAAATTTTTCCCACAATGAAATAAAATATTAAATATGTACTTGAAGTATTTTTAACAATTGTGCCTAATTTTAGTCTTTTTTCTAGTTATCTAGAAATCAAGCTTAATTATTATAAATTTGATGTCTCTCCTTCCAAATACAGTATTTGCTTTAGCATGTGTCTAGATGTCCCCCCAAAGCCTCATAAGGTCATAGATGAGGCTTTTTAGAGGTGGCTAGATCTGGAGTGTGTGATGCTGGGATTAAGGGTGCAATGATGGGATTGATGTTCATAGTACAATGCTAGGATTCGGGTGCCCCACCTTAGTTATGAGCGCTACCTGCCATAAGGGCCAGTACCCTTGATAACAAATGCTGGCGAGGCTGTGGGGAGAAAGGAACCCTATTCCACTGCTGGTGGGAGTGTAGATTAGTGAAACCATTGTGGAAATCAATTTGGAGATTCCTCACAAAAGTAGGGTTGGAAGTCCCATTTAACCCAGCTATTTCCCTTCTGGATATTTTCCCAGAAGAATTAAACACATCATACCACAGCGATATATGTGCACCCATGTTTATAGCAGCACAATTTGTCATAGCTAAATCTTGGAAACAACCCAGATGCCCATCCACTGAGGAATCGATAATAAAAAGACGTGCTATTTATATATAATGGAGTATTACTCAGCTATTAAAAAAGATTAACTCCAGGCTTTTGTAGGTAAATGGATGCAACTAGAGACCAAACTCATAAGTGAAATAAATCGGACCCACATATATAAACATCATATTGCCTCCTTGGTGTAAGAACCTGAAAGAGTAGGTAAAACTCAAAAAGGACAATAGATGATAGGAAAGGGAAAGAAATTACTCAAAGAAAAAAAATGACTGGGATGAGGGAAAGAAGATAAAAGAAAGAAGGAAGGCAAAATATAAATATATATATGAATAGTTGTAATAATTGTATAGCTGATGTCTGATGGTGTATTGAACAGTTAATACTTACAATTTCTTATGTTCTGATCAATTTTGCATGCTGATGTCTGGTGATCTGAGCAACTGATTTGAAGGTAACAATATGCACTGGAATTACAATAGTGAACTCCTACCATCTTGTCTAGTGAAACTCTGTATTATCGCTAATGTTTTATCAAAGAATTATTTTCTTATTCTCTTTAATGGTTTGAGCAATCTTTCATTCTTACATCTGATAATCTGAGCAATGTAGTTGAGGACAGTGATATGCAATGTAACAACCACTGTTGATTTGTATTAACTTGTCTTGAGACCCTGTATCACTTTGAATGTTCTTGCTTTGATTTGTTTATGTTCATGATACTGGGATGCTGCTACTGTTCTATTCTTTTGTTTGTTTGTTTCTCATTTACTGCTCTCTTCAAAATAAAATATGAAAACAAAACAAAAGAATGGGAAGGGCAAAAAGACAGCTGCTGTTGTCGGTTGTTGCTTGCTACTTTACTGCCTTTCTCCTTTGCAATGCTCCTCTGTCATGCCACTCTCCCTTGGAGCCAACTAACTATTACTGAAACTGTTACAAACTGCACCAAATAAACCTTTCCTTCCTTAACTTTGGGTGTCAGGTAGTTTGTCTCAGTAATGAAGAAAGTAACTAAGACAATGTGAAAATATATCATGCTATCAAATATGCTTTCAAAATAAATATTTTTATACTTCATATACTATTCTACAATTTGGCTTATATACTTCATATAATATACTTCAATTTGCTTTATATTGCTTCATATACTATTCTACAATTTGCTTTAGACATAAATAATGTCTCTTTCATTGTTTTCTTTTTATTCCACACTAAAGAACAAGTTTATTTGTCATTTACTTCCTTAAACAACAGAATACATAGAAAAAATGAACTGAAGTATAAGTGGTTAGTTTTAGATTTTAATATGTTGTTACACAGAACACATTTTTGGAAAACAAATTCAGTACAATTTTAATACAATATAAAGTGAAGGGATCAAAACAATTAAAAAGAATAGGATAGAGCTGTGATTGACAGCTTGCCAAAGACTTGAATCTTTCTTAAATGTATAGCTTGTTTGCATTTGGGCATAAACACAAGGTTGCCAAGCACAGAGATGGGTGTGAACAGAGATCAACCTTGGGATATTTATGAAGTGGCTTTGCATAATACTAGTTGCTTGTAGGCTTCCCTGAGCGTGAGGATACCCCTTCAGTGCATTTCCAACAGATTCCCCTTCTTGCATTGGTTTGGCATTACTGAAAGACTGTCAGCAGGCCCAAGGGCTAACCTGTGATACCAATGAGTCTGGACTTTACATCCATCTGCTGGTGGTAACTGAATACCAATGAACAGGAACAGACAGCTCCCTGTGACGGGTACTGGTGTAGACCATGGTGCAGAAGAAACTGTGAGCCTTTTTCCAGGAAGGCAGATTGCAATAGCCCCTTGTGCCAACAGGGGCTATTGTCTAGCCTCTCCCATAAAAAAAAAAAAAAAAAACGAGCTTGAAGATCACTGAAAAGCCCGAGGAAAAGGTCTGAAGGACTTTCTCAGAAAACTATCTTCAACATTAATGCAACAATGTTCAGCATAGAAAATGGCTTGATAGATTGAAGGTACTACACGTATAGGAAAGGAGTGTTGGTGTAGATTAGCCCTCCATTGAATGGTGGAAGAGTTCAGAATTTCACGCCACTATACTTCTACTTCACGGGCAAGTTATTGGCTTCCTTTGCCCTTGGAGAAAAGTCTGGCAGTTGTGGTTAACTCTTTTGCCTGCCAGAAGCACTAATTTGCAAAAGCCTATTATGTCATGCCTGCTGCCTGCTGCTCTTCAGATACAGATACACTGTTCTCAGTGAACACACAAGAGCAAGTAATTAAAAAACAACCTTCCTATGGTCTATCTTTAAAAATATTTTTTCTAGAGCTAAGGTAGAAAATAAGGTAGAAAATATATGGTCTATAACTATTTAAAGATGCAAGGAATAGTTTAATTCTGAACTAAATTATAAAGAAATTTCCTGACTTGACAACAAACCCAGGTCCTATGGCATAATGCAGTTCTCATAAATTGAGTCCTGACTTTTCTCATTGCAGCAAGCAAGGAAGCAAAGCTTTGGACCACATCGGCTTCCCCTAACCTTTGATGACCACTCTTTGTAGTATTTTTCTTTTCTGTCTCTGTTGAAACAACTAGAATTCCTTTGCATAGATTACTTTCTTGACTATTCTTCCACAGATAATCATGAGGAAGGCTGTCTTTTTGCCTTTAATTTCTTTACAGAAGTTTCTAGAGCAATCAAACCAGTAGGTAAAAAAGAACTAAAGTGAGAGCTTTGAAGACAAGCTGCAAAGGTCTCCTCTGGTTTGACTATGCTCATGTCCTTCTTTAATGTCTCATTCTACGTTATGTTACTCCTGAACACGATGTAATTCAGTGATTGCCCAACAAGATAAAATGAACTGTTCATTTAAAATCTCTTTTTCTTGTAAATAGATCATCTGCCTTCTGAACATTGACCATTCTTAAGAATAGAGGAGAGTAGGAGGATGCATTGAGAATTGGAATTGACGGACTCTACTATGTATGCAGTTTTCATTCTTTTATTTTGAAATAATCTAAAACTTACAGAAAAGTAGGAAGTACAGTATGAAAAAAAACATTTGCCCATGGACCACTTGAGAGTAAGTTACCAGCCTGATATCTATCACCGATTTTACTTATAAGATCATTTTATACAAGCACAGTACAAACATCAACATTATATAAATTAAAAGGTCTCATTCAAGAGTTTCCACTTGTTTTGATAACAACAAGATAATCCAAACTCGTATTATACTGTTCCTGCCTCAGCTCTGGTTCTAAAATTTAAAGATCCCTGTGTCCTCGAGTAAAGAATGGTATTTAGAACCCAGACGCTGCCTTTTCTTTTGGTGCTTACTGCTTATGAATACTGTTGTTTTTGGGTCACTACAGAGGACAGAGTTAATGTATATTTAAATCTTCATTTAAATATACATTTATGTTTGCATTTATTTTTACACATAAAATCATGAGCTCTCATCAACAGCTCCAATTTCAACCTAACTTTACAGAATTCATTCTTTTTTCTCCCTTTTCATGTTCATAATTTCTTTCTCAACAGTGAGAAACCTGGCTTTCATAACCCTACATATTTACTTACTTGATCAGTCTGCATATGTAATCCATTGTCTGTCACACCATCCATTCTCCCATACTTGTCCTCCTAGCCTCATTATAGCTTCTAGGAATTATACTACTGATGTTTTCACCCCATTTGTCTTATAACATCCCACCACGGGGTGCTCTCCCTATGGATACCCTCCTCATCTCATTTGTTGCATTAATGTTGAAGATAGTTTTCTGAGAAAGTCCTTCAGACCTTTTCCTCGGGCTTTTCAGTGATCTTCAAGCTCGTTTTTTTTTTATGGGAGAGGCTAGACAAATAGCAGCAGTTAATTCAGCACACTGTGTCACTTTAATGGGATCCCCTATTTAGGGAAGAAGGACAATCATTTGGGTGTTAAAGCCAAAAGTTTTGTTGTTGTTACACTTGTTTTCAGGAACAGATAATGCTAGCAGTTTTTGTGCTTTCCTGCATAGCTATCCTGATGCCTTGCAGTCCAGAAGGAAAGAAGCAGACAGGTTGATGGGAGTGGTAGCTAGGGTCCTGGTGTTGTATAGGCCACAATATACCAAAGAGCTGTAAGCCCTATTGCAAAGGGAAAAGTCAGTGTAGTCATTCTGGTAACATCAATAGGAGCTCACTATTCTTTATTCAAAATCGATATTTTAAAAAGATTCTGAATGCACTTTCACTTCCAATTGCTTCCATCAGTCTGACTTTGCAATCTTTCCTATTTCTACAGACAGAAACTCAATGTTACTTTTTGGAGACAAATTTCTGCAGATTCTTAAATCAGAGGTAGAAAGTTTCTTGCTAAAGCCTATAATATTGGCAAGATCAATACCTTTTCCCTTTTTCAGTGAAATAGCTTCACACCGTTTAGCTTTAAGTACTGCCATGATGATGTTCACATTTTAATTTCATTCCCTATTGCTTCCTTGTGGCACATCCCCACGGTGTTCAGAGACAACTTCTGCAAAAGTCTCTTATATTACTTCCTGGGTGACATTACACTTGACCTGGAACATTGTTTAAGGCTTGAAGAGCACAATCCTTCCTCCTTTGTTTCTCAGGGTGGATTTCTAGGGGTACTAGCTGGAAAAATTCCACCGGTTCTTATTTGATCTTATCTCCTTCTTTAACGCACAGCTCACATGTTTCTTTTAGCTTATGAAGGAGTTCTACAAACTCCGTATCTAAGTCATTCCAGAAGGGGTGAATTCTACCTGTTTCCCTTCGGTTTCAGCCTTGCCATTAGGTAAGTAAATTGGCATCAGACAACCTATGACTGGAAAAAAGATGAATAAAATGTTTTTATAGTTATTTTACTTGCTCAACAAAATGCTGGAATCAAAATCAGATAAAACTCAAAACAGTTTCCCCTTTCTCTACTGTCTCCTCCCACTGCCTCCAAGGAACGCTGGTTTTCATGTTGCACTGCTATTTTTCTGTAACTACGAACCAGGCCTCAAGATAAGAAGGCCAAATAGAATGATTCAAATCACTCACACTACTCTTTTCCTTCTGTTATTTGTGCTCTGCTGTATCCTACTCTAGACAACAAAGTCAAAGTGGCCTCGAAGTGCTGCAGGAGGAGCTCAGAGGCCTGCAGACGTCCCTAGGGCGGCTCCTCGTCCACTGTGTGATGTAGAACACGGCAACCATGGAGAAACTAGGTGAGGCTCTCACAAAGTAGATTTACTCTCGGTCCCTGCCACTGACCTCACCTGAACCTGACGACCAAATTATCTGGTTTCTTGGAAGATAAGACACATAGCCTTCCCTGTGATTAAAGAGAGGGAAGGAAACATAATAAACTTCCCCCTTGCCATCTTCATATTGTAAGCTAGAGACATCCTTTGGACTACTGAGGTGCAGAATTCCTCTTGTCCTTTGCAAATGGACCAGACTACTAAGCTTTCTTTGTTCTTACATTTGCTCTTAATTTCCTGGCTCATTCTTCACTGTCAGGAAGTTAGATAACACATCTTGCTGTTATTCTCCTGTTCTTTAACATCTACCATTCCCTTTTAATTTGCTTTGGGCAAATGACCTAAATCGTAGAAATGAATAAAACCAAATTTTAGATGTGCATTAAAAATGATACTTATCATATATCCCTAATACATATTTATAGACTTTATTATATTAAATTGGATCATCATTCCATATGCTCACAAGCTTTTTACCCTTACCTTTATGTTGACCTGCATTTCAGAGGAGGGTGTTTAAGGTATGATGTTTAGTTATTATGATGGATTGCTACTGCATATGAAAATTGTATTAATTTACTTTTACAGCAGTTTTTCTCAGTCAACATGCATGCACAAACACATGCTATCGTACTCTTTGGGTCATAGTTTAATAGCAATGAGCAGAACCATTTTAGCTGGTTTAAACAGAAAGAATGAACTACAGACTAGTAGATTTACAGCATCATTAGAAGGTCTGGAGGAGTAGGCTTCAGGGTGAGATTCTAGCAACAACTCACAGCCTCTAATACTAACCCGTTTGTGTTACAAATGGGAAAGCTGGGAGATCAGGGAGCTGCTATTGCCACTGCAGACTTCAAAACTGCACCATTTTCAGCATAACCTATGCCAATTAAGTGGAGTGTACAGTGTGTCTACCTCCATACCGATTCTCACTTGCACATTTGTGACCAGAGAAATATGTTGCGTTGAGAATCATAGCTTCAAGAGAGCCTGGAGACTGTAGTTTTAGCTTTTCAGCATCAACAGTACAGGAGATAATGCTAGTAAAAGTTTGAAGAATGTGTTGAGATACTAATCCACAGAAAACCTCTTCACATTAAATAATCTTATCACACAGTTTTATTTCAGCTAATCAATAAGTATCTCTCACCAGGAACTATAGAAAGAAATTCCAAATGTGCTAATGGCTCACATCTGATAGCTTTACATTTTATATTTATATATGCATCTACGTGTGTATAGTTTGTATATATCTGTGTATATTTGTACCTATATTGAACGTAGATATGCACATACATAAAATACATATGTAAAAGTATATGTGTTTTACTGTTGTACATATTACAGTATGTGCATTATTATGTGTGTGTGTTCCTGTATAGATATGCATTGTTTTCAGAAAATAGAACTAAATTAAAGCAGATTAGACAGTGGACCAGAAAATTGCTTTCTTTATCTTGATGTCAGAGTATTTCTAAAATCTAGACCCACCCACATATCTGCCTATAAATATCAGCTTTTTTCAGGATTTTTGTGAGCAATATCATTTTGTAAGTTATCCTTGAGTCTTATGATTAGTAAGTAACACATTCACTTTATTCAAGGTTTTCCCTTTGTACTAATTTTTTTCTCCAGGAAGAAAAATGATGAAACCATGAACACAGACATTCTGAAAAGCATCCTCCCTAAACTAAAGCAGGCCTCATCTGTACACCAGTGATGCATGGCTACAGGCTGGCTCAGGAGGGGAACAGAAGGAGCTGTCTTTCTCTGGGTAGAAAAGCGTGTATATTACCCTGAAGTTATCCATGTGATGATAATAAAAAAACTAATTGCAGTAGGATTTTATTTTTTAATTCTCTGTACAGAATGCATCCTTGTATTTCGTATACCCTGGACAGACAGTTCCCATTGCCCTACTTAAGCAATCCCTGCTGCATTGTATTTTTAACTCTTATAGTCACTTCCCATCATAGTAAAGTTGAACAACAAGGTAATTATTCAAAGCATTTACAAACTCACTATAAGATGATTATTTGGCATTTCTTTGTCCTACAGGTTAGCCTGGACCTTGACATGGTGGCAGTGTTCTAGAAGGACAAAGGGCAATGCACAAAACTTTATAAAATGTGCCTTTAAAACCACCTCTTTCAATATATACAAGCACTTCACAAACATCATTTTTTATAAACATTATGGAACAGAAGCCAGTGAATGGGCCAGTTCATTACATCTATCCTCTCTTTCAAATGTGACATAAAAACTTAGTTAAATGTTTTTTGGACCAGCTATGTACACTGTTTTGGGGGAACAAGATAGATTGGTAGTCTCAAGGATAATTCATACACCTTGTTACTGCTCTTTGAGTCTAAAGCAACTTAAACTAGCTGTGCATCTTTATCCCCTTTCCTCTTTTTCATTGCTTAAGTCTTGAAAATGTATCTGAATCTAACTTTGAGGGAAGTCTCATGTCATTTCTAACGTGCTTGTTCAATTCTGTTTTACTTATCAGTCCTGGCCAAGACTGGAATTCTTTTGTAAACATTCTTGAGATTATCTCAAAAATTCCACATTACTGATTGAAAATACTTCCACCATAGCTGTACTTTTATGCTGCAGCTTCCCAGGGTATTTGATAATAAGGAGGAGAGATGTGAGATGAACAATAACAATAACATTAACACTGGATTTTCTAACTTTAGAGGAGCAAATTTTTAGGTATTTCTTTCAACAAAAATGGTCAACTTGTTGGGTTTCTCCCCACCCTTTTGTATTTGCTGTGTCCAACTAGTGTTCACTGGCTGGCAAACCACCCCCAAACATGGAGTTTTAAAACTAAATCAGTGATGTAGCTGCTGATTCTGTAGGTCAGTAATTAGGGCTGAGCTCAGCTGGGTGATTCTTCTGTTACAGTCCAGGCAGACCTTTCCTGATCTCACTCAGGTATCCTAATCAGTTGACAGAATATTTGTAATTTTCTCTTAGATTAGGTTGCCCAGTTCTTTACATGGCATTTCTTTGTCCTACAGGTTAGCCTGGACTTGACACGGTGGCAGTGTTCTAGAAGGACAAAGGGCAATGCACAGAACTTTTCAAGTCTCAGCATCACATTTCATAACTATAGTTTTTTAATAGATAAAGAAATGTTTTCTCAATCTTCAAGTAAAGTTGTGTTATGGTTGATACATTGTGTCAACTTGGGCAGTCTAGAGGTTTGGTTAAGTGACTCAGCAGGAAGCCAGGGTGCTTACTTTGTATACATCCTGAGCCTGTGGAAGAGGAGGGCATGGAGATTATATGAGAGCTACACGCCCTTTAGGTGGGGGTAGCCTGTTTGCAATGTAAGGCAGGGAAAGAAGCTGCTTGCTGCCATTCCTCCTTTTGCTCTGGCTGCTTTGCTGTTCGGCTGCCATTCCCCCCTTTGCTCTTGCTGCTTTGCTACCTTCTGCCTCGGAGCCAGCCAAGTATGGACTGAAACCTCCACAAACTGTAAGCTAAATAAACCTTTCCTTCCTTCATTTTGGGCGTTGGGTATTTTGTCTCAGCAATGAGAGAAAAGTAACAAAGACAAGTTGACAGAGAAAAAAATATTCTGTGTCAGTGGAGCCAAACCTGTGGCACAGCTGGTTCAGCAGGCATGCAGAGCCCTCTCTGTCAGCACACAAGCCATGTCACCTCAGCATCATACCAGCAGCTAAGCATCAGATATTCAGGTTTAATTGCATTATTGGCACTTTGTGATAAATTAGTAGGTTTTGGGTTTCAGGTTAGGCCTTTGGTCTCTAAAAGGTTTGCTATCACTGTTCTATGTGATTCTTTAGTTTCAGCTGCCATCTAGCTTGTTTGGCGTGTTTGTGCTGTCTTGAGAAACTAGTAATAAGATGCAGAAAACAGAACTACGATAACATAAAACATAGATACTAATTGTGCCTGAGATGGGTATTGTAAAAGAAAAGAGAGGTCAGATGATATTAAGTGAAGAGGTAACATTTGTACTGAAATTTATGGTAGGTTGATGGGAAAAAAATGGGGATGAAAAAGGGAAGAAGAACACCCTAAAGCTAGAGAAATGTACAAATAAATATAGGGCAGAAATTTATTGCCTTATCTCTTTAACACTCAGGATTCAGTCCCATTCACACAGTATTAAATAACTCAATACAATAAATCTTTGTTTTATGTCACTTTGCAAACTTGAGCCCACAATTTCAGATATCTCCCTAAAACTATTCTTAGAATTAGAATAGAAATAGTCCCACTGGGTGAAACATTTCTGTTCAGCTTTCTAGAGGATTCTAATGTATTGCTTTACGATGTAAGCATAAATACAGGCGATGGGAGGACAAGGTGGAATTATACCTAAATGATTAAAGTGGAAGGTTCTTTGGAAAGTTTATAGAGAAAACACTTGAGCTAGGCTTAAATATGTGATAGATGAATGTTTGTCCACTCAGATTGGGAACCTGCTGGATTGGCTCAAAAATAGAAACAGTGCCTAACATACTTCATCTGTGGTTAACTATAGCTTTTGGAGACAAAGACCAGGAGGTTAAAAATATCAGTACCATGTGTTTATGGAGTTTTTGTGATTTCTTTTGCCATTAATTTCCAATTCTACTGCATTATGGTCAAATAGTATTCATGGGATAATTTCAATTCCTTTGAATTTACTTAAGCATGTTCTATGGGCTAGTATATGGTCTATTTTAGAGACCGTCTAAATGTTAGGTGGAGAGACAATATGTAATATAACAACTGCTGTTAATTCCTATCATTCTGTTTTGAAACTCTGTATCATTTTTATTGTTTTTGCTTTGTTTTGTTTTCATCTATATTGTTGTTTTGTTATTGTTTTGTTCTATTCTCTTTAAAATTAAAAAAAAATCAGTACCATTGACTAGTTAGTCTGATTATCCTGCTGATGGATTCATAGGGCCTTCCGTCACTCATGCTGGGCTTGTATAATCATTCCCAATTGCAATATATACATGTTTTCCTGTGGGTACACACATAGGTGTTCCAAGGCTGAGCACTTTCCACTCCTTTCCTGCTAACAAGCAATTAAAAAATGTGGGAAACACCACAGAAACTTCAGTCTTTTCCCCTAGTAAATGGACTCAAAATATGTAGAAGGTGTGAATTGTGCTTCTTGTTGGTGGGGTGGTTCTTTTGTTGCTATTAGCACCCCTTACACACCATCTTAGCTCTCAGACCTGCTCTAAATGAGAGCATGGAGTTTCACACTCCATACCTGACAGAAGCCTTCACATTTATTTATTGTGACTCCCCAAAACTCAAATTTTCAAACTTTATTTCTAGGGTAGTTAATTTTAAAAATATGTTTAGATTGGTATGTCACTCAGCTTCCTATCACTATAACAAAATACTTGAAATAATCAATTTATAAAGGGAAACAATTTATTTTGGCTCACAACTTTGGAGGATATAGTCCATGATTAGTTAGTTCTGTTGTTTTGGGACTGTTAAGCAGGTGCCAGATAGCAATGGCAGGGAGCACATGGTAGGACAAGTTGCTCATTGCATGGCTGAGAAGTAAAAGAAAGAACAGTTATAGGCTGGTGTCCAAAAATCCCTATCTGGGACAAGCTTCCAATGATACAGGGACCTCTGACAAGACCCTCCTCTCAAAGATTCCACAGCTTCCTAACAGTACTACCCTGGGACCAAGCCTTTATTTAACATAAAGTCTTTGGGGAGACATTTAAGTTTTAAAATATTGCAGTTGGGAATGATTATACAACCTATTCATGTATAATTGCAAATATTATTACTTAATTTACTATAAACTGAATCTTCCCTGCAGATAAGGAGATAGAAAAATTTTATTGTAAATTATGTACCAAAGTTCAAATTCTCTACAGTAACCTCTGGCAGAATAATTTGAATATGGCCTCAGGTGTTTATTTTTGAAATGCAAATACAGTTCCATTAGGCACAGCTGTGGCTACAGTGCTGCTGCCTGCACTGTAGATTTAATAGGAATTGATTCATCAGTATGTGTGTTTTGGATAGAGTTGTTCAATTTTCTGGCCTTTATATTATATCTCTTCCAAACTTTCTAAATAAAATTATTGTCGCAGAACCTATTTGTGCCTTGTTTGTGCATTTAAAAATAATTTTCTTAGAAGGGCAAGGTGGCACATGCCTGCAATCCCAGCACTCTGAGAGGCTAATGCAAGAGGATCCCAAGTTTGAGCCCCGAATGGTCAACTTAGTGACTTAGCTAGACCCTATTTCAAAATAAAACTTTTAAAAAGCTAGAGATGTAGCTCAGTGCAAATATACTGGGTTCAGTCTCCACTACTGCAAAATAAAATTGTCTTTTATACAAGATAAAGTGTCTTTTACCATTTTAATCTCCCTAAGCACTTAACATATATCTAGCATGTAGTACACACTCATCTATCTGTTAGTAAATACATAAATAATTGAAATGTAAGTTTCTGTAAATTACTTGGCCAAATCATGCTTATAATAACTTTTTAAATTACTTTTAATTTATAAACAATGAAAGTTTTAGGGTAAAGGCTTCAGGTCTAGGAATCTCATTAGACAAGGCTCAGCAACCCACCCCAAAATGCTCATCTAAGAGATGAAAGGTGTTCAAGGGCAAGAAAGGAGCTTTAATTAGTAATTTTACCGGGAAGAACAAAAGATCTTGGGACCTAAGATCTCTCTTCTTCTATGAGCTGACAATAATTTTGAGGGTTTATAGAAAAGGAAATGAAGGGGTTTGAAGTTCGCACACATTTTTGTTTTGTTTTTTGATTACTGGGTTTTTTTTGGTACTGACATTGAACCCAAGTACTTGGCACTGATCTACATCTATCACTCTTTTATTTGCTTATTTGTTAGTTCTGAGACATGATCTTGATAAGCTGCCAAGTTGCCCAGCCAAGCTGAGTTCAAACTAACCATCTTCCTTTGGTTTTACATGGTTGGCAAACCTGGCAAGCCTCGTCAGCCTAAGGTCTGGTTGATCCCTACGTCAGGACCTTGGTGGTGATCAGAAAGTTGCTGGTGCCTAGAGAGTGGTTTTGGTTCTTGCCACAAGATGTCTACCCATCAGATCTATTGTTTTTAGAGTGCAAGGTGACTGGGGAAGAGAGTGACTCAGAGGACTCAGAAGAAAATAAAAGACTCATGGAGACAAATGTGGAGTTAGTTAGGTCAGTGACTGGGCCATCTTTTAAAACTATTGTGCTTATAATAACCTTTCTAAATTAATTTGTTTTATCTACAAAGAATCCATTTTCTGCATTTTGCTATGAAAGTGTTGCATTCTGTATAAAGGTCATTTAATAATTATCATCTGATATTGGCTCTATAACCCTGAGATGAAAGGCCAAACTAATCATCTTCATTTTAGAGGTAGACATGCTCAAGGTGTCTTTAAGGACTTGTCCCACATTACCAAACCAGTGATTGGAAAACTCCGTAGCTTGTGCTCTTCTTTAGTTTTAGGACTCTTAAGACAAATTACAGTCAATGTTACTTCTTCAGTAAACATCTAACAGCTAGAAATAAATGGAAGAGGAGAAACCGAAGCAATTTAGAAAGTGTCAGGGAAATCACTGATTAGAAAATACAGTCACACTCTTCTGATGAGCAACTCATCTTATTTTTTTTTTCCATGTCTCTTTGCAGAAAATGTTTCAACCTTCTTCTTGTATGTGGGGAATTCTGAAGGGGTGTTCAGGTATTCACAGGTGGATATATCTCTGTCCAGTTTCCTATATGTTTCAAGTACAGTCTCTTTTGAACTTCTGGAAACTTAGGGTCATATCTTCTCAGGAGGCCATAGAATCTGTCTTCCAGCTACTTAACACTGGTTTTCTCTGAAAGATCACTGGTTGATGAGATTTCTGGTAGAAGCATCTCTAAACCTGTGTGACCATGCACCTCGACCAGCAGCCTAGATACCATAAAAGCTTTGAAAGCTTTCTAAAAGATAAAGCTCTAAAACTCTATCTAAAAGGTCTGGCTAGGGATTCAGCTTAAAGGCACAAATGCCTGCCTGGCAAGTGCAAGGTCCTGAGTTTGATTCCTTGTACAAAAAAAAGAGGCCACCTCCTCATTTCACTGAGAACTCCCACCTTTCTTTACCCATATGCTACATGTTTTTCATAATAGTTACCGGTGAGTGTAGAAGAAGGTTCATATTTTACAACCAAAGGAGAACTGTACTTGCATGGTTTAGAAAGAGGGTAGAAACAGAACACCTTGGTCAAAATGTAGTATCTCAGCCATCAGTTTGTGGGGCTTCTAAGCCTCATGCAGCTAGCAATGTCTGAGAAGAAAATTCTGTGCTCTCTTTGGCCAGTGTAGTGAATTCAATCTGATATTTGAACTGAGACAATATGTTGTCAGTTCCAGTAAGTGCTGGGGAGGTAGCTTCATGAATCCAATTGGCAGAATCTGAATTGGCTGAAGATATGTAGCACGCACACTGACATTAATTTCTTCCCTCTGTGTTCACTCTAGGAGGATAGAACTGTATAAGGCAATCAGAAACACTTTACAGAAATTATCTCCAGGGTTTTAGAGGAAAAAAAATGCTACCACTGCCCCATAGACACTGTCTACAAGAGTTTTCACTCTCAAAAGCATGCTCTGTGGACAGTTTTAACAAAGATTCTACTTTTAAAATAGGGAATTATGGGGTGGTTGGCCCCTCATGTTTAGGAAAAGATTGGCATATCAATTTATTTGTCAATTATATTAAATAGTGATCTGGGTTGTTTTATCCTTTTAAGTAAATCTAATTAGATCTCAAAGATTTTTTTAAGTGCTTAAGAAAGTTTTTAATTTACAGAAATTTTGTTTAAGTGGAACTGGATAATAAACTCCCTAAAATTTTATACCTTCATAACATATGCTTCGTGGACCACAGAACATAGAGTATTTTATTCAAATTGTATTTTATCCAAATTGTATGCACAAGAAGCACTCATCGTCTTCTGGTTTTACAAGCACAAGCCAATAAAGTGAAATGAAACTTCTAAAATCAGAGTAACAAATCCAACAAATATAATGTGTGCTATTGCTCTTATCTGTTTTTATTAATATGTCTAACTCCAAATGTGTGAGCTTTTTCCACATCAGCAGTCAGTTCTTCATATGTCTAGACACCAACTAAGTGTCCAGCAACTCAGCTCAATTCTAACACTAACTACAACGCAATGTGAAGATTTAACTTGTGCATCCCTCTCCATGAGTTGCAGAGCTGCATCCCACAAGATTTCCCCACCTCAGAGGAGATTTGGAACTTCAGCTATGCATACTTCTGACTGATTGGCTATATGTCAGGGATTCCCACACCTTTCTCTTTGTGTTTTAGAATTTTCTAGAACAACTAACAGGAAAATGTAGTAAAATGGCTTCTTTAACTATTAGGGCTAGTTTATTATAAAGGATATGACACAGGAACAGTTGAATGGAAGATGCAAAGGACAAGGATTGGGGGTGGGAATAGAAGATTTTCTGGCCTTCCAGAAACTCCACCCTCCCAGGACCTAGATATGTTCATCAACCAGGACACTATCTGAACCCTATTATTCAGGGCCTTTATGGAGGGTCTTACATGTATTCAAGACTGATAAATCACTGGATGTTGTGATTAACTGAATTTCCATTCCCTCTTTCCTCCTTGGAATAAAGCAAATGCTTCAGCCAGCTCATCACAAGATTGATTCTTCTGGCGATCCAGCCCCCAACTCTGTACCTCTCTACTGGCTCTCACCTTATTAACATTAGCTTGGGTATGCTTGAAAAGGGCTTGTTGTGAATAGCAAAGATGGTCTCATCCTCACCACTCAGGAAGTTTCACAACTTTTAGAAGCTATGTGCCCAAAACACTGCATGAGGACCAAGTATGTATTTCGCATATCACGGTGCTGCCATATGCTTTTAGCTTGATAGAAAAGTATGTTAGAAATATTTCAAAATAATAGAATTTTCTTCTGAAATTTTGGAGGGCTGTTCTCAAAGGATATTTCTTATTTATGTTGCAAGTTGAACATTTTGATACAAACATCCTCTGGTCTGGCAATACATGAAGTGAAAAATGGTCTCAAATCTAGCACTATAAAGTGCAATTAAATAATTGTAATGTAATCAAGACTGAAGATGTTATGAAATCCTGCCAAAATTTTTAGCCTCCAAAATCTCCTTTAATGTTTTCTGCTTTATAAGATAGTGATAGGTAAAACTTGGAAATTCTTCCAAATAACCTTGACATCCTAGGCTAGATACCAACTATTTAAAACCCAAATTTTATTACCTTTTATTTAATTAATGCCTGTGATTCTAATATGGAAAGGACAGAGGCTGTGTTTATTTGCCTGTACAATGGCAGAGTTTCAATTCCAGATCCATAACTTTACACTAGAATGATGGATTCTTGCAGCTTAAGTTAGGATGAGCCAAGTTTTGCTGTGGTAACAAGCAACCTACATAGCTTGGTGGATTCTTTTTTCTCATACTTCCAGTCCATTGCAAGGTCACAGGGAGACCTTGTTTCCCCATTCCAGGACTAGTTTTGCCAGAACAACAATTATCAAATATTATTGTTGCTATGATAAAGGGAAAGAGTTTTGTAGGACCTTGTACTAGAAATTAAATACTGTGTTCTAAAAACAATGCTTACCACTTCTAGTCATAGCTTGGTGGTCAAAATTGGTCACAGAAACCCATTCAGCCTAAGGTGGTCAAGAAGTTCACCCATTTACAATTCCTGAAAGTGGAGATCCAGAAATACGGGGTGGACATCACAAGAACTATCACATTTTGTAATGGCTTGACGTCTATGGAACAAAACACTGAGAAGAAAGTGTCCAGTACTGAAAATGATTTAAAGAAAAACAAATCAAAAAAGGAAAAGCCTGAGGTAAAACTGGAAGATAAGACAATATAGAAGAATCATGTATTCAGGAAAAGTTCTTTAATGTTGATGTATGTTAACATATTTCTTAGACTGGGAAACTAAACATTTAAATTCTTTTAGGTGTGTATGATTTCAAATGCTTACATTATAATCTGCAAATATTAAGGACTAAATGATCTCCTAAATATCCTTGAGCGTTGGCTAGGACAAGTATATGCCTGGAACATATAAATGGCTAAATAGGCCTCCTTAAAAACAATCAAACAAACATATATGCATGAAAAAGAGGAAAGAAAAAGATCCTAAAATCAAGAAAATTGCTTGGAACCTAGTGAGGACTCTAAACAATTGTTAGGTGAGAGATTTTTTATATAAGGTAAGTATTTCTTAGAGACAAATTCATATACTTGCAGATCTCACCCAGAGCACTGCTTAGCTGTGTTGGGTTGGGTTCGACTGCATGTACTCAATCAAGGAATGCACAGAGAGCGTGTGAGTGAGCACAAAAGAGGTGATAGAAAATATACTGAAAAGAGCACACAGTACCCGCAATCAGATGAAAAAAGTAGACAGAGGACTGAGCATGTAAATATCAAGGTTCTTTTTTTTTCTTTTCCTTTGAGAATTAATAATTATACATCTTTAGGGGGTACCATATGTTAATTCATGTATACAATGTGTAAGGATCTCATCAGGGGAATTATCTCTTCCTCCTTTTCAAAACAAAGTTTTGGAAACTTTCGGACTCTTCTTTTGTAGTCATTTTGAAACACAGCATAGATTGTTTGTACCAACAGTTACTGGCAAACCAGAACTAATTTCTCCTCTCTGCATTTGAGTGCCCCTTACCTAACTGCTGCCCATCCCACCCTTGCAAGAACAGAGGCTCTGCTTCTTTGCCTGTATAATGGCAGAACTTCATTTCCAGTCACTCTATTCTCTTTGTGAATGTCATGTTTCCTCCCTTCACATGGTACCTGATTTGGATGATTTCTAAATCTTCTTCCTTCTCTCCCTCTTCCACTCCCTTGATTCCAAATTTATGTAGCTATGCAGCTTTGCTGTTGCCCACCACTATATAAGGTTAAAGTACGCTGGGTAATTCCTGATGACATTGATATGTGGGTCATTTTCTAATTATCCCTGATTATAGATGTTGCTGTCTCCTGAGTTTTTCTGGTCTCTCTCTGTCACATGGATATATGTACATTCTGTGAAGCGCTCAAACACCACTACCGATGCGGGTTTTTTTCTGTGTATTTCACCTCCACATCACTGATGTACTAGTTCAGAAATATGCAGATGACTGATGAGATAAATACTCTTAAATAGCATTTAAACCTAAATGTTAAATGTTAAAGGAAACTAACTGGGTTGAGAATAATCTATGGAGTTCCATGACATTAAAACTTGGCAAATTTTGTGGTTCAGATCTAAGATATATAGTATCTAGAACATAAACAGAGCTAGGCTTGGTGATGCATGCCTGTAATCCCAGCATGTGGGAGGCTGCAGCAGGAGGATCACTGTGAGTTTGAAGCCAGCATGGGCTACATAGTGAATTCAAGGCCAGCCTGAACCACATAGCAAAATCCAGTCTCACAACAAAACAAACAAATAAAACAAAAAGGAAAGGAAGGAAAAAGAAAAACAAGAGCATAAACAGGAGTCTTCTAGTTACAGTTATAGAAAAAACAGCCACGTTGGCAAGGGATTGCTGTAAATTCTATGGTACGAGTGCAATTCAATGTAAAATTCAAATATCAACCCAAAGCTCCAGAGCATTGATACCTTAAAAAAAATTATAGGAGTGTGCTCGTGAAAACCCAGACAAAGTTAAAGGTCATGACTGTTATAAACTAAGCGTTGTTTTAATATTATATAATTATTGTAAGCAAAGATTTTATTTAAATTGAAAATACCCAGTAACGTATAGAAACTCTTCTTCAAATACTTAGTGATTGAAAAGTCACTGATAATTCATCTTTCATGGGAATAAAGCAAAGGAGGTCTTAATTTGACATATATCTACCACACATTCTGTGGCATGTCAAATTAAAGCACACACTAAAGGCCTGAACATGATTGCATTCAAGTTCCCTGCAGGCCAAGATCTTGTGATGTTAAGATAATCTTTGCAGGAAGAAGGAGAAATGTTTGCTTATTTTTCAGGGACAAGAACAACTCAATTGGATTTTCTCAAAAGCTCAAGCATCAGTTTATTTTGGAGGACAGATGGGCTTAAAGAGTGAGGAATCCAAGTCTGCAGAGTTTTTCTGTTTGGCAATAATGTGTCTGGTGTGATTATTCAGAGGCAACTGCGAGGATATAAAAAGCCTTTAGCCCTTTTATGACTGGATTCTACCTGTACATTCACACATTTCTTATTACTTCTTATAGCTCCATTAACAGCATTTAAAACTTTTGCCCAAAGTGGTTCACTTGTTATATCTCTACAGCTGATAATTAGTATGGCTCTTCAGCTCTACTATTGCTTTATTTTTTCCTTTAAAGGAGATTTTGTTGTGACAGAATGTACACACACACACACACATTCTATAGTGAGTATAGAGTTTTGAGTCAGGTTACCCGGGTTCAGGTGCCATTTCTTTCCACAATCACTGGTTGCATCACCTTGGATACTTGTTCCCTAGGCAAGAGATAATAATAGCATGTCTTCTTAGTGGTGCTAGGGCTACAAAACAATGCATATCACATTCCCCTTTGTGATTCTGTCAGTCACGGCATCCCTTCCATACTGCTCACCTGTCCAAAGAAATTACCAATGATTGCCTTGGAATGGTGAACTGATATCCATCTGATGTAGGCATAAATCAAGTAAAATTTGCTCTTTATTTCATGAGAAATGAATTGGAAATGCAGATAAATTATATATGATGAATTCATGTAAAAATGTAAGTATATAATGTAGACCAATATAGTGCATAGTAACCCATTTTCAATGATTTTTCTCTAAATAGCACAAATACATTTTAAAAATTAGAGTGTAAAGCAAGATTTATGAAATAGCCTTTCATCATGCCCTCCTTAAGATTTATCTTTCCACTTTTCATAAAATACAGGTATACATATGAGGGTTATACAAACACCAGGTACATTTGAAAACACTTTCAAAGAACTTGAGAACACCTGAAAGGAAAAGTGATGACAAATGCACAATAATGCATGTTTCCACCCTGCACAAGATACGATGTCTACAAGAGGATAATTGTTAAAATCTAAACTAATTTTTAATGAGCTGTTTAATGGTAATAATGCATATTATGGGGACCGTGTGCATGATAAGTCTCAGTCACTCTATTGGTCTTCAGAAAAATACCCAGCACTCACAACTTAAAGGAGAGATTTATTTTTGCTCATGGTTTCAGTTCACGGTCCGCTGGCTCCAAGGCAGAAACAGGATAACAGGGGCCTGGCAGAGGAAAAGGTGCTTAACCTATGGCAGGCAGCAAACAGAGAGAGAGGGAGGAGCCAGGCACAGGAATATACTTTTCTGGGTTATGCACCTAGTGATGCGCCTCTAAGCATGCTCTGCCTCCTAACAGCTCATTTAGCTACTGAGCTAAATGGATGAGACCACTGAGAAGTAAAGTGCTCTGTGATCCAATCACTTTCCAAAAGCATGAGAATTTGGGGGCACATTTTAGATCTAAACTATAACAATAAGTATTCCTAAATTCCTAATGTTTTAGAAGTGTTTTGTTTTATTTTCACAGGATGTATCTTTAATATTCACCAGAAAACATTTGTCTTGGTTTCAAAAATTGATTCATTAGGTGAAAGTTCTTATAAACACATTGCCCTTTCGGTGGTCATTCTACACACGGTCTTAAATTATTTCAAATTCCATGAAGTTTCTGATCTAATTATTTTTAATTTGGGGAATTTTTATAATATACTGCTCATTTTCTCTTTCTGAGAATTACAAAAACTTTTAAAAGCTTTAACTATGGATTATAAACTATGGAGTGCTAAACGTACTGAAAATTATGTACTGGTTAATCTCTACCATTCTATAACACCAAAACTATGTACAGTAACTATGTCAACCCCAATGTAAAGTTCCGGTGGTCATTTAGATGAGCACTGTATTCAAGTTCCCTGACAGTTTTGGTCACATACAAAAAAGGAAAATGAGAACCAATGACATATGGTAATTATTCACATAATGAAAGTGAAAAGGAAATTCAAATATTCTGATACATGTGTATGTGTGTGTGTATATATATATATATATATATATATATATGTTAGGGAATGATATTATCTAATAAAATCGTTGATTTGGGGATAGTATGGCTTTAAACTCTAAGCTTCACAATGGCAAGGATTTTGTCTATGCTTGTAACTGACCAAACTTTAAATCTAAAGGAGTGCCCATCAATAGTAATTACTTAAAAATATTTATTAAATTGTTGGGGAAATGGTATTAAAAGCAAAGTCTTCTCCCAAACCAAAATCCTTTGCACAAGATGACAGCAAAAGAAGATACTGTTATTGAAAGCATTAAACCAAAATGTGATGCTCAGTAGCTTCATGTAAATTCACTAAGAGATTCACAATCCATAAAGGCAAAAATACCTCCCTTTTATAAAACAAGCAAGAGAAACAATAACTAGTTTTTATTGACAGCATCATTTGTCATTCATAGTTCATCCTAACTTTGCCTGGTAGCTGGAGTGGCCATCTGGGTTAGCTCATCAGTTTTATCCAAAAGAAAAACCTGGATAGAACATGTGACTGCAGAAGAAAAACCAAATTTCTCAGATCTTTATGACACAGGTGGTTTTGAAAACTGAAGCAAAGAGCTCACTAAAGTTAGGTTCCTATTCTCAGGAATCCAGGAGGTAAAGGTACTAGCTCCTCTGAGATCTACATTACCAAGAAGCTGCTTTCAGATCCTTGAGAAAGATTTTGAGTCATAAAACTGACATATAACCTACTAATAGATGGGTACACACACACACACACACACACACACACGTACATTTAAGATAGGTGAAAATACCATTACCAATTGTAAAAGGAGGGAGTGAAAATATCTTCCTATAATTTTATTAAGAACAACTAAGCTTCTTATTTTTAATTTGTATTTGGAGTTACAAAAGTGAATGTTTTAACCATCAGACTGTACTTTATCCTACAAAAAGTACATTTATTGCCTTGGTTACCAGTGTCAGTGTCTGAAGAGTTAATTAATTTGAATTTTACTTTAAAAGCAAGATTGGGAAAAGTCCAAATACTCTCACATTTACTTTTAGTGAATACGAATCAAAATAAATTGCCTTGATATCCCGTTAGACACGACCTTAAATTGTAATTTAGTGAATTGTTCTTTCCTGTCATGAGTAGCAGCCTACAGAAGTGTGCATGTGTGCATGTGTGTGTAACTATGCAAACATCATCAATGAATCTTCAGTGTTTTCCAGAATCAACCCAGGATTTTTAAAGTAACTGAAACAGTGTCACAAAGAAATGGATTGAATTAAGGGAGGTGTGTGAAGTCACCTTCGTTTTATCCTCCCACACTAGATTAATCACAGGCACAAAAATGCTATCTTAATTGAGCTGAAAAAGTTCTTTGATTAGAGTTATTTTAATGATGACTCCAATTTACTTTTTATGTGTAAATCAAACCACAGGGTGCTTGGAAGATATTAATTGGCAATAAGATTAATCATTCCTTTGAATTCAATTCACTTGCTGCTAAACTCTAACCTGAGACCTTAGGGAGAGTCAAGAAATTCCTTTTCTTCACTCATTCATTACCAGGCACCACAAGCACCACCTGTGGAAAACAGTGATGAAATCAAGATCTTGACCTATAGTGAACAAGTTCTTTTCCTGCCCCCTCATCTTTCTCAGACATAAAAATGGATTAGATTGCACTGAGGTTAGTCTTCCGTAGGTCCAAACAACACATAGGTGGGCATTAGAAGCGTTCCAAGAGTCTCTGGGTTCTAAGTTCAAGGATTTTTCAGCCCAAATTCATCTGCTGATCTCATCTCCAATTTGATCATGAGATTCTAGTCCTCCCACGGTGACATCCATCACAGAATGCCACATGTGCCAGGCATTGGGTGTCACAGTCTCTACGCATGCCTCACCCTGTCTTCTCAGAAACCTTACTGGTGAGTTTTCACAAATGAGGAAACTGAGGTGCAAAGGCTATGTGATTTGCCCCATGTCTCCTACTTTGTCAAGAGCAGGATGAAAACCAAACCCTGATCTGCTCAAATTCAAAGCGCACATTTGATTCAGGCATTTTTTTATGATCAGAGGAATTTCAGTTTAATTAAATACCAGCTAAAATCCATGACCTTAAGGAAACCAGGACCTCCTTAGGAAATCTAAATCATTAAATATTAACAACATGGAGCGAAGAATTAGCTCCATTATTGCAAAATGAAAGCTACAGATAATTAGAGATGATTAGGTGTCTGCTTTGCTTTTTGGATTTTCATTTGTGAATACAGAGCTTTTCTACTCAGGCTATTGTGGAGGTCAGCTTATCAGATGGCAACATCCTTCCATCACTCCCATAACTGCTCTGAGCCACAAGCTACAACCTCCTTGGGAAATACTAAGAATGAAGAGTGGAGAAATTTCATTCACATAAACAAATATCTCCTGGGTGATAGAATTTGGCTGTTAAAAAAAAAAAGTGACAAAACCTAGTTAGCCAGTCCAATGTTCCACTAACTTAAAGAAAAATGGGAAAGAGGGTTTACATTCTTTTCTCACTGTAAATGTTCTTGATTAAAATTACAATGAGTTCATGTTCAGCTACATCACCTGAAACCAAGTCTTAGATGTTACATCATCAAATCCTCCAAGAATCTGCTAAAGAGGAACAGATTGGCCTGGGGCTGCAGCAGCTAGCCATATATATGAGAGCAACACCACCATCAACTGTCATTCCTTAGCAAAACGTTAGTGTAAAATATCCACAGCCCTACAGTGGAATCACAGCCAACAACACCATAGAACTGTGGAGCTTTCTGTAGTGTTATGGGTTAGATCAAGCATGACCCCCCACAACTCTCATGTGCTAGGAGTGGGGCTGTGGAGGGTGGCTGGATCTTGGGGGCAATGCTGCATAGCTGAGTGTGCTATTAGGAGGTGTGTCATGGTTGGAAGACACAGGTCACTGGGTTATGCAGGGTGTGTCTCCCTCCCAGCTGCTCTCTTTACTCTCTGCTTTCTGCTGGTCATAAGATGGGCAGCTTCTTTCTGTCAGACCCTTCCACCATGCTAACCCTGCCTTGCAGCTAGCTGATCCTGGACTGAAACGTGAACCAAAATAAACTTCTCCTCCTTCAAATTGTGGGTGTCAGTATTGTGTCTCAGCAACAAGAAAGTGGCAAAGACTTTCACGTAGAAATGGGACCAAAGCACAGAAATGAGTATCTATCATGTTAGGGTAAGAGTTGTCTTCTTGAGTGGAAAACCTAAGTCACATGATATAGATTTCAGGAATCAGAAAAAAATATTATTTGCAGAAAAATCAGTGTATAGGTAAACATAGAACTAAAAAATTTACTAAAATAATCAAAATGTCTTTCAGTACCTTATATTCCTTAGAAAATCTACGTGCCATCTTAACTAGGTATAAATAGTCACCTTGAGCACTTTTAAGGAATATACTGAGAGCAGTGTTTTATATCACTGTGGCTGTCTATTTCCCATGTGAATAGACCCTGGAGTGTCACATCACAGTTGTCTGGATTTGTCACTCAGATCTCAACTAGAAATCCAGGGTGAGATAGGAATAGTTCAAACCCCAAAACAGTAGAAAGGAAGAACCCAGTAAATATGTTTATCAAATGAGGCTGTCCAAAAGACAATTGAATTAGGGCAGAAAGATGAATCTCAGCAGGTTCTGCCAAACCCTCAGATGTATCTTGGACTGGGTAAAGTTGAGAACTCGGTAACATCAACTTCTAAGATAGTTAGATTAATCACTACCATCAGCATTTTGATTTACCTATCTCAGAGAAATTATTTTTTGTTTTTTTTTTTGTTTGTTTGTTTGTTTGTTTGTTTTGTTTTTTCTCCGGTACCAGGAACTGAACTCACGACCTTGCGCTTGCCAGGCAGGCGCTTTGCCGCTGAGCTAAATCCCCAGCCCCGAGAAATTATTTTTTTAAAAAGCCTATCACTTCTATCCTAGGTCCTGGAACTAAAGACCAAGACCCCTAGGATCTCTCAGAACAGATGTATGGAAAAACCTTTCCACCTCAGGTCCAAGTATCCTTTTGGTTCAGCTGAACTTCACAAGTAGCTATGAACCTGCTAATTACTTGTATAAACTTGTGTTGATTTGTATAAAGTTATGAAAATTCCTAAGGAGATAGGTCACAGTTTTCACCAGCTTCCAAAAAGTTTACCATTCTAATAAACACAATATATATTTTTCAAACACAATATAATATATACTAAAATATATATATATGTATATATATATATGTAAACCCAGAAAATTAATGAAAACAAAGGACTAGTGAAAACACTCAATTTATGGGGCTATTGGAGATATAAATTTTGAAGAAATATCTATTGTTTATGGATTTAATTTTTGATATTAATCTCTGACAGTGTGGAAAAGTGCACAGAATCCCTGAATCATGCTGAAATTTCAGAAATTTAGCATAGACATTATTTGATTTGTGTCTTCCTCAGTCTCTAAAACAGCTACCTTAAGTTGGTGGCTTCATCTCCAATCAAGCAACAATATTGCATCTTATCTAAGCCAATTTGCCTGCTGAGATTTTAAAGCTCCCTGCATGATTCATTCTGCATCAAATCATTTGGTTTTTGCTCGCTGTAGATAATTGGTTCTTGGCACCTGAACTTAAACTATTTACTGTCCCAGTCTGTTAAAAATGACATTGTGATTTAGTTTAAACAAACAATTGAACTCAAGGGTGGGCTTTTTTACATCATCATCATTGTACCTGTTATAGTTTAGTTTTAAAATGTCTGCAGGAATTTATGGTAGAAATGGCAAAGAGAAACCACAAATTCTAATGCAATGTTAAATTTTATTTGGTTTACATAGAGCGAAGAGAGAAAGTCAAGGGGGTCTTCCTTCTTTGGGGAGGCTTCACCAAGAATGAGACATACTGTGGTTATGGTATAACTTGAGGATGCATATGCCCCCCTATCACACTTAAAACACTTATTCAAAAAAACTTCTACTTAGAAGGCAGTACATTAAACAAACACTGCAATGCTATAGCATTTTTCTTTTTACCTATGTAGTCTAATAAAGAGTCTAGAAAGCCCTGGCAGAATAGGACCTCAGCAATGGCTTCATACTGCTGGAGTGCAGAAAGAGAATTGAAAAAATTTTCAAATGAGAGGTGAATATAACCAGAGTAACTATATTATGTTAGTAAGTATAATAAGTAATACTAAATACGTTAAACATACTAGGCACTGTTCTAAGTTATAAGGACTACATAATATGTGTGAAATATTTATGCCACTGTCTGGCATATGTAAATAATCAATAATCAGTTATTTTTAGTAAATTGTTATTTTTATTATTAAATGAAATCTACTCTGTCCTTGTTGTTTTGTACAACTTGAAATCAAATGTAATGTTTCTTAAGGTTTCATATTCCATAACAATGAATTTTTGGATTCATCTCTCTTCTAAAGGCAACTGTATGTAAGTTTATATAATAAACAAATATCAACACCATAAACTGCTCATTAGTTTGAAGAGTTTAAAAGACATGGGAGAGCACCCATACTAATTAACTTTTGGATGAAAGCCTAAGACTGGGAAGTGAGCATAATATTGGAGGATGGAAACTGCATGTGTCTTGAATTCATTTGCTGATTCTGCAGATGCTGGGCCTGGCTCCTGTCTGTGCAGCCCTAGGACAGAGCTAAGACTGGGCTCACCAAAACAGACAGACTGGCGCTCCCCAGGCTGAGGTAAATCAGGTCTAAACCAATCCCCACCTGCACCCCTAACCCCAGAGATGGCGGATAAGATTGCATAGGGCTTAATCAAAGCAGAAGCGGGAAAAGAAAATATTGGAAATTTCCTGAGAAGTTGCGTGACTTTAAGCCTCTGCCCTCTCATGAGCTGTACAAAACAGTAATAATAATGTCTAATGAAATTAAGAGGCAATAGTAAAGGATTAAAATATGAAGTGTAAATACATTGGGAGGGAGATAAAAAATAATTTAAATGTTCTTATGCACTTTTATTGTCTCAGAGAAGAGTAAAGGTCTAGATTAACTTTAGATTGGAATAAGCTCAGCAGTCATATTGTAATTTTTAGAGTAATCTTCAAATAATAAAAACAGTGAAACTTTAGGCAAATGAAAGTAAAAATTGCATGATAAAATATACTTCATCAATCCCAAAAGCAGTTAAAGAAATACTGAACAGATGGAACAAATAGAAAATACAAAGTTGATAAAATGAATCCAAATGGATTTGTGATTAATTATATGTAAACAAAATGTTGATTTAGGGTCTGGGGATTTAGCTCAGTGGCAAAGCGCCTGCCTGGCAAGCGCAAGGTTGTGAGTTCGGTTCCCGGTACCGGAGAAAAAACAAACAACAACAAAAAGAACAACAACAAAAAAAAAACAACAAAATGTTGATTTAGAAGATTATTATGGTCAGACAGTGTTTTAAAACAAAACATAACATAATAAAACCCAGCAGTATGTTCTCTAGAAGAAATAATTCTAAAGTAGATATATTTGCAAAGACTGAATATAAAAATATAGGAAAACATAAGTGACAAAAACTAAAAATGAGTCAGAGAAGCTAAATGTAAAGAACATTCCTATTGATAGAGAGATCAACTTCATAAGTGTAAAAGTGACCACTTAACATGAAAATATAATAATTGTAAACTTACAAGTAGTAAATAACATAACCTCAAAATATTGACAGAACTAAAAATAAGTGCACAAGTCTACAACAATAATAAGAGATTGTGGGACGTATGTAGAAGTACTTTATAACATAGGCAGATACTAAGAGAATACTAAATTATATAAGATTTAAACAGTACTATTAACATCTACTTAGTGGATGTGAGTTAAACATTATACACACCGACTTCCTTGTGCTTAAAGATGTTCCCACAGCTGTAACCCAGTGCTTTTTGTGGCATCTTAACTAAGGAACTTCTCTAACAATCAGAGGTAGATCTTTTAATCTATAGTAAGGGTATGTGTAGTTTGCAAACCATGGAGAAAATAATAGTATTTGTTAAATTTCCCCATTTCTGTCAGGCCCTGCTCAATTTCCCTAGAGCTGAAAAGATCAATTTCTCAAACAGCCTTTTCGGAACTCCTAATATGTAGGATGTAGTAGGAAAGATGTAGAATAGACAGTTTATGGGAGCTCTAAGGGTGGAGGAGTTCAGGGAATTGTGCCAGACTATGGTCACAGATAACAAAAAACTCACATCCTGAATTTAACCCAGGAAACCCTAAAACAAGTTGATGGACTGCACTCTTTTTTTTAATTCCTCTTCTTTAGTGGTATCTGGACTCCAGGTGGTCCCTTGATGTTTACCTCCTCATGTTCACTGTTTTGTGTAATTTCCTATCACAATGAATAAGGCTGACCTGTGTCATCAATAAGATGTTTTAGCAACGACAATGTGAGATGTAAGCATTACACCAGCCACCTTGCTTCTTTTGGATTGCTCACCTGGAGAAGCCATTTACCATGTTAAAAGGACATTTTCACACCCAAATGGAGTTTCAGGTATTCCTTCTGCAGCCAGCACTGACCCACTAACTTGTGATACCTATGGGTGAGTCATGTTGGAAGTGAATCCCCATCTCCAGTCCAGCCTTTAGACAATGGCAGTACTAGCTGATATCTTAACTACCAACTAACAGAAGATCCTGATCCAGAACCACCAAGGGAGCACTCATAGATTCCTGACCCACCAAACTGAGAGAAAACAATATTTTGGACCTGAACAGGTTCAGGTAATTTGCTACCATCAATAGAGAATTACCACACCTTTCTAGCTATTCCCCCATATTTCAAGGGCTATGATTTCATATAGGTTCAAAACTAAACCACAAAATCTGAAAGTCATATTGGATTTTCTCAAATCTCCATAAGGTAAGAGCAAAAATGTCCCAGAAAAAAATCATGGAAATTTTGGCAAGTAGAATCTTAGATTGGAGGGGACCTGAGGCCCCCTCAGCCTTGTCAATAAATTCACCATGTGAAGGCTGACATTTTCTTCCTTGAGCATCATGTTTCCCAGGTGAGGTAATTGCTGTGTAACCACCAGAGCATCTGTGTTGCCACAGCAACAGGCATTTTTGGTTTCTAAGTTTGAGTAAGAATGTCCAGCTATGTGGAAAGTAGGTGGAGAAGAGGGCCAGAAAAACCTTGCAGAGGCTTATAGAGCATCAGGACTGTATGGATTGGAAGGATAAGTACAATCCATGACTTACAAATCAGAAAGCCTGAAGTGTTGTCTAGTCCACAAAGAAAAGGTGGGCTTTAAGGTGAAAGATCAAATGAATTTCCAGAGCTAGAACAAAAGCAAAGTTAAGAGCTATGAAAAATGGTAGGTGAAATGCTTTTCATAAATGGAGTTGGCCTGAGATTCCTCTATACTGGGCATCCTAGATCCTCTTAGATGCCTAGGGAGACTTGAATTAAGCCCCTAATAAATTGCAAAAATAAAGATAAGCCAAAACAAATGAAAATAGTGATGCATGTTAAAGGCTTAGAATCTAATCTCTCTTCCAATATTTTAACAAAAATTAATGCAATGTATATAATATTTACAGGATGATTAGAGATTCCATTTTAAAATAATCACCAAAATCTGAATCTGAAGTTCCTTTTGCAGGTAAGGAGTGAGTAGAATGACTCTGCTACCTCATTCCACCAAGAAAGCTTTGGTTTCCTGCTATGGAGTGTTGGGCTAGGCTGATCGAAAGGTAGGAGATGGAAGCAGATAAAAGCATGAGCGTGAGGGAAAAAGACATTGGGAGTGATGGAGCCAGCAGAACACACACTATGCCTGAGTTCTGCGATCACTTAGAAAATGTAGAAAATGTAGATTCACCTGCAGAGTCCTATGTCATCCAAGTCTGACTGCATTCTTAGATATTGTGTTATTTTTTAAAAAGTTATTCAGTTTATTTCTGCATTTATTGATTTGCTTGTCAGAAAATGGAGACTGCTTTAATCCCATGCTATAGCTTGGATCTGGAATGTTCCATAAAGGCCTCTGTTAAGAGCTTGGTCCTCAGCCTGGTCTCTTTGGAGTTGCAGAGTCATTAAGAGAGGGGGCTTGGTGGGAGATCTTCTGGTGACTGGGACCATGTCCTTGAACGAGATGGTAAACCCAGGCCCTTTCTCTTTTGCTCCCAGCCATGAAGTAAACAGCTATGTTCTGTCCTGCATTCTTCACCATGATGTGCTGCCTCACTGTAGGTCCAAATGCAAGGGGGCCAATCTGTCATGGACTGAAACCTCTAAAATGGTGAGCCAGAACGAGTGTTTTCTCATTGTAAGTTAATCATCTCAGGTATTTGGTTACAGTAAAGGACAGCTGATTAATACACATCATAAAGAAAGCTTTCTATATGGATATAAGTAAAACCAGGCATGGTGGTACATACCTGTAATTCCAGCATTCAGGAGGCTGAGGTAGTAGGATCACTGCAAGTTTAAAGCTAGCTTACACTTCATAGAGAGTCCTCTACTAAAATAATAACAATAATAATAATAATAATAACAATAATAACAATAACAGACAAATAAATACAGACAAAAGTAAAATTGATAGTGGAATAATTGAGTGGACAATTTCAAACAGTGTCAACACACTTGACAATTCAAACTATTCATGGTTTTAGGCCTCATTTTAGTTATGCATCACAAATATCTCTGCCTATAGGGCACACTTTCTGCTGTATTTTCAGAATTAGTAGGAAGCATTTCAATCGTTTCACTGAGACAGTAATCTTTCTCAGTATATGTCAGGGACAATAAGGCCTCTCTGTTACAATGAAAGTGTAGGTAAAGTATCAGATGTGTGTGAAGAAACACAGAGAACAGATCTCCAAATGTGTCCAGGACCTATGACTGTTAACACACAGCCTCAGATGCAGCAGCCTAGCTGGCCTTGGAAGTGAGCACCAGCTGCCTCGGCCCCCAGTGGAAATTGTGCCTTGCCTCCTAAGGTCTTTTACAAAAGACCATAAATGCCCAATGATACTAGCCATGAACTTTTAAAATATGCCATGCAATATAAATGTCTAATTAATAAAATAATGTTAAACACTTTACCACTATGTAAGTGATTTAAAATCTGAACTAATTGGATTAGCTAATGAATCCCTATGTGTTTCCAAAGAGCTTTTGCAAGAATATTTTAGAATTGGTTGACATTATCTGTGTAGTTTACTTGGAAAGTATGTTCTAGTGAACGCACACATACATATGTACAAATACATCAGTCTGTTTCATGCTTTCTGGCTGTGTCAGTGGCATTAGCTGTCAGGATATCTTATTGTTCAACACACAGGGGTCAGTGTCCTGAAAATGGTGGCTGGAAACCTTCCTGGAGCAGCCTCCTCTGTGGCTTCTTGGGCCACTTTGTCCCAGCAACAGTGATATGAAGGATGCTTATCTTTCTTGATGTGTATTTCAAGGCCATTCTGCATTTTATCTGCCTTGCCAGCATGCAATCATAATACCTAAAATTTGTAACATATCTTAGGGTTGCAAAATCAGAAACTGCTCATGACATTTTCTGGTCATGATGATTCTGGGCTCACTTCACATAACATTTTCAATGTCCAGTTTTTCATACTATAATTTCTAAAAATTAGGTTGAAATGCTTTATCCTTTATAGTGGATTACATAGTCTTTTCATAGTCTAATCTATCCCAAGTTTATGACAGCAAATTCTCAACTGTGAATGCTTAATGCAAATAAAGTCCATATTTAGCTAATATGAAGGCTTTTCTTGGTTAGTTTAGAGAAATCCAAAGTAGTCCCCTTTGAAAAACTTGGTAAGTATTCCACAATATAAATTTTCCAGGAAATGATAACACCAAACAGAAAAGCAATGGTAATGTCTGTTATTGTCACTGTAAGTCACCTGTATAATGCAATAAAGCCCTTTCTTCAAGTCTCAAATACTTTTCTTGGCAGTCTACATCTATGAGAGAGGAAAAGACAGTGCACAAGGGGCCCTAGCTCAAAGCGTTTCTTTGAGAACTAAATGAGGTGACATTTGTTGAACAATCAGCACAGTGTCCTTATTAGATGCAACACTTATCTTTTCATCCCAAATAAGGATGATGAAGCCAGAATCTGTCTTTCTGTAACTTCCAACCTCCCAAGATGGTAAGTGATCACCCTGTGAATGTATACGTGGTGAGTACTCAGCTTTCTCCCGTTACTGTAACAAATATCTGAGATAATTAACTTACGCAGAGAAAAGCCTAGTTTTGCTCACAGAGAAAATAAATGCCCTACTCAAGGGCACACCCAATGATGTACAACCTAGGCTTGTTGCCTGAATAGTATCATGGGGAAATGAAAAAGGAAGGCTTGCTTCTTCTTCTTCAGAGGAGCTCCAGTCTTTGCCTTCACCTTGGACATAACCTACTGGCTTCCATCACAGACTCCTCAGCCTTCCATTGCAGACCCACAGGGCTCCTGATACCGACTCGGTTAGGATGCTACACTGAGCTCCAGGCCTTCCTCTTGTCCCTTCAGATCCCCAGGGTGCAGACAGTCCTTTTGCTCTCTTCCATACTTAATGCTGTAGCCGGCCATTGTAAGCCAATCTTGTGAATTCTTATATATTTGTATATCTTGCTTTAAATTTGTTTCTCTAGTAAGCACTGACTGATACAACCATATATCTGTCAATACATGATCCTGTAATCCGGGGCTCAGGTTCAAACCTGCAGTTCTCTGTTTCTCCATAGGAGGAATCACACGGGATGACTGGTCCATATTCAGACTAGATTGGAGTTACGGTACTTTTTGCTTGCACATCCCTTGGGAAAACCCTCATTACATTTAAAAGAAACAATTTCTTGTTTAATATCTAATTCCTCAACTAACTCACCTCCCTGAAGGCAAGGTCTCTGTCTTGCTTATTCACTGCCATACCCCTAGGACTTAGCAAAAAACTGGCACCAAGAAGAAACTCAATACATGTGAGGAGGTGAATAAATGAGTGGGTGAAAGGCCCCATTTCCCATCTCTCTGTTTTCAAAGCTGCATTGTCAGAGTCCCAGAATCTGAGCCTCCCAAGGTGACAGGTAAGCACTGCCACCAGGTGTGGCTCTCTGTGAAGATGTTACACTCTCTCTCATATCAAAGAAGATGTGAGCCTGCCTTGAAAACAAGATGGGTCTGACTCAAGTCTACATGTCCCCCAAATCATCTAGCACAGTGCTTCATGCACAATCAATAATAATAATAATAATAATAATAATAATGCCATTGAATGAATAGATAAATGTTGTTGTTTGAAGAAGTATGGATGTGTGCATAATTAACTGAAGAAATCACAAATCACAAATCTCTAAAAGTGGAATTCCAGACCTTTGCCACTGGGATAGTAGAGATACTGTGGAAGGCAGAGGAGACAGTCCAAGGCTTTACAAATTCACCAACTTGTTCATTCAATGAGTATTTACCCACAGATAGCCTGTTACATGCCAGCCACTGCTCAAGGTACTTGTCCTAGATAAATGAACAAGATAGGCAGACATCTTTGCCCTTGTAGAACTTACATTTTAGAAGAGACAACAGCAGTAGAGATGATAAATAAGTGAATTTTTTAGTGTGTTTAAAGAGTATAAGTTCTCAGCAGAGCCAGTGAGGGGGTCTGAAGGCAGGTAGTGGGGTGATGTGGCCAAGGGAGCTGTAGGGAAACCTCAGACTCTGTCCATGGGGACAAAGACAACGATAGCCTAAGTAGTTGGATTTGCTCAAGGAAATCTTGCATTGCTTATAAAAAGTAGCTTGAATCTACAGAATCCAAACACCAGTTCCAAACTAAAGAGACAGACACGTGATGCACAATGTCATGAAATTTTAATCAGTTCTGTTTACAAACACTTAAAGAAGTAGAGCAGAACAGAAAGAGAAAGTAATGTTTGGATAAATACTTGCTATAAACTTTAACTTGTGTTTTGGGTAATTAAAAGTTGCCTTTGTGATAAGTGATATTCATTGCTGCTGAGTGAGTGATTAAAAGATGAGCCATTGTAAACAACATGAGTATGTGTTTGGGGAATCAAGTCTGAGCTGCCTTGACGGGCTGACACAAAGAGGCAGAATGGGCCAACACCTACCTTCCGTAAAGAAATCCGGTACTTTTCTTTTCCACCCACCAGCAATGGAGAAAGCCTCACAGCAGTTATGAAACTATGATATGTAAGGGCTAATCATAACACACAATTTCTCTCTGCTTCCATTTGGAAGATATTATTTAGCATGGACCTGAATGGAAAATCATTGCATTGCACTGAAGTTAGTAGAAACAGGTTTAATTCAGTAAAGATGTTGGCAGATATGGACAAGGTAAGGAGGAAGATGCTATGGAGTGGTTATCTGTCTGTAACCTCAAGATGGAGTTTGCTTGGTTCACTCATGAAGTGGGCATCCCTTGTGAGGCTAACCCATGCAGGCCCTGTACCTGGTTGCTAGGCTTAGAGCCTATTACCTAAGATAGTATTACAAAGAGAATATGTACATGCCAATGATGAAAATAATACTTAGGACCTGTGTTCTAACCAGATGGGCATTAGAAGGGTTTGCTGAAGATTTCAAACAAATTTATGCAATAGAAGAAGTTTTGCAGAAATATGATTGGACAAAAGGGTTAGGATCTAACAGTATACCTTGAACAGAGGAAACCAGGGGGACTTTTCTGTCCAGATTCTTCTCCAAGTCTCTGTATAACATTTCTTTCTCTTTTGTATTAGAAGGGACCCATCTAGGACAAGAGTCTACAAGAACAAAGAAAGAAAATAATGTTTTAGGATTTATGCTTCACTTTGGGGAAGAAGAGTTCTAGATACTATGACCTATCTTGAGGAAGAGGAATTGTGGTTTCTTTTTCTTTTTTTTTTTTCCGGTACGGGGAATTGAACTCATGACCTTGTGCTTGCCAGGCAAGCGCTGTGCTGCTGAGCTAAATCCCCAGCCCTGAGGAATTGTGGTTTCTATGGTTCACTTTAGAGGAGAATGAAGGAGAGGAGATGAGTGGGCAGGAGAAAATCAGAAAGGAACTTGTTGCGGGGGCTGCTTCCAACCACCTTTAGTTCAAAGTAACCAATGTAAAAAAGAGACATACTCTGGAGTATCATTTTCTGAATCCCAACAGAGTAAAAACAACAAGAGAAACAGAGATAGAATAAATGGAAAAGAAAGTGCGATTAACATTGCAGAACCAAAGGAATTCATAATAATAAGCTGAAGTGAAATCAAATCAGCCACTGCCTCATAGTTAAAGACTTCATGTGTTATCGTATGACTCAGAGATGTGCAAATGTTGTTTGTATAAAAAAGCATAGACATGCAATTTAATTCAATATTCATGGAGTCTTTACAAAGTACTAGAATTTTTGCTAGGTCTCTGGGGTTCAAAGATTGGGCAATACACAATACTTGTTCTCAGATGATCTGATGAAGAAAAAGGCACTTCAGCAAATATCTACAATTCAAAGGTTGATATAATGGAGCTGTAGAGAGAGTGAAATGGCAACCAGATAGAGGAACAGTCAATTCTGCCTAGTATTTTAACAATGGCCTCCCAACTTGACCTTCCGTTTGAGCTAGAATCTTGCAGGTGAACAAGAATGCAGAATTTCTTGCAGGAGGATGAATAAGTGCAAAAGAATGGGGCTGGGGAGGTTGAACTCACAGAGGACGTTCAGCCAGTAGGGAAAGTTTGAATGAAGATGGCAGGAGAGAATAATAATAATAAATAAGGTTGGCAAGGGTCAAATCGAGAAAGACAATGCCAAGTGATTTTTCTTCTCATCTACTTGAATGGAGAGCAAAGCAGGCCTTTAAGTATGATATGGTAACTGCTTTGGGGCCATGCCCAGATCCCCTTTAGTAAGATGCTCACCTCTTGCCAGCCAGGAAGCACAGAGAATGAGAGAACCAGAACTGGTATACATGTTGGCTGATAAATGTTAAAACTGATTCCTAGCTCTGGACAATTGTCTTTGGAAAACTATTTTGCAAGAAAAGTTACTTCTCTTCTTCTTCCAACATCGTAGATAATCCACAGCCTGTAATAGAATTATCTGATGACATGTAGGCCAACTCCTTACCTTCAGGGAAACTATTGTGCTTGTGCTCATTTACTGAACTAGACAGTGAAAGAGGAAACACATTCGAGAAGCAAGAAGCACCAGAGGGGAGATTGGTACATAGTACATTGATGTAAGTCTGTTAATATGAAGTATGTCCCACCGACTCATCCATCCTCAATACAGCCATGTTTAGAGGTGGAGCCTAGGGACCAGGGATATAGCTCTGTTGCACAGTTGCCTGCCTGGCAACCGCAAGGTCCTGAATTTGATTCCTGATATCAAAACCAAATAAATAAATAAAGTGAAACCTGGAGAGGTGACCAGATTGTGAGAATGATATCATCATCAATGCATCGATCCAATGAGTCACAACTCAATGGGCTGTTAAGAGGAGGAGCCCGACTGAAGGAAGTACGTCACTGGGTACATGACTTTACAGAGTGCATCTTATCTCTGTCCCCTTCCTCTCTTTTTGGTTCTCTCCTTCTCTCTGCTTCCTGGCTGCCAAGAGGTGAGCAGCTTTCCTCTACCTTACCTTTCCACCATGATATTTCTGCCTCTTCATAGGCATAAAAGCAATGGGCCTCTGAAACTGTGATCTGAAATCTGTTCTCCTTATATGAAATCTCTGAAACTGTGACCTGACCATGGGCCTCTGAAACTGTGATCTGAAATCTGTTCTCCTAATATTGGTTATGTCAGGTATTTTGTCACAATGCCAAAAGACTGACCAACACAGTTCATCATTTTAAACTGACCTTGCCAGGTGTGGTGGCGCACACCTGTAATCCTAGCACTTGGGATGTTGAGGCAGGAGGTTGTAAGTTCAAGACCAGCCTGGGCTACAAAAGTGCACTCAAGGCCAGCCTGAACTGCATAGCAAGACCCTGTCTCAAAAAGAAAAAAAAAAAAAATAATAATAATAAATAAACTGACCTAATAGGGCACTCAAGAGATGAAAGAGTGCTGAGAGGGCTGGGTAGAATGTAGATTTGGGAGCCACTAGCATAAAATTGGCTCCTGAAGTATAACAATGGGTGAGGAACAGTTAACCATCACAAAGCTCGTAGACCTGATGCTTGAAAAGCTATTGGAAGAAGAAAAGCCACCTGGAAAGATTGCTGAGGGACTTCAAGGAAAACGAAGGATTTTAAGGGAGAAGCAAATCCAAACAAGAACAACTGAATTTGAAGGAGAAGAGATCGTATGCAGAACAGAGAACTGAAGTCTATGAGTACCAGAAATAGGCCAATATGTTTGGCATTTTGGAGGATCCAGAGGTCTTCGATAGAATATTCCTGTGTAGCTGACAGAGCTAAGTGACATTTACTTTGGGGGTGAATGAGAAATGAGATGGTAGAGGCCAAATGCTCACATGTTATGGATCATGTGTTCAGAGGTGGGACTTCCGGGATCATGAGGGTGCTACCCTCTTCAATATATTAATCTCTTGATGAGTTCATAACTGAATATGCTGTTTGGAGGTGAGGCTTGGTTGAAGGAAGTAGGTCACTGGGATACAACCTGGGAGGACATATTTATGTTCCGTATCCCACCTCTCTTGTCTCTCCCTTTCTTTCCCTATCTCTTGCTCTCTCTCACTCTTGCCCTCAACATGTTCTAGCTACCATAAAGGAAGCAACTTTCCCGAGCCACATCCCTCAACCATGATGTTTCTGCCTTGTAACCAGCTAACCATGGACCAAAAGCCCTGAAACCATAAGCCAAAATAAACCCTTCCTCCTTTAAGTTGTGTATATCAGACATTTTGTCCCAACGGCATAATGCTAACTCATCCTATGATTTCTTGCTCCACATTAAATACTCAGAAGTATTTTTATTCTTCACTTGCAGCCAATGTCTATTTGAGCCGGGGAAGTACATTGTGTACCTGTTGAAAAGCAAGACATCCTTCAGATGTGAGGCAAAAGAAACTGGGAAATTTTATAGTAATGAGAAAGTGAAACCCCATCTAGCCTTCCTGCCCACCCACAACTCTGCCAGCAGCAACTCAATCAAGTCCTACAAAAGCCTTCAGATGTCTCCTCCCACCTTAGGCATGTGATTTGCCCCTGTTCCAGATGCTGGAATCACAAGCAGCCTCCCAAGCAGAGGCTTTGGGGTGATTCCCTCCCAACCCAGAAACTTAACGCCAGGACGTGAAAATTCATTTCCCGTGGAATCAGTATCTGTGGGAGAATGCACAAGAATGAGGAGACAGTGATTAGATGAAGCTGTCCTTCCCATACTGCTTTCTGTTTCACATGTTTTTCTGTTTCTGTCTTTTAACTTTTCTTTCAGGAGGGCTTTTTTGGTTTGTAGCTAATTCACTCTTTGTGCTTCTGATTTTTGGCTTCACCTCTGCAATATGCTGCCTAAGATGTGATGATGAATAGAAAGCTCACCCTCAGGATTGAACCTGTGTAGGAAACAGGCTTTGACATGGTCAGGATACATCACCAAACTCAGTCCGTATCCTGCCTCAGTCAAGCTTTGTTTGACTCTACCAGCCTCAGAACTTGACCACTTGTTTAGGGAAGAGCCCTGATTGTAGCCACCTGGCTTGGCTTCATAACTTCTTGGGCTTTTTAAGCTTTTCTTGGTAATGAGGACCAGCTGGGGCAAAGTCTCTATCTCACATGACCTCATTTGACCAAACAGACCATGGCTCCCCTGCAAAATTTCTACATGTAAACAAAGTTCCACACCATATGACATAGGATTCCAGTTTTTTAGCAACTCTGCTGAAGGATCAGGCAGCAAAACAAGTCAGGGATTTCATGGGGCAAAATTTCACCAGTAAGAAATAGGAGATGAAAAACACTGGCAGATATTTCTTCCTGTCTGTCTCTCACTGCAGCAAGGCATAGTACTTCTGCAAGCCTGACTGAAACACCTTCTACCTGCCCAAGTCCCAGTTGTGTTTCTTGCAAAGATGTGGCCATCTGGGTACGGCATCCCCTTGACTCAGAGTTCCTTCTTTATACTGAAAGAATGAAGTTATATCCCTTTTCCCCTTATACTGGCTGTCCTGAAAATACAGCTTCCAATAAAGCCTTAGTAATTAAGTTTTGCCTCAAGCTTTTTTCTCTATGGAATTCTGGCTAGGTCAGAGTCATAAACTTAGAGACACTGAAGAGTGATTCCTCAGTTTTTGAGCTTAATTTCTTCTATGATTTTGGAAAAGATGGCCGTGTTTGTGTTTGTGTGGGAAAGACTGCCATGGTTGTGTTTGTCACTGGATGCAGAGCTTGCAAACTATTATGGTTTGTGACTAGATATCCCACAAAAGCTTCATGCAGCCATAAGACTTTTTTGGAAGTGATTGAATTCACTGCGTGACTGATTTGTGGTGCATACTTGGATTAAAAGTGGGTGATTGCTGGATCAATCCACTGATTGCCTTGGTACCACCCTAATCCTGGCAGACTGGATACAATATTAGGGACAGAAAGAGGCTTGTCACCCTCTTCCCTTGCTTGCTTTTGCTGTTTTCTGCCACCAGGAACTATTTCTCCTCTGCAGTGCCCCTGGGCCAACCCACCCTGCCTTGGACCCAGCTGAATATGGACTATAACCTCTACAAATTGTGAGTTAAATGAACCTTTCCCCCTTTAACTTTGGGTGTTGGGTATTTTGTTTTAGCAATGAGAGAAAAGTAACCAAGACACAAAGAAAACAAAATTTTGGCAAATGCTTCTGTGTGCAAACCAAACTGTTTACAAACAAAAGCATTTGTAAACCAAGGTACCACTGTACTCAGAGTTGGAAGGTCTGTAAAGATTATCAGATTTGGGCCGGGGATATAGCTCAGCAGCACAAGTGCCTGCCTGTCAAGTACAAGGTCCTGAGTTCAATTCCAGGTACCAAAAAAAAAAAAAAAAAAAAGAGATTATATCAAATTTATAAACTCCCACCCATCAGAGGACACCATCTTTGAATGAAGGGCTGCCCACTTCCTGGATAGTTCCTCAATTCCACTGTACAGAACACAGCATATGAACATCTCCATCTTCTTTGGGACCAAAACCTGTATTTAATATATTTTCATCCATTAATTCTAGAATTATCCCATTAAACAAAAATTAGGGAGGCTATTGTTTTAGACTGAGCTCCCACACTACCCCTGAAAGACCAGACCAAACCAAAGTGGAGTCACTCACGTAATATCACCTAACCACACTAAAACTTTGTGAAAGCAGATAGATTCTGAAACATTATTTTTTCCCTGAAAACATGAGAGTCTAGTCCTACAGAGTCAGTGTCATAAAGAACACCCTTTAGCTTTAATCCTTTAAAAAGGAATGGTAACCTAATGTTAACCAATTAGCTGATTTTTCTATTGTATTTTTTCTTGTGTTCACCATATAAAACTCACTGCTTTGCTATAACAAAGTGAGAACTCTCATTAGGATTTGAGAATGGAGACTGTCCTGATTCATAAACTGCAGATGAAAGCCAATTAGATCCTAACTAAATTTGTTGCGATTTCATATTTTGACACTTCTTTTACTTAAATGTCAGACTTTAAAGAAAACCATTATTTGTTTTGTTACAAAATTTTGTTTTATTTTTTCCAGAAAAAATAGAGCTACAACTAAACGTACTGAACTGCTAGTACATAACACAGAGGAACACATCCACTGCCTAATTTAATCAGAATCTTATGAAAATAAGGATAAAAAGCACTACATTATTTGTCTACAGCAGTTACCTGGCACTTGTAAAGCAAAAGATCCAGATCTCAAGAATCTCTGTCCATGATTATCTCTAGAATACTTAGAGCTTATCAATTCATAAATAACAATTCTTTAAAGCCACAGCTAGTAGTTGCTGTGATTTGGGGTGAATTTTATTTTTTGTGTCCTTCCAAACTGGAGTTGTTCTGATTTTTATACACACAGGGCACAAAGTCTCCTAAGCCTGTGCCATTTGGCATTCTATTTTCCAATACCTATTGTGATGTTTCTTGATAGTTATGCCAGCATATTTTGCTGCACCGGCTGCATTTAATTTACCTGCTTACGGGGCCATGAATGTCATTATTCTGTCTACTGTTTCAAATGTAATTAATGTTGCTGTTCTGCCATATCAGATTTTTTTTCTGGTCCTTTTCCCATATTCTTTTTCATTAAAGGACATGAACCTTGTTCATTAAATTAAAATAAAGTTAAGAAATTAATTCACGAAAAGGAAGAAAGTTAGAACCAAAGAAAAGAAAAGAAAGAAAGAAAGGCCATTGATTCCAAGGCTACCCATGTAGGACTACTAGTCCTGATAAAAAGAGAATTAAAATTATTCTGCTTCTTTCTATATCTTTATCCTATTCTAAAAATAAATACCATAACTAAAATAAATTATTTAATTCACTCCCCTAGTTAGCCAATAGACAAGGGATAATTATGTCTTCCCAACTTGCATCCATCTCCCTCTCAATGTCCCAAACGAAGTTTGTTTTAGATGAATAAAACAAGGTTGTGCCATCATACAGTGCTTCTGTAGAGAGAGCAACACAAGGGCGGCTGGTCACTGAAGCCATGTCATCCTGCAGCCACTGCCTGTTCTGCTCCCGTATTCCCAGTCATATTCTACCTCCCCGAATCACCATAGTCCCTGATTTTGTTACAGCTCCTTCTGTATGTCTGTCCCTCCCCACATGTAAGAACTGTCATCTTCCTACTTCTAGTCTACCCTTTGATAAAGCTCCACATCCCTTACATTGTATCTCTCAAAGGTGTAATGCCCGGGCTAATTAGTATTACACTTTCCCATCTGTGAAGTAAGAGTATAAACAGAGATTGACCTACTTCTCTACCAATTAAAGGTGACTGTTAATAAACAACAAAGGTAAAACATTTGAAAATTGCACACGTTTTTCTAGACTTGCAAAAGAAAACTTGAAGTCGCAATAGTTTGACGTTTCCAGTACTGTTGGGGTGAGTGGTTTGAATGAGATTTGTGGGAGGAAAATGTTTGTTCTTAATTCTGTCATTCTGGGCTCTTCTTTATTTTCTTAACACCAAAGTCCCTTTTCCTCCAAACAGATCTTTTCTCTTCCTTTCCCGAAGAGTGCCTCAGGGCTAGAACCTCTGGATCATGCTGGAACACATTTGCTGGGTGAAGTGTGCTTTTCGGAAAAAAGAAAAAGCAGCTGGGCAACGGTACTTTTATTTTCAACATTGCTTATCTTGACGTATTTCCCAGAGGTAAAGTTTGACACAGTTATCATTTTCCCTCTTCTCTTGTAAACATGAAGCAAAGCAGCCTGCTTATAGATGGACAGCAGAGTTGGTTCTTCAATTTCATATTCTCTCAGTGGTGATGGATTTCTGTCTCTTCCTCCACTGTTTATCATTCTTCCCTCTTGTGGTGAACAGTGTACATTTATCCAAAAAGATAGCTTCACTTAAGATTGGTCTGTGGCTTTGCAATAAAGGGGAGGTTACTGCAAAACACATTTTACCTGGCTGACAGGAGGACAACTAGCTGATCTGGTCTGATAAATTTTAGGTCGCTCTACAGAAAATTCACTTTTTCCCATCCAGAACCACATTTTGGGAGTGTACATTTTTCATTTTTAAAAGCAACAAGTGTACGGGTCAGCTTTCCATCACTGTGACAAAATATCTGCAATAAACTCATAAGGAAAAGAAGTTTATTTTAGTTGATGGTTTCAGAAGTTTTAGTCCATGGTAGCTTGGCTCCATTGCTTTAGGAGCGTATAGTGGAAGAGCTGCTCATCTCATTGTGACCAGGAAGCAAAGAGAAAAGAGCGGGGCTGGAGTCCCAACATCAAATTCCAGGGCGTAACCCCAATGACCTAACTTTCTCCCTCTAAACCGTGCCTCTTAAAGATTCCACCACTCTCCAGTAGCAACACAGGCTGGCAACAAAGCATTCCATATATGGGCTTTGGGGGAACGTTCAGGAGTCCTACTATAGTGAATACATACTCTTTTTAAATGCACAAATGTACCTAAAACATTAATGTAGGTTGTTCCAGCCACTAATACATGTGTTCCTTTTGCAACAGCAAGTGGAAACACCAACACAACACTCAGGATTTGGAGACAGATCAGACAGGCACTGAATGAAATCATTCCCTGGATATCAGGCCCCTGTTTCTGGTGGTCTAGGGCTTATGTTGGATAAGCAAGCAGGAATACAGAGGCAAAACAGCTTGTCAATTGGGGATTGGATTATACAATGTGCATTACAGTGACCAGCCTTTTCTAAGAGACCGGAAACAACCAGAACTAGGAAAGGACCTATTACCTGGGCAACTAAGAAAATGAATTATACTGGCTGGGGGGGGCACTTCCTGTTACACTTTCACTTTATCAAATTAACTAGTAACGTGGCTGGTCCCTAGGAGCTTTGTTTGTTTCTAGGGGATTTTGATATGGCAAGGGCAAGAAGTGTCAGCATGGTCTCAGGAGCCTGGGATAATGTTAAATAATAATCCAATAGGGTACCATAATAGAAGCCTATGGCTATAATGACAGAGGTAACTGATTCAGGAGTATTACATCCAAGAACAGGGTCTCTGAAGGAATTTTACAGGGACAATTAACAGTTGCCCCACCACATTACTTCAAACCAAGGGAAACCAAAGAAGCCAAATAAGGTCAAATGCAATATTTATTTCAGTTTGAAACTCAAGCCTAAGTCTGCTCATTAGATAGGGTGTTTGTCAGGGCTGCTGGAAATACACCTTGGAAAAAAAACAACCACATACATATACATGCACTTGCACTCTATCACACACAACTTGAAAAGCCCTCACTTAAATGATGTATTTCACATTTAATGTCATATGTAGTGGACAAACTTATTTACTCAGGAGTTAGCTGATAGATTGTAGAGTGTATTGTCTTTCAACCTATGATGTGATGTTGAGCAGAGTTCTCCATATTTTAATGTGAAGTGGCAGTGAGCTTATTGGAATGAATTTTGGTTTGTTCTATTCATTTAGCGGGAAATAAAAGTGTGTGGGGAAATGCTTTTCGGTCTCTGTCTCACTAGTCAACCTGGAGCTGTGTTTTGCTGCTGGACTTGTGCTTAGTCACAAACAGATGGGCTGGAGGTTAAGCGGGGAGGTGATAGCTATGGTCACCTTCCTATCCATGACAGAAATCTCTACTTAATACAAATCCATACTTGTAAAAATAGAGAGGGTGTTTGCATGGTGGACCACAAAGCTACCAGGTAAAGGGATAATTTAACCGTCCGTTTCAGTTAAGATCTACTCTTCAAGGCAAATAATCTATGTTCCCCTGTGAAGAAAACAGTGAACACTGTTTTCAGACAATGGAAAAGATAAAGTGGAAAAAGTCCCTAACCAACCTACCATTTATGTAGATCATAAGAGGACTTCCCATAGTACTCTGGTTACTGTTTATTATTGTCCTAAAATTGTGATGTAATTGAAGAGTTGACTAAAGCCCTACCTATTTATTTCCCTTCGTGCCCACTTCCCTTACTAATCCCCACCCCAGGTTTACCCAAATGACTCTTGAGATTGAGTGGGACACAGTCTGAAAACGTATTCCAAAGCAATTCTCCCAGCTTGCAGGCTAACTTTTAGAATATCATGAAAGAGTGATCAAGCCATTTAAATGTTGCTTTCGTGTTTCATTTCTAGTAAGTTATTTTCAATCTAAAAACCTAGAAAGCCTAGCGGGAAAAATACTTTTACTATTCTTTGTACTACCCATTTCAGTAAGAATGGGAAAGTACCTGGGAATAAAATGCCTACATAATATATCAAAGCTAATGCCACTGACTTTTAAAGCTTTATGCAACCCGTGTGTGTACTAACTTAATTTCTTAGATGGCACCATTCACGTTTGAGACTTGGTTTTACTGCCCAACTGTCCATTCTTTGAATTTATAGTAACTAAACTCCTTTCTTCAGAGTACAACTGTGAAGTTATGCATATACCTCCAAAGTCATGGGGAGCAATTATTGCCATCAGTATTGAACCCGAGTTATCAAAAGCTATAAAATGGAAACAGTCATACTGTGAAACCTCAGGAGCAAAATGCTGACCAATTAATTCTGTGTGTGGAAGCGGTGGATGAAAGTTTCTTAATATGAAAGAAAATTAATCCAGCTGTGCTCCATTTTTTGTGATAATGACAAAAGAAATGCCCCCACAATTATGGCAAATAAACTCCATCTTTACTAAAACTCCAGATGCACATGAGATATTGTTTTTATACAAGCAAAGTACTATTAAGCTTTGCGTGTCTGCTGTTCTGTGGTAGATCTTGAGGAGGCAAAGATACTGATATATCAGTTACTGACTTACCTTCCCCACCATGTGTGCCGTACACATGAGAGATGGAGCTGAAAGAAAAGACATTAGAATTAGCTCTGTTACTCAGTCACCTCATAATTTGGGCAGGTCATTTGAACTGCTCAGCCTTCAGCTTCCTGATTTATAAAGTGAGGTTATTAGACTCGATAAACTCTCTAATAACTTTAAATATTAGAAGCACTGTGCTCCCTAAAGGTCTGTGGAGGCTGACCCCACCCATAACCACCTTCTTGGCATCTTCTTCACTGTAATTAAGGGCGGGAGATACGATGAAACAGAATGGGGAGAAGGGAGGATGAAGTGGAGCCCAAGGCAGGTCTAAAGTCAGAAACAAAATTAGAATCGCAGTTTCATTCCATCTGTCCAGGGCATATTCCGATCTCTAAGAAATACGGGAGAAAACATCAAGAGCACAAGAAGTCATTGCCTCCCCACCACTGGATGTCCCCTCAATGAAATTAAAACATGGGAGAAAGGAAACCCAGACAGGTTGCCTATGTGTCTGAGTTACTCGTCACTGGGGCAAAATACCTGACACCCCACCATTAACAGTTTAAAGGAGGAGAGGCTTACTTTGGTTCGTGGTTTTAAAGCCATTAGTCCATGGTCAGCTGGCTTCAAGGCAGGAAGGGTATAGTGGAAAAGTCTGGTAGAAGAAATCTGTTCATGTCACGATGGCCACAAAGCACCAACGGGAGGAGACATAGAAGGAGATAAAACCTTCCAGGTCATACCTTCAGGCCAGGTCTGCCTCCTAACAGCATATTCAGCTACGGACACACCAGTGAATTAACCCACTAATGAGTATGGCACTTCCATGATCCAGTCACCTTCAACCCTCCCCAACACATGAGATGTTTAGGGAACATTCTAGATCTAAACCATAACATCCTGCCTTGCTCATAATTTACTGTGATGCTCCAGGTCTGTACTTGGTCTAATCTCCTGATCAGGTTTCAATCTTTAAGTCTCACAGTGTCCTGAATTCTCTGAAGAAGTAAGAGGGATGTATAAAGCTCTTCAGCTTCCAGTGATGTGGCTCCATGCAGCTATGTCACTCAGCCAGCAATGTTCTTCATAATTCTGAGGCAGGTTTCCACCAAAGGAAGAAAAAAAGCGGAGGCTGAGGAGGCACAGACCCATGCTTCTCCTTGTCCAAGTGAAGTGGGAAACAGGCTGCAAGGCAGTCTTCCTAGGAACCAGGATAAGGAGGGACCACCAAGAGGGAAAGCCTAAGGAGTACTGCACATTATGATATTTGAAACTCAGCTCCTCAGGATCAGATTAAGCTATGTGAGACTCCTGAAGAGGGACTACATGAGATGGATGATTGGGAGGAGGAGCAGATAGGGGAGTCATTGACAGCAGTTGGTAAGACTGTTCTTATGCATTGATTTTGTCATCTACATATGCAGGGACAATAGGAAAAGTTCAGAAAATGATTATTGAATATCTGCTTTGTCCTAGGCACCTGGCCACTGGCCTTAAGGAGCTCGTTCCAGTGAAAATGATAGACATGCACATGGCCACCCAAGTATTAAAGCAGACAGTAACAAGAGCTACATCAAAGACATGGCCAAGAGCTGGGACACGGAGAAAGGAGAGATCACCCACATCCCCTGTCCCCTCCCTTACCTGAGGCAGGTTTGCCTTTCTTTCATGTCCGCTGGATTTCCTGGAATGGAATGTCTCTTTTCCAGAATTCTTGTCATTTATCTTTCAGTACTTCATCATTGCCACGGATCCTTTTAATGATCGATAAAAGGATCATTATTGACTGTCATATCTCATTATCAGTGACACTGGATTTGCATTACTAACCATAAGGACCATTGACTGAGAGAGAGAGAACATTCCACCAATGTTCTACCTGGACTCTGCACTCCAGCAGCTGCTGGAGTCACTCTTATCCAAGCCACATCCTCTTCCCTATTCCTGGTCAAAATCCATATGCCCCAGGCAGAAGAGTTTCCTTATGGTTTTGGAAGCAGCCCCAGAGACACCTGAACATGCAGTAAACTTGTCTCATAAAAATGATTGGCTGACCCTTTAAAAGAGGAGAACAATTTAGGGTGTAAAGAGGAAAAAGGCAAGGCTGGGGATGTAGCTCAGTGGCACAAGCACCCTCCTGGCAAGTGCGAGGTCCTGAGTTCGATTCCCAGTACCAAAAACAACAACAAACAAAAAAAGAAAGAAGAGGGAGAAGGCAGATGAGAATATATAGCAAAATTGCATGCTTCTTGGGTGATTATATTTAGCCCATGTTTTATACCCATGAAATTATCTCTAACATGTGTTCCAGTTGCTTCCCCTTCAGAACATGTCACTCTTGTCCTGCCTTCAAGAGAAAGGGACAAGCTTTGAGAAGTCCACCTCAACCACTTTTGCCTCTAGTAAGCATATGGGGCTTGAATTTTACCATACTGGATTTGAGTCACAAGTGTAACATGAACAGCAGGTCACTTTCTTTGTCTTAACCTCAGCTTTCTTTTGCACCTCAGTTCATCTATAGAGTGGGAGTCACAACTGCAAATTGGTTTCAATGAAGTTTCAAGGAGAGGATCTATTTCAGATACTCAGAACAGTGCCCAGTGTACAGAAAGCGCTCAGAAAATTTTAACTATGGTGATAGAACGTGGTGTGTTCAAAGGTCACGGGAACACCTCGATCCTACTCTTTTAGAAGATTAGATCACTGCCCTCAAAGAAGTTAGACCACTAATTACGGTCTTGGAAGACATTTAAAGCAAAATAATTTCTACTGGAGTACTTTTTCTGCCAGTTACAAACTGAATGATTTAGAAATTAGTCTTGTTAAACTTAATTTTCTTTTTCTACAAGATGAAGGTAATAACATTTACCTCATATGTTTATAGGAAGGATTAAGTGAGTTAATGAATGTAACTTAGCAAACCACTCAAATAAATTGTCCAGCTATTGTTTCTGCTTTGCTAAGGAAAATGGTTCTTTGCACCCTCCCTAGAGAGGACTAAGCATTAAGCTGCCAAGTCTCATACTTTGTAGCAATATCATCATCTGCATGGCTCCCTCGATTGTGACTCAAGGTGTCTGTAAGTTAATTTGGTATAAAAAGAAACACATAGAAAAGGTGAGTTGAACCAACCTAAAATGTACCTTTACAATTTTGAATTGGAGAATCCCAAGAGAACTGTCAGCAGCTGAGTAACAAAACCAGGAAAGATAATGAAATACAGCCCAGACCATGAGGGGTGGTGGCAAACTTAAATTATGAATAACCAAAACCTATGATTGTGAGAAACATATGCAAAATAGAGCTAAGGACAGTGTCAACCAGAGAATTGAACAAAAATTTGAACATATGACTTCCTTTAATGTGGAATATTTGAAAAACAATCCACAACATTTGATTGATGTCTTTCTGGAGCAGCTCTTTCGGAGACTAGGTCAAACTCTGGCTTCTGTTCTTGGTTTTCCATATCTACCATGTTCCTAGACCTTATCTACAGTGTTCCTTGTCTTCTTTTCCCACCCTCTTCTTCTCACCAGCTAAGTAACATGAATCTCTCTTCCTGGCAGTTGGAAGAGCCTAAGCGAAATACACACACACAAGGGACCCTCATGAAACAATGGCTATTATCACTAACATGGAAAAGTGTGAGCCACTGGGAGATAAACCAGTGAAATGAACAAGAGGAGGAAATGGGCTATGACTGGATAACTGAAGGAGAATTCCAGAAGATTGTGTTTAATACAGAGCTTATGAGTTTAGGAGCATTCAGTCTCCAAGGACAGTGAGGTAAATGAGATTGGCATTTCTTTACCAGATAAGATGACCTCATTTGGAGAAAGAGTATATGAACAGAAAGTGTGGCTTGTCGGCAGAGCAAATAAAGGTCAAAGCCTGATGCTGGCCATGTTTACTTAGTACCATTTGGAAGGAGAAACAGTACGCCCTGGTCCACATGTTTTCTAGTTACTGAAGAAGTGAACCAAGACCCAGTAAAAGCTCTTCTCTGGAACGCATCAGTGTCAGTGGGATTGTCCATTCAGGCTGTCTGTCCAGGTCCTGTGCTCCAATTCCATGCTCACCAAGCAGTCTTTGGATTGCTGTTCTGGCATCTCGTGTATTCTGATGCTAGAAAATAGTATGAAAATAGAAGACGTGAACATCTAATGACAAAAAAAAGGAAAAGGCCTTCCTGTAAATTAGCATGTGGCTGGCCTACTTTACATGTTTCAGCATTTGTGTCACGAGTAACAAAGTTAGTGTCTCTGATGAGGACTGGCCAGGCTGAGAGACAAGGTTTTTATGGCAAGACAAGAATGCCCTTCTGGGTTAAGTGTTTGGGGAAGTCTTGCAACGTAGTGATGGCATATATAATATATTTGTTTTGGACATGGAATCTACAGCATGATAAGACTGCGTTTTTGTCTGTTAATGAGATGACTCCCAGCAGGGGTCTGCCTTTCTAGCCTCAGAACAGAGGGAGGCCACCAGGAAACCAAACTCTGATTGGAGGGCTGGGGACTTACAGCCCCTCTCTCTTCACACTCTAACTTTAGCAAACCTTTTCTTTGGAATGTCCCACTGCAAGTTTAAGAAGACATGTCCAAAGCTATGCTCATTACACCTCTTTCCTTCCTAATTTTTCCAACTTCGCCCATGATGCTTTCATCTGTTGGGCTCAAACCTCAGAATGACCCAAGACCTCACGGGTCAACCAGTATTCCGCAGCTCCCTACTCTGTATGCACATCATCAGCTGAGCCAGGAATAGGGCCAAGCACAAAAGCACCGCTTTTTCTTAAAATCTTTTCTATCTCCACTAGAAAAAAGGAGATGTGATTAAGTGACCAAAGTCTCCACCAGTTAGCTTCTCTGTAGGACCCTCTGTCACCTCATTCTCTTCAGTGTGGAGGTCGGGGCACAGTTTCCATCCACCCCATTTCCACAGCATTTCCATGGCTAGCATCAGAGTGGGCTGCATATTTATTACAATTACATTGTAGCGGCCCCAGTGTTTACGTTTTGCATCCTGATTATTGCACTGTGGCTATCGGTTCAGCAATCGGCTTTACCCAGGAAAATGAACAATGGTTCAGGCTACAGAGCAGGTGGCAGCGTTCTCAGCTCAGCGCTGGCTGTGCATTATGCATTGCAGTCACAGCCCAGCCACTAACTGCGTAGGGCAGAGATTCCCTCTTCGAAAATCTTCCACGTCACCGCGCACAGCAAAGCAAGGGTGCGATCCGTCAGAGCCAGCTTCTGCCGCAGCAGGCTGCTCTCAGGACATTGGCATTCTCCTCAGGCTGGCACCTTTCCCCATTCTGTATGCAGGGAACGGATAGCTTTCTGAATGTGGCAGCAGGGGAAGGCGGGGGTGAAGAAGTGGAAACGTCTCCCTGCAAACTGGAGTCCCCTGAAAAATGTTCACAGACACATACGAGTGTGAGGAGGGGGTGTCATTATGGATTCCCATTTCCTCAGATGCTCCATTTAGCGAGCCCTTGAGAGAAAACATGAAATGCACTTTATCTTCCAAAGGCTGGCAAGGAATGCGCTGGCACTGTCTACTCAAGGGGAAAAGGAAAAGGGACCTTGCAAAATTGCAGTTCTCCGATGCAAATGAAGTCAGATCCTTGGGGGAGATTAAGATACTGTATTCTGGATGAAAACAAATTTAAAAGGTCTGATTCTGTGCTACAAACCAAAACCCACAGATTTCCTCCAAAATCTCTTGTGTCTTCTTACAGAATTTTCACTCAATTCCTAAAAATAAAATCTGCTTCTCCCACACATAACTTAGGATGCCATCAACTTCTCCATTGAGCCTTGTTGCATATGAGGACGTGGGAACATGCTCCTGGGCGTCTGTCTGCCTCAGGAAGACGAATGCACAAATGAGCAAAAGGACAACACAAACATCGCAAGAACAAAACTCCAAAGTCAATAGATGTTATTTTCATTTTTTAAGTACAGGACAGATCAAGCTCTGAAGGGAAAACAATGAAATAATGTCTTTCATGGGTTCCTTCACAAATGCTCGGAAGTAATTTCCTCTGCAATTTAGTCTCATGTAGTCATTATTCTCTCTGTCTCTTTCATCACTGGTTCTCTTTTTCTTTCCAGCGTTAAGTGGGAAAGAGTCCTAGAAATAACATGGTGAGTCAGAGGGTAAATGCATACAATTCTTGCTAGATATTGCCTAGTTCCCATAACTGTCCCACGTGGAAACAGTTTTAACATAATAACTCTTGGGTGACTTGACATGAAGATTCTGATTGTCATTCACTCTTCCTGTTCCAAACAGCTGAGGAGGTGGGCCCACGGAGCCATATAGTGTCCCAGGGATCCAGGCTGACAGAAGTTTCACAGCTGGGATGTCAGTATCTCAACACTCAAATTTCATCAGGTGGGAAGGAGCTCAGGAAGAGCTCAGTCTTCTATGCTGTGTCCACATCAGCTCATGGCCCATTGACCAGAACTTGTCATGTAAACCTGCTGAACTGCAAGACACCAGAATTTGGGGAGAAGAAAACATGGATATTTGGCTCCAGAATTTTGCTAGACAGATGCTCATCAAAGAGCTATTTATAACAGAGAGACAGAAAAGAGGAAGGGAAAGGAAGGGAGAGTAAAAATAGAAAAAATGGAAGGAGGCTGGGAGGGAGGGAAAAAGGGAAGGAGGAAAAACAAAGAAACAATTTAGATATTTGACAATACAGAAGGGTTAAATATATTGTGGATTGTGCATACAAAGGAAAACCTGAGTACTGTGATTCAAGCCATAAAGCTTCGGAGTGAGCTTGCTTGGATTTTAATTCTGTTTTCTCCACTCTTTAGATATGTGAACTTAAATTTACTACTTAGCTAGACTGATTTCTTTAGCTGTAAAATGAGAACAATAATAATACCAACTTTATAAGGTTATGAAGACTCAATTTTAAAAAGGGAATGTAAAGTACTGAGCACATGGCTGGTTCTAGAAAAATACTCTATTATTTTAACATTCAAATTATATGCAAACATCGGTCTTGGGGGTGCTGAGGCAGGAGGACTGCTGCAAGTTCATGCCTAGCCTGGACTACAAAGTGAGTTTAAGGCCAGCCTGAACTGCGTAACAGTTCAAAAGGACACACACACAAAAAATGTGCAAAAATATTTACTGACATAGAGGAAGATTCTCATTATGATTCTGAATGAAAAGAAACCTCAAAACTCTTTGTTTATTATATTAAATGTCTGTTATTCTAAAATCACAAATATATGGATAGGAAAATCTGTAATATACACCAAAATGTAGAGAATGTTCACCTTCAGTTTATGCTTGTATGGGGTTTTTTGTAATAGCAAAATAAAGTTCTATCAAAAAGAGAAGAGGAAAGAAAGAAAGAAAGAAAGAAAGAAAGAAAGAAAGAAAGAAAGAAAGGAAGGAAGGAAAAAGGAAGGGTTAGGTGTACAGAGTGAGTTAAATTGCTTGCAAATTTGAGTCTCCTCCTTCAGCCTCCTATTCCTATATAGCTCATTAAAGAGCATAGAAATGTCTTCAATCACTTTTATAAAAATGTAAAATTTATGTTCCAAGAAACTAACCTTCCATGCCAGCAAATAGGCTTGGAAGTTTCCATGCCTGCAATTAGGCATGCCCAGCCACTTTTGGCAAGTCCCTTGGACTATTTCAGATGGAAAACTCTGTGCATATAAACAGAGAGTTGCATCCAGTCTTCTGGTGTAATTGCAATGCTGTTCTCTACCTCTACCTCTACTGCCAACATCACCCATGAACAGGTATCCCTGTGCATATGGTTCTCTGTCTTTGCAGAACCTCCTCCCTGAAAAGATTCAAGAGAAAGATGTGGACAACAGGGTTTCAGTCATTCCATGACTCCACCACAAAAAGATCATGAGTCCATGACCAAATCATGAAATACTATTTCAGACTTACCTTTAAAGTCTTTACTGATAGTCAAACCAAAAATACAACTTGAAAAATCCTGTACAGGGCCAAGAGTGAGTCACACATTGCATTTTACCACACACTCAAGGGGTGATGCTTCAGTCTAAGAGCCACACTTACTCAGACAACTCACAGGGTTTGTGTTAGTGCATTAATGTCATTGTACTGGTTTTTTGCATTTGATTTGCATAAAATCCATAATTATGGCTCCAAAGAAAGTTCATGATACCAGCTGCAAAGTTAAGAAGAAAACTGATGACTGTCCCTCAGGCAAAGGGCTTCTATCTAGAACATATAAAGAATTAAAAAGCATCAGCCCACCCAGATTCAAAGACCCAATCCAAAAATGGGCAGCTGAGATGAATACACACTTCTCAGATAAAGAAATACAAATGGCAAATAAATACATGAGAAAATGTTCAACATCATTTCTCATTCGAGAAATGCAAATTAAAACAACATCGAGATTTCATCTCACCCCAGTAAGAATGGCTAGCATTAAGAAATCAACCAATAACAAATGCTGGTGAGGCTGTGGAGAAACAGGAACTCTTCTCCACTACTGGTGTGAATGCAGACTGGTGAAACCACTGTGGAAATCAGTTTGGAAATTCCTCAGGAAACTGGGTCTAGAGGTCCCGTTCAACCTAGCTATTCCCGTTTTGTGTGTTTTCCAAGAAGAGCCGAAAACAGCATATCACAGTGATATATGTGCACCCATGTTCATAGCAGTGCAATTTGTAATTGCTAAATTGTAGAAGCAACACAAATGTCCATCCACTGAGGATTGGATTAAAAAATTGTGGTACTTTTATATAATGGATTATTACTCAGCTATAAAGAAGGATAAACTCAAGGCTTTTATAGGTAAATGGTCACAACTAGAGACCATACTCATAAGTGAAATAAATCAGAACTGCGTATGTAAGCATCGTATTGTCTCACTAGTATAAGACCTGAAAGAGTGAATAAAAACTAGGAGGCGTGATAGTCATTGTGAAACAAGAGGAAAATGCTCAGAAGTAAAGGAAAACTTGGGTGTGGGAAAAGAGAAGGGAAAGAAGGGGAAATTATGTAAGTATGTATACACAGGATAGCTAACATAGTTGTACTACTGTCTTCTATTGCCCTACAGAAAGGAACAGTTAATGATTACTTGTTTGATCAGTCTTGTATGTCTCTATTTGTTTTCCTGAGAAACCATTTTGAAGATATCAACAAGTAATACAACAACCATTGTTAATTTCTTACCACTTTGTCTGTAAGGAGAACTATGTTTTATTTGTACTGCTCTTATGCTATTTTGTAAATGGATGTCTGTTTGTTAATATGTTTTCCTTCTTTTATTTTTTAAAATAAAAAATACAAAAAAATAAAATAAAATGTCTACTGCATATATCTAATTTTATTCATTCTGTGAGGATGGTATTTAATTTTCAAAGTTCTAGGAATAATGTACCTTTATTAGTCTTTACATATCAACTAAAAGGGGCATTATGTATAGCAGAGACAACTGCAGTACTGTGAAGTGAAACAGTTTGCCTGAAATCACGAAGCTAGTAAGTAGTTAAGCCAAGGTTCAAATTCTAGGTCTTTCTAACTCTAAAGGTCACACAGTCTCTCCTGTATTTCATCCAGTCTCTTAAGAAATGAAAATCTGTGAGAGATAGAAGTACATAAAGGAGGCGCCAGGGATATAGCTCAGTGACATGGTGCCTGACAGGCAAGTGCAGGCTCCTGAGTTCAGTTCCGAGTATCCCCCCAAAAAAGAAGTGTATAAAGGTCCTAAGACCGTTCCTGACATATCCTCTAATTCAATTACTATGTCTGCCAAGCTAAAATTCAACAGTACCAAATTATAAATTTGTAGTTTTAGATCTCACGTTAACTACCAGTCCCCCCAAATTAGCAAACCAAGAATAAATAATCTTCATTATGATAAGTCAATGCTCAATTCACTACTATTTATTATCCCTTACGGAATCAAAACTCAGATCATCTCTCTAATTGAAAATTCTATCCTGAGTAACCACTTTGAAGTTATCAATATGTAATACAACAACCATGGTTAATTCCCTGTCACCTTTGTAATTCAGCGTTGCTTGTACTATTCTTGTGCTGCTTTGTAAAAGGTTGTCTATTTCTTAATATGTTATCATTCTTTTACTTCTAAGATAAAAAAAATTCTATTAAAAAAGAAGAAGAAAACTGAGAGAACCACGATAGAGTTAAAGAAAGAAATCATTGTGAAATATGTTAAAATCCGGGAAAAATAAATTTATACATGTAATCTTGGGGCCTCAGAACCAATTATTTGGTTTTCCATTACTTCCTATGGGAGAAATATGTTCAGTTCTCAAACTTTTTCCTGTTCGAGCATGAATTTGGAAAGAACTGAGTTTGACAACCTAGGTACCACCTTTTCTACATTTCAAAACATATTTAGCCTCAGGGTTTGGGTAAGAAACAAGAGATTAAAACTCAATTATCACTCTCCTAAAAATGAGAAAACTTGCCTAGGTGTGGCCTGTAATCCCAGCACTGAGGCAGGAGGATTGCCCTGAATTCAAGGCCAGCCTGGGCTACATAATGAGTTCAAACCAGCCTGGACTACATAGTGATACCTTGTCTCAAAAAACAAAATAAAACCAAAAATGAGGAAGCTGAATGAGAGAACCAGAAGGTAGTTAACTTTTCTAAGATCAACCAGCTAGAAATACATGGCAGAGTAGGATTCAAACTGAGTCTGTAGGATTCTAACCACCTTTCACTGCTATATTACTACTTTAACTGTCATGGTGCTAGAACTACAGTACTGCAAAGGTGGCAAAGCAATGATTACATCTTACATATGTCCTCAGTTTTCAGTATAACTTTGATTCATCATGTCTCTGTTTAAGGAGTGTATGATGCATCCTATGAACTACTAAAGAAACAGTCCCCATTCTCAAAGGTGTACGTTCCAGTGATAACAGATAGAAAATACAGGAGCAAAAATAATAAGGGCATAACCTCAGTGATAGAGAATAATAGGTTGGGTTAGGGCAAGTTGCATTGCATAAGTCATCTTTCATGAACGTATCTATGAGTTTGAATCAGCCACTCAATAAGCCAGAGACAAGGTAGTTGGAGAACAAAGCTTGGCATGTTCTGGGGGAAAGAAGCTCCTCATATTAAGAAAAGGTAGAACAAAAAAGAATGTAGTTGAAGAAGTTGTAGGCCAGACCATGCAGGGATTTCAACTATGAATAGAATGTGGATTTTATTCTAAGTACCATGGAAAGCCATCAAAAAAAATGTGAAGTGGGAAGTAACATGATCATAATTGTGCTTAAAAAGCAAATCACTCTAGTTCTTCCTCTTCAGTAATTAACAGGATAGGTAATTTAGACAAACTACCTGGGCAGTAAGTAAAGCAACACTTCCATGGGCTGTAGGCCAAACATAAATTATGTCAATCTGAAACTGAACTAAAGTGATCCTGGATTGCTAGGAATCCCAGAAGTTTTGCAGAAGAAAATGAAAGTCCTCACTGAAAGATTGCACATTTATCCTACTTCTCAAATTTTTCCTATAACTAAAATACTGGTTACTATACCTGAGACACAAAACATAACAAGGCACACTAAAATCATTTACACACACTAGAAAAAAAGGGCTAGGGGTGAGAATATAGCTCAGTGGTACAGAACCTGCCTAGCAAACGCAAGACCCTGGGTTCAATCCCTAGTACTAACAAAACAAACAAAACAAAACAAAACAAAACAAAACAAAATAAAACAAAAGCACTCATTGCTGAAATCCAAGCATTTGAAAGGCTAAGGCAAGAGGATTGCCTTGAGTTCAGATCAGCCTGGACTACACAGTGAGTGCAAAGCCAGCCTGGACTACAGAGTGAGACCTTGTCTGGAAAACAAGAAGGAGAAGGTAAAGAAGAAGAATAGCAACTACTACTGGGACTCCACATATTAGAACCATATTTCACAAATTATAATCATACTTAGTATGCTCTTATCTAGGTTGGAGACGTCAGCCAAGAACTATAAACATTTAAAAGTAACACAGATTTGGAGAAGAATCAAAGGGAAAATTTACATTGTAAAAAAGACAACTGAAATTAAAAATGTGATGAATAGATTCAACATCAGATTGTAGATGGCTGAACAGAGAATCACAGAGCTAAAATGTGTGCGGAAGTAAATATCCTTAGAAACCATAAGGAGACAAAAAGAACACACTCATGTGTACACACACATGGTAAGGTATGTAGAGATGATCATCTAATACATATAAATAGTTCCCGAGAGAACTAAAACCAAGAATGGATCAATGGCTACACTTAAGAATAGTTTCCAAAATTATTGAAAGGCAAAATACCCAACAGCCTTCAATTAGGATGAACACACACATGTGCACACACACACACACAATCTACACACATCACATCCACATAAATCACAACTGAACATAAGCAAAGTTAAATATCTGAAAAGCAGCTACAGAAAAATATGATATTGTCTTAGAAAGAAAAACAGTTATCATCTGTCTCCTCAGCTGAAGAAATTCTAGTTAGAAGATAAGGAAGTGAAAACTTCAAACTGGTGCAAGAAAAATAACTGCTGATCTGAAAGAAATAACTATAGCTATACTATAGTAAGCTGTGGTCATTAAAACATAAAAGGTTATGAACAACTGTATGCAGATACATTTGAAACTGTACACAAAGATAATATATGTAGAAATGCAAGGAAATGGGAAACCTGTGTATCCCTCTAATAAATTCACAATTAAAGTTTGGCCCAGATAATTTCACTAGAGAATTCTGCTTAACATTTAAGGATTAAATAATGTGGATAATATATATTTATCTGAGAAATATTTTAAAGGGAAATACCCAAGCTTCTATTTTGGATCACTAGCATGACTTTGATTCTAAAATTTAACAAGAACATAAGAATTCTAGATAAATTTCTCCCATATTTTATTCATGAATGAACTTTTTAAATATCAGCAAGCAGAATTTAGCAACATATAAGGATAAATCGCCATCAAGTTTTGGTTAGTCCATCAGCACTTACTAGGTTGACAGAAATGTAACCAATGTAATTTTCCATATTGACAAAATAAAGAAAAGAATATGCTATTATTTTATCAGATGCAGATAAAGTGGTAAAATTCAATTTCCGTTTTGACAAAAATTCCTATGTTAACATACTAGGATTAAAAAAATATGATCTGATAAAGGATGCTTATTTCAAAGTTTACATAAAACATTCCTGGTGCTATTGAAATCGCTCCTTTTGAGAACAGGAACAAAATGCTAGTACAGAATTACCCATGGTTCATCTAGTGCTAGCACCACTGGTCTAAAATGTGTTTTGATTCATGTGAAGTGCAATATATCAAGAAAATGAAATGGACATTAGTAAAGCTGGGAAGAAATTTTTAAAAATCATTGTGTGGTAAGGCATTCTATTCTCTAAAATGAGGTCTGACCTATCTATGCCCCTCAGAGGTAAAGTTGAAACATTTGGAGTCTCCAGAGTGATGGAAGTGTCTTCGTTATTCATGGTAGAAAGGTCCTGTAGGTCCCACCTTATGAGACTGGATTGTCTCTTTTGATATCCCCTAATACCAGATAGTGAATCCAGGGCCTTTACAGTAAGCTGTACCTCCATATATCTCAAGTCTTTTTTTTTGTTTTGTTTTATTTTATTTTATTTTTTTTTTTGAGACAGAGTCTCACTATATAGTTCAGGCTGGCTTTGCACTCACTATGTAGCCCAGGCAGGCTTCATACACATGTTGGTCCTTTTGCCTCAGCCTCCCCAGTGCGGGGATTACAGGGTTGTGCCAACATGCCTGGCTCCCAACCCTTTTCTTACATCAAATTAGAAATAGAGGTCTTTCTAAATCACTAAATTTCCTAGACTGGGTTTAAACTTGAATCCTCCTGCCTTTGCCTCCTGGAGTGCTGGGATCAGAGGTATGCATCACCGTAGCTGACCATGAGTTGATTTTTGTTAGCCCAGGCTTTGTAAAAGGAAAGCTAAAGATTGAGTTCAACAGTAAATCAATCGTGACTGCACATTGTGGTTCCAGTACAATTTCTGGGCCTAGAAGCTCAGGTAAGCCTCTCTGGTTGTGGATCCTTTTCATGTATTGTTGCAAAGACATTATCAGGAGCACCACACCTTACCAGGCCCTGACTTGTAAGTCTGTTATCTTTGATAGCTCTAATTTGTAATCTTTTCTTTAATCAACATGACTATCAGTATAATAACATTCAATGTGAAGTCCTGAGATCAATTCCCAGTACCAAAAAAAAAAAAAAAAAAAAAGCATTCAATGAGTTCTGGGACTCTTTCTAGAAAATTTTCAAACTTAAATTTGGTTTTAAGAAACCTCTGAACCTTCTCTGGGTATCAGAATCCCAGAAAAACTTGACAATTTGGAAAGCTGTACCCTTGACCTCAACTGACATTTGGCAAATTCCAGATGTTATTCATAAGTTATATAATTGTGCAGGTAGGAAAAATTATATAAGCTGGTGCAGTATTAGATGTGTAATTTGCTACAATTTGTAGATTTAAAGTCAATATAAAATTTTTATTGTATCTAATTTTAATACCATAAAGTAATTAAATTTGAATTTAAATCTTTTTTTTTTCTTCTGGTACCAGGAGTCAAACTCATGATCTTGCGCTTGTCAATTAGTCACAGGTTGATCTAAAATTTCAATGTAACTCCAACTAAATACCCAAAGAATTTCCTTTGTATATCTTAATCAACCTGTTTGAATTTGTTGAGGAAAATATAGAGTCCCGAGTAACGAAAACAAAAATGAAGAAAAACAATCTCAACAATTGTTCTAGCTGGTTACAATATTTATTAAAAGTAATTTATCCCATGTATGATTATCATAGACATATACAAATAAAATAATAGAATAGAGAAGGAAGCCAAAAGACAGGTTCATTTATATACTCATATTTTTTAGATAAATGTGACATGGAAGAGCAGTTGGGAGATCACTCTGTTGAATAAATGCTAGAGGAACAAATGCTGAAACAGGGCTCTACTGTGCAGAAAAAAGCAAGCCAAGATCTAAGTGTAAAAGCAAGATGAAAATATTTAGCAAATACTACTTGAGAGTGTCTTTATAATCTCAGGATGAGGAAATAATTCTTAAGCTAGTAATAAGTACCAAACATTGATTAATTTAAAATCAAGTGCCTCTATTTTTTACCATATCTTGATTCTTTTTATTTTAAAAAAGATTTGTTTTTAGTTTATTTAAGTTTAGTGGTACAATCCAGGTATACATAATGATCACATTCATTATAGGGAATTTGTATCTGTACATTATATATCTTGATTCCTCTCTTTTTTCCCATCCCTGTCCCCTCCTTCTAAACCCCTTCTCTGTCCTTCATAAAGCTGTTTTCATTTTATCCTTCTTTTCTCACTTTTTCTTTTACTTCTTGCCTTTCCTCCCTCGCCTCCCTACATCCCTTTTCTTCTTGAACAGTTTCTTCCTATTTCACAATATCTATTGTACATTTTTTTCCATAATTACATTTCCAGTTTCTCATACCAGAGTGATAATGTGGTATTTACACATGGGTGTCTGATTTATTTCACTTATGATTATGATTTCAAGGTCCATCCATTTAACTATAAATGTCTCAATTTTATCTTTCTTTATGGCTGAGCAATAATGATGTGTATAAAAAACACATCTTTTTATCCATTCATTTGTTGGTGGACATTTGGGTTGATTCCAAGATTTAGATATTACAAACTGTGCCACTCTAAATATGGGTGCACATACATCACTGTGGTATGATGCTTTCTGGAAGACAGAGTAGGTAGAACTCTGGAAGACACAGGTGTAGACAAAGGCTTTATGAAAATCCCAATCACACAAGAATTATCACAAAGAATCAGCAACTGGTATCTCATTAAAAGGCTACTGCACAGGAAAAGAAATCACCAATAGAGTGAAAAGTAGCCCTCAGAGCTGCAAAATATTTATGACAGCTGTTCTCCAGACAAAGGACTAAGATCTAGAACATATAAAGAACTGAAAAAACATTTGGACCCTCCAAATTCAAATACCCAATCCAAAAATGAGCATGTGAGATGACTAGACACTTCTCAGAAGAAGAAGTGGCAAATAAATATATGAAAAAATGTTCAACATCACTGGTTATTCGAGAAATGCAAATTAAAACAACACTGAGATTCCATCTTACCCCAGAAAGAACAGCTATTATCAAGAAAATAGCTAATAACAAATGCTGGCAGGGCTGTGGGGGTGGGTAAGGAACGCTTCACCATTGGTCGGAGTGTGGTACAACCACTGTGGAACCCAAGTATGGAGATTCCTCAAAACACTAGGGTTAGAGATCCCATTTGACCCAGCTATTTCCCTTTTGGGTACCTTCCCAGAAGAATTAAAAGCGTCAAGTACTTCTGTTAATCAAGTCATCTTTAAGAAAGATAAAAGCCAAATCCATTCAATGACAGAAAATATTTGTAACATACATGTGTGTTTTAGTCTATTTCGTGATAGTGTAGCAGAATGTCTGAGAGTGGATAATTCATAAAGAAAAGAGGTTTATTTTGGCCCACAGTTCTTGGCTGAGATTCCCAAGTTTTATTGGCTCCATGGGACTAGGGTCATGTATTGCTTCAACTCATGAAAGAAAAATGAAAAAGGAAGAAGGTGGATGTGAAAGAGCAGTGAGCTGAATTCTCACAATAATTAACCCATTCCCATAAGAAAAACATCAATCATTTCACAAGGACTCCATCCATGACCCAAACACTTTCCGCTGTACTCCACTTCCCAATACTGCCACAATAGCAATTAAATTTCACCATGAGTTTCAGAAGATCAAACCATATTCAATTAAAGGGCTAGTGTTCTGAATATACAATGAACTATAAAGTAATAAGAAAATCAGACATCCCATTAGGATGTTAGACAAGAGATTTGAGTGGGAGCTTCACAAGAGGATATTCAAATGGCTAGTGATCATATGGTAAGATGGCAACATTATTGTATCATAGAAAAATGAATGTAAATCCTTATGAGATATCAGAAATGATGAAGAAAAAGACCAAAAATATCACACTATTGGCAAAGATGTGAACTAACTAGAGCTATCACACACTTCTGGAAGGTCAGTAAGTGGGCACAGTTACTCTGGAAATAACATGACATTATCTCTTAGATGAAAATATGTTTGAAGAGTCAATTGCTCACAAATATACACCAAACATAAGTAAATACACATGCGCTCCAGGAAGTCATCTGCGGAAACCAGCTTACACCAGCTTATGAGAGCTGTTTGTACACATATCTTCCCACTCCTATGACTCAGTGGCTTCACATTGGTGGCTTGAAATCAGTATGCAGGAGAATTTGCACTAAAGAAATAGGCGCATGCTACAACGAAGGCTTTTATTTTTGGAGATTCACTTGTTAAATATTTACCAGTACACTATAGACTTCAGGGAAAATGTACAAGAATGCTCTAAGAAGCCTTGCTTATAATATCCACAGACAGAAACCATCCAAGTGTCCTTCAAGGAAAGGATGGTAAATAATTTATGAATGATAATACAAAGGGATAGTATATGCAATGGAATGAGTACAACAGAGCCACGTACAGCAGCATGGATAACTTCTCTCAAGCACAGTATCAAGTAAGAACAACAATAAAAACTATCACAAAAGGATTTCAATGATATGATTCCATTTATAGGAACCACAAAACTAGCTAAAATGGAATAATAAATTTAAGGGATGTAAACTAAATGGATAACACTTTGAAGAAAAGCAAGGAAATAATAACCAAATATTTTGGGAGAATAGTTCTGTTTGTAAAAGAAAAGGGGATTTTAAAGTGAGAATGAAGAGCTAATGTGTTTCAATGAACCAATAATAGTCTTTTTATCTTATCTATGGATATATGGGTGTTTATATTTCATTGAGTTGAATATTCAGATAATTATATTAAGGGACTATACTCAATAATAGTCCACCTCCAGGATAAGGATATATAAATATATGAAAACCTCTGAAATATGCTTGAAATATAGTAAGCACTGAGTATAGATGAGCAAGTATTGGAGTGGAAATAGTAGTAGTTATTGTATAAATAAATGGAATCTGCTCAAGAAAATGATAATCTTGGTATAAAAGCATTAATATGGCATTCCAATCAGATATGAGAATAACGAAGTATGTGTTTGATGTTCATTTAAGTCACTTTCTGTTCTTCTCCAGTGTAAACTATATCCAGGCCTGGGAAACAGTTTTACACAGCCAATGTCCTTGAAGCCAGAGCCTACCACTCACTTATTTATACAGTTTTCAAATATTTGCTTGTCCCCTGCTATGTACCAAGTTCTAGAGATAGAATTAACTATCTCAAGAAGTATACATGCAGTCTTGGAAGGACACACAAATGGACATCTTACAGTACTAATGCTATGTCATTATAAGTGCACAGCACAATGGGGAAAAGAAATGAAGAGATGCTCTGAATTAACTCATTCTATCTCCATTCCATACTCACACTAGTTACAGATATTGAACAACTAAACATGACAGCTTTACGACTCCCTTGGAACAGGGTTCTGAGTGCAAATCAGTCTCTTCATACATTCATGACAAGCAGAAGGTATAATTAAAGTGGAATCACTACAGTCATTGCCTTTTTTGCTGGGAAATCAAGAAAGTGATGAGTTTCTTGCTATACATCTCCTGTGGTTTGAATGTGCCCTACCCCCAAATTCACGTGTTGGAAACTTGATCCTCAATAAAACAGTATTGACTGGTGAGACCTTTAAGGGGTGATGAGGTCATGAGTGCTACCCTTGTTGGAGTGGATTACTTACTGTAGGAGACAGTTCATGATAAAGGGTAAGTTCAGTCCCTTTTTCTCTTTCTCACCATCTGCCACTTGCTATCAAGTTATGACATAGCAAGAAAGCTTCCACCAAATGCTGGGCCCTCAGTCTTGGACATCCCAGCCTCTAGAACTGTGACCCAAAAGCATTACTGTTCATTATAAATTATCTAGCTTATAGCAGCACAAAATTGACTAAGACAGTATCTGCATGTCCATGCTCCAGTTTCCTGGCATCAAGTGATTTGGAGGCAGCAGCAGTTTTGTGACCTGTTTCTCTGGGTCTTGAAGTAGTTCAAATGCCAATTTTCCATCTCCCTTGCTATTGAGGAACAGCTGAGGCAGAGAAGCCCTCTGCTATTAACTCTGGAGAGTCCTCCAAAGTAGCAACTCCTCTACAGGGGCAGTTGCATTTTTTCCTTTAATATTGCTGAAGGCTAAGTTGAAGACAGATCCTTCCATGCTTCTGAGTTGGTAGGACCTGCTTCCCTTTATTTAATCTCTGTTTTGAGTGACATCTATTTTCTGTACTGGGTCATGGAATAGTACATATTTTCTATTTACTGAAATTCATTGGAGTGGGGGAACCCAGGGACCTTTGGTGAGCTGCCCAGGAGGGGCAAGGCTCAGTGCTGGGCCTCCTGCAACTATATCAGGCTATAGGTGAAATCAAATCAGAAATAATCTCTCAGGTAAAAAAAGAAATGACAACCATCATAAAAATATTATTCAGTATATCAAAAGAAGACATAGATTAAAAAAAATAGAGGAGCACAGAAAAATGATAGAAACCTTGAATGAACAGTATAAGAAAGAATTCAAATGCATGAAACAGATTAAAAGAAATATCCAGGAAATTAAAAATTCCTTTGAAAGCTGGCAAAACCACTTGAATGAAACTGAAGATAGATTTCACACCTTGAAGACAGCCTTGCGGCTAGTGATCACGAAAGAAAAGATCTCTTAAAGATAACAAGGAACTAGGAAATAACAATTCAATAGCTGCAAGATGAGGCAAAGAAAACCAATATAAGACGGATAGGTGTTAACAAGAAAGCAGGAAGCAACATGAATAACACAAAAAAACTCTGTGCAGAAGTAATAGAAGAAAATTTCCCAAGCATGGGAATCTGACGTACACATAAGTAAAGCATATAGAACTCCAATTAGCCATAACCAAAATAAATCTACACCCAGACACATAATAATCAAGGTCCCAGACATTCAGCAAAGAGCAGAATATAAAAGCTATTAGAGAAAACAAACAGAACAACTATGAAGGAAAACCCACTAGAATCATGGCAGGTTTGTCAACACAAACCTGAAAGAAAACAAATTCCAACCCAGACTGATGTGCCCTGAAAAACTATCTTTCAAAATTAATGGAGAAATAAGATACTTTCATAACAAAGAACAACAGAAGAAATTCATGACCATCAAGCCAACCCTACAAAGAGTACTTAAAGATGTTCTAGAAAGACATAAAAATGATCACAATCCCAAGAACAACAATAGAAAGGAACCACCAAGCAGGGTGAGCCATTAAACTGAAGGGGAAAGTAGGGAACCAACAGTGGGAAAATAACATGAGAAAGATAAGCCAATACATATCCGTAATAACCATTAAGATAAATGGCCTCAATTCACCAATCAGAAGAAACAGACTGGCAGAATGGATCAAGAAGCAAAATCCAACAATATGCTGCATACCAAAAACACATTTAACTCAAAAGAAATTCAAAGATTGGAAGTCAAAGGATAGAAAACAATACTCCATGTGACAGGAACCCAGAAAAAAGCATAAGTAGCTGTTCTGTTGCAGACAATGTGAACTTCAAACCAAGAATGGTCAAAAGAGATAAAGAAAGTTACTACATACTTGTTAAGGGAAAACTGCAAGAGGAAGAGATAACAATCATAAATATATATGCACCAAATGTAGGCGCACCCAACTATATAAGACAAATTTTAACAGACATGAAAAATCAAATACGCAACAGCACAATTGTAATGGGGAATTTTAATACCCTATTGTCACAAAGGGATAGATCAACTAGACAAAAAATCAGCAAAGAAATAACAGAACTAAACCAAATATGTGAAAAAATAGACTTAGTAGACCTTCACAGTGTTCTACCCAACAACATTAGAATACACATTCTTTTCAGCTGCACACAGAAAATTCACTAAAATAGACCATATACTGGCACATACAACATGTTTAAGTAAATGCAAAGGAATTGAAGTTATCCCATGCATATTATCGGACTATAGTGCAATGTCATTGGAAATAACTGAAGAAAGAAATTGCAAAAACTCCATAAACACATGAAAATTAAATAACACCCTCCTGAAAGACCAATGGGTCACAGATGAAATTAAAGAAGTAATTAAACAATATTTACAATCAAAGAAAAATGGAGCTACACCTTACTGGAACCTATGAGATGCAATAAAAGCAGTCCTCAGAGCGAAATGTGTAGCAGTGAATTCTTACATTAAGAAAACCAAACAAGCACAAACAAACAATCTTATGCTACATTTCAAGCTTCCAGAAAAAGAGCAAGTCAAACCCAAGCCCAAAGACAGGAGCAAATTATAAAAATCACAGCAGAAATTAATGTAATTTAGACTAAAAAAACAATGCAAAGAATTAATGAATTGAAGAGTTGATTCCTTGAAAGCTAAATAAAATTGATGAACCCCTAGCCAACCTAATCAAAAAAAGAAACAAAAGAACTCAAATCCATGCAATGAGGAATGAATACGGTGAAATCACTACAGATTCTTTAGAAATTCAGAAGATCATCAATACTTCAAAAAACTTTACTCTCGTAGAATGGAAAACACAGAAATGGGCAGATTTCTAGATACATATGAATTACTAAAGCTGAATCAAGAAGATATAAAAGTTCTGAATAACCCAATATCAGTCAATGAAATTGAAAATATAATTAAAAACTTACCAACAAAGAAAAGCCCAGCTAACAATGGATGAACAGCTGAATTCTACAAGAAATTTAGAAAAGATTTAGTGCCAATTCTTATCAAACTCTTTAATTAAATTGAGAGGGAAGCAATCCTCCCTAACTCATTCCTGGAGGCAAGTATTATCCTAATACCAAAACCAGAGAAAGGCCCAACCAGAAAAAAGAACTATAGGCCAATCTTCCTAATGAACATAGGTGCAAAAATTCTCAATAAAATACTAGCTAATAAAATGCAGCAAATCATCAAGAAGATTATACATCATGACCAAGTGGGATTCATCCCAGTGATGCAGGGCTGATTCTGTATACACAAATCAATAAATGTAATCCACCATATCAATAGAGCCAAAGACAAGAATCACATGTTCATCTCAATAGATGTAGAAAAAGCTTTTGATAAAGTCCAACACTCACTCCTGATAAAAACCCTATAGAAAGTCAGAATAGATGGACTTTACCTCAGTCTGATAAAAGCCATCCATGACAAACCAAGAGCGAACATCATACTAAATGGACATAAACTGAAATCTTTCACTTTAAAATCAGGAAAAAGACAAGGATGTTCACTATCATCCCTCCTATTCAACATAGTTCTGCAAGCATTAACCAGAGCAATTAGACAAGAGAGAGAAATAAAAGAAATAAGAATAAGAAATAAGGAAGTGAAATTTTCATTTTTCATAAATGACATGAAACTCTACATAGAAGACCCCAAAACTCCACAAAAAGGCTTATAGATTTAATAGCCAAATTCAGTAACATAGCTGGATACAAAGTCAACACTTAAAAACTCAATAGCATTCCTATACACAAACAAAAAACACACTGAAAGAGAAATTAGGGAAGCCACACCTATCAAAATATCATATAAAAAATGAAATACTTAGGAATCAATCTAACAAAGGAAGTAAAAGATCTATACAGGGAAAATTGAGTGCTCTGAAAAATGAGATCAAATAGGATTTCAGAAAGTGGAATGGTATTCCTTGCTCATGGATAGGTGGAGCCAACATTGTGAAAATGGCCCTACTCCCAAAACTGTTATACAGATTCAATGCAATCCCAATCAAATTACCAGTAGTATACCTCACAGATTTAAAGAAAATATTTCTAAAATTCATATAGAGCTAGAGGAGACCCAGAATAGCAAAAGCAATCCTGGGCAACACAGGCAAGGCAGGAGGCATCACAAACCCTGACTTGAAATTATACTACAAAGTTACTGTGATTAAATCAGCATGGTATTGGAAAAAAAAAAAAAAAGACCTGAGCATCAATGGAATAGACTAGAAGATGCAGCCACAACTACAAACACATTCAGCCACTTTACCTTTGACAAAGGGGTCAAACATGTTTACTGGAGGAAAGATAGCCTCTGTAATAAATGATGCTGGGAAAACTGGCTTTCCACATGACGAGGACTAAAACTAGGCCCATGTCTATCACAGTGCACTAAACTAAAGTCAAAATGGATCAAAGATCAAAATATTAAAGCAGAAACACGAAATCTACTGGAAGAGAAAGTAGGTAGAAATCTTGAAGACATAGGGGTAGGCAGAGAGCTCATGAACGAAAACTAAACTGCACAGGAAATATTCCAAAGAATCAACAACTAGGATCTCATCTTACTGACAAGTTTTGCACATCAAAAGAAATCACCAACAGGGTGCAAAGAAAACCCACGAATTGGGAAAAAGTTTTAGTGACCTGTCCCTCTGACAAAGAACTTCTATCTAGAACAGATAAAGAATTTAAAAACACAGACTCCCCCAAATTCAGAGATCCAATACAAAAATGGGCATCTGAGATGAATACACACTTCTTACATGAAGAAATACAAATGGCAAATAAATATATGAAAAAATGTTCAACATCATTGATCATTTGAGAAATGCACACTAAAAAAACACTGAGATTCCATCTCATCCAAGAGAATGGCTATCATCAAGAAATCAACCAATAACAAATGCTGGCAGGGCTGTGGGGAAACAGGAACACTTCTCCACTGTTGGTGGGAGTTTAGACTGGTACAATCACTTTGGAAATCACTGTGGAGAATCTTCAAAAAACTAGGATTAGAGGTTGCATTCAACCCATGTATTCCCTTCTGGGTATTTTTCCCAAAGAACTAAAAACATCATACCACAGTGATATATGTACACCCATGTTTATAGCAGCAAAATTTGTAAAAGCTAAATCTTGGAAACAACCCAAATGCCCATCAACTGAGGAATGGATAACAAAAATATGGTATTTTTATACACTGGAGTATTACTCAGCTATACAGAAAGATAAACTTGAGGCTTTTATAGGTAAATGGTTTAAACTAGAGACTATAGTAATAAGCGAAATAAATCAGTTCTGCATGTGTAAACATTGTACTGCTTCCCTAATATAAGCACCTGACAGAGTAAATAAAACCTGAAAGGTACAATAGATATTGTGAAAGGAAAGAAACTGCTCAAAAGGAAAGAACAACTGGTGAGGGAAAGAGAACAGTAGTAAAGAAAGAAGGGGAAAAAAGATATATATAGAGGCACAAGATAGCTAGGATAATTGTACTACTATTTTCTACTGGTTTGTTGAAAGAAATAGTTAATGTTTAATTGTTTAATAAATCTTACATGCCTATATCTGGTAATCTGAGCAATTACTTTGAAGATAACAATATGTAATACAACAACGATTGTTAGTTTCCTATCATGTTGGGTTGAAATTCTGTCTTGCTTTTATTGTTTCTGTGGTATTTTGTTTTTGTCTTTGTTTTTTTTTTTCTGTTCTTTTCTCTTTAAAATAAAATTTTGAAAAAATTTTAAAAACTCATTGGAGTAAAGAATTTTGTACATTTCTCATTATAACTGATATTAAATTAGCATCTATTGTTCTAATTATCATTTTTCTTTAGGAAATCCTACAACTGTACCATCAAACATGGCACCAAATTCTGTATTTTCTTACTACTAGCATACAGAAATACAGCTTTCTTATTGCAAAGAAAGCTTTTTCCTTTGCAGAAGCTGAATACTGATAGCAGCTATGATAGTGTCAAAAATGCTCATGTCATGTACTTCACTTCCAAGAAAAACCTGGCTTCAAAGGATGAGTTGACTTAAATGACTGAAATGTATGCTGTTGAGTTTTCATACCTATTTTCAAGAATGAGTTAGATTAAATGGATAAATACAACACACATTCTAGACCACTGTGTTTATTTAAGGATGTCTGAGCACTACATTGGAAATTTTCCTAGAAGAAATCTGTTTCTTGATTCCTAAGAGCTAAGAATAAAGTGAATTTCCAAATGCTTATTCACCAACACATTTTCTTGCAAAGCATGGTCCCCCTGAGCACAATAAGAAACCATCCATCCAGGTAAAATTCACTCCCAAGGCTTTCTCATCACAGAGAAACATATCTCACCAGTTAACAAGGTTAGGAATTGTCTTACTGTCTCTACACAGTTTAGAGGTAGAGAATATTTTCAATGTCTTTAATTCTTTCTTTAGGTAGGATTCAGGAGAGAAAAACAAAATATAGAACCTGGATATAGTGACCTCTCAAAAAATGTCTTTTGATTCGATTCTTAGCCATGATCAAAAATACAAACCAGCCATCCAATCATTTCCTAGATTCTCTTAAAGGATAATAATGCTCTCTGTTTATTGAGCACCTACTATGTCAGTCCTTCTGGTACATTACACTTAATCTTATTCTCACAGAAACCCTGCAAAATGGATTCTATTGCAGTTCCCAGTATATAAGACAGTGATTTTTGCTTAGTCACATGACCAAAAGGTTAGCCCCAGGAAAGTAAAACAGAGTTGACTTTCTTTAGGAGCCTACACTGCTGGGCTGTGGGAACAATGCACCTGAGATGTGAAGCCATAGGTGTGCAGCCACAGCCCTGTCTCAGCTTCTCTCTCAGTTGTCAGATACCTCAGAAAGGCTCTGGAATAGTTAGAGGCCACAGACTACTATCTCCAATAGAAAGCATTCAGGGGCAGAACAAGGCTAAGGCCACAGTTTGTTTGTTTTACAAATTCAGGAGCAAGGATGCACAGCGTGGATGATACGAGAGCTTCTGCATGGCTTCCTAGGATGAGTTCGTGGCGCAGGGCACTGTGAGGTGGGAAGGGTGATGCACAGTCATAGGCATCACCTTCAAGGAGGGGCTGTGCCCAGTGTGTTGGGTTTAATACAGAACCCCAACGCCAAAGTGAAAAATCACAACACTAACACAAATCAAGAGCTGAAAGCCAAGGTTAGTCCACTATGTCCATGAATTCTATTTTGTTAAACCTCTACTTTTCCCCTTAGCCACACAAATCTTACCAGCTCCAAAATACCATAGAAAGAGAATTTTCATAGCCTAGTGAATTACATCAAATATCTGCAATCACTCTGAGACTTTCCAAGAAGCTGTCCTGCTAGAGTTTACATACACCATGCTTACCTTAAATTTGAGAAAAGCTATCATCAATCCATGCACATATAGAGCAACTGACTCTTATTAACTCAGCTTCTATCATGTACCAGCCCTGTTCTTATGATGAATCACCATGGGGATAGAGCAGTCACTTATTGAGCTATAGGCAAAATAATAATTTCACGGTCAGACAAGGCCTATTGTGATATTTTTACAAATGAAACATTATTACACATTTGAGCTTTTATTTATAATTTTTGGTAGCTCCCAAATCATATGAAACTAATGCTAAAGCATGGTGAGTTCTTACTTTAACATTTATACCTGGGCAAAATTAGCTCAACTTGTTATTTTGGAGTGGAACTCCACCCTGACCCCTTCTGAGGCACGGAAGACCTGGAGTCACGGGTGCTACAGGGTTCAGTGGTGTTGGGGCTGTCTGGATTATTCGCCTTCATCTATTATAGAGAAAGAGTCTAAACATGACTGTTCGGTGTGTTTTTCCATCTTAACACATGTAAAGCACGATTTACACCTTGTGTTGCTGGACGTGGAGAAAGAACCCATGCAGCAGGTGGTAGAGCTAGAGGCCTTTGTTGTATGGGGAGAGATAGCAGAAGTTCAGTGTTATGGAGGAAGCTTTATGTCCCTTCACAATTCATATGCTAAAATCCCAGCTCCTGGTGTGATGGTATTAGGAAGATGAGAGTAGGTCTTGAGGGTGGAACCCCAAGGATGAGATTAGTATCCTGATAAGAAGAGACCAGAGAGCTTTCTCTCTTCTCCCCACCAGGTGAAGAAACAGAAAAGACGGCTATCTGCAAGCCAGAAAAAGGGCCCTCACCAGAACTCACATCTACTGATGCCTTGATCTTGGACCTTCTAGCTTCCAGGACTGTGAGAAATGAATATTTGTTATTTAAACCACCAAGTTAATGGTATTCTGTTACAGCACCCCAATATGCCAATGTTTCCTAAGTTAGAGATTGAGAGTTAGGCAATAAGTCATTTCTCTAATTAGTTTTCCCATCCTCCCTTATGGAGTATACAGAGTTTATTAGAGTTTGCTGTGAGTAAGCATCAAACAGAACAGTGTAATAATAGATTTGGGGCAAAGCTCCTTGATCTGTAAATTTGGGTTAAAACTTTGAGACAAGCTTAGGGCACAGTTTTGCTTCTTTTATTAATGTCGTTTTGCTCCCCAAAATTAAAGCTTCTAAAATTACAACAAACACAAACTGTTCCTTGTCTTTTTTTGAGTTCCATCAAAAACTCATAGGGCATTAGCAATGATACAGAGCTTCACTACACAAGGTGGTAGGCCTTCACTAATCATTGATATATTGCATATTGTCATTGGTTTGAGCAGTCTTGATTCTTACATCTGGTAATGTGAGCAACTTTGTTGAAGACAACAATATGTAATATAACAACCACTGCTAATTCCTATAATTTTGTTCTCAAACTCTGAATCATTTTTATTGTTTTTGTGTTGTTTTGCTTTTGTCTATATTGCTGTTATTTTGTTATTGCTTTTATTCCCTTTAAAGTAAAAAATTAAAACAATTCAAAGGGCAGCCACAGTTATCTGCAATCAATATTGACTACCGAAACTCATCAATATTTCAACCCTGAAGGAGAAAGGAAAAGATCCCACTAGAGATACCATTACCAAGTACCATTAAAGATACCACCCAATAAAGAACTCACATCAGGGGGAATGACACTTGCCCCTGATCTGGAACCATGAACATCCCTGTGTTCAGTCTCCATCTATACATTGCCTCCTGAGTCACGTCCTGATCAGGTTAGAGCACCAGAGCAAATCCCAGAAGACTGCTTGCCTTAGCAGTGACCCTGGATGCACAGGTGCCATTGTTTGTAGTGCAGCTTAGAGCCTCTGCATTCACCAATCCCCAACTCTCCCCCTCTCAGTCAGGAAATGGGACATCCGGGGAACCACATAGAAGGAGGCTGCCCCTGGGTGTGCTTCACCCAGTGGCCAGTAGTTTTTACCGATTTGTTAGAAGTCGAGATTTGAGCTTGAGTTCCACTTCCAACACTAACACCTTGGGAAATCGTGAGTCATTAGTGGATGTGTCTAAGATCACATTACCAATGCACCTTCTCCTGGACACCTGCACCCTCGTATTGCCCTCCTACCCTGCCCTGTTTCCATGACTATGTGAAGCCACCTTTCGTGATGCCTACCCTCAGGCTAAAGACAGGGCCGGGAGCGGGTTTGGTCCCAGATCTAGAAAACTAAATTCTAATTCTGTTCAGTGGTGTAGGAAGTAGAACTTGATAGCCACTGGACACCATATGCGCTACCACATAAAGAAACATAATCTGTAATGAAACACAATGAAATCCACATCCAGAGAAATGCTAGCAGAGTTCCTGGATGCTTTGGTGTCAGTGATTGCAGTTCTTAAGGCTCCAAAGTATCCTTGCTCTTCCTACAGTTTTGTTATTCAGTATCTGTTGGCATTCTCTAAAGTGATAAATAAATAGTCTGAGTCAGAATTTGGTCACCTGAAGCCAAGAATCCTAACTGTAATGAGATCTGCTACTTCTCGGCTTTGTATTTATCTACTGTGGGAATGAAGGCCATCCTTAGCAATCAGGCTGCTGATGTTCCACAGAATATCCACACCATGCTGAAGGGACCGTTAAGTTGTTAAGGGCCCCAAGGGAACTTTGCAGAAGGACTTTTCCTTTACTGCCTACTTCTGCTACTAGCTTTTGTCAGAACAAACAGATCAGTGGTTTACACTCCATTTTTCTGTCTTTAATGTCTGCAGTCCTTTCTCCTTGGTCTCAGTTGCTCCTTCCTGGTACCCACTCACAGATATATCACTGTGCTCTGTGATTTACTCAGCACCCAGCTATTCCATTACCAGGGTGCTAATACACAATATTCCAAGTCCTCTGAGTTGTGGAGAGAGTGGATTCTGCGACAGTCAGATCTGCTCTAAACACTGTATAATCTCTTACAAGCTATGTGAGGCCCCCGGAGGAATTGGGGCTGGTCATTCAACCTCTTTGTGTTTCTCATTTTCTCCTCTACATTTAGAGTGAACAGAAGTATTGACTTCATCTTGTATTGAGAATCTGACACACATGAAGAGCTGATCATAGGCATGGCTGTTTACTTGTTGGTTTTGTGACTATTCTTTTACTTTTTGTATTATTCTTTCACTCTTTCAATCCTTTGTACTTTTCTCATTTCTCCTGAAATTGCACTTCCCTACTCTTTCTGTATTCTGAGGGTGGGAGAGTTGGTTGGGGATAGAGTTCAATGCAAAGGCCCTGATTCAATCCCCAATACTGAAAAAAACAAAACAAAACAAAACAAAAAACCTTTTTTCACAGTGTTTCCCATGACCCAATTTCAAAGTGTTTTACAACTCACAGAAAAACCATTGTATTTTCTACTTCAAAAAGTATTAAGTGTCCTCCTGGGACAAAAGCAATTTTGCCTTGAACCTTCTTCTGCTTGCTTCCTCTTTAGAGATTACTAGCCTAAAGTCTTTTACTAAAGCATATTTGCATCACTCTGAGGGGAACTAGAATACAGAAAAGCCCATATTAATTTGGATTCATTTAATTTGGAGTCTGGAATAACCATGGGTCATACTTAGATATAGTTTACCTTTGCTCTGTCTATAAGGTGCAGTGTTTCTCATAAGTGCATAATGAATATCACTGATAAATGGGGCAACTATTTTTGTGTATCTTTCAAGGCTTCATTTGAAAGCACAGCTTCAACAATAATAATAACAGGTACTATGTGACAAGCATTGTCTGTAAAGGCTTTATGCAAAGTCCCCTAAAAATAAGCCACATACTAATTTTAAAACATTTTTATCTACTCATAGAATTTTAGGAGAAATTATTTAAGCAAGATAAATTTAAAAAAAGGAAAACAGGCTAGAGACATCTCTCAGTGGTGGAGTGCTTGCCTAGCAGGCACAAGGCCTAGGGTTCAACTCTAGCACAGCAAAATAAAACAAAGCATAGATAACCTCTGAGCTCTGGTCAGAAATGACAAATGACAGAGGAGAGAGGGGTGACATCTCTAGAGACATAGAAAAAAAGATTGCCAACCTACAATTGTATATAAAGAATTCAAAATTCTACATAAATTTTTCAAATATTAAGGTGAGCATTACTGGTGGGAATGAAAAATGACAGTCACTGTGGAAGACAGTTCATTGGTTCTTACAACTCTAAACACACTTTCACCATATCACCTAGCAACCACTCTCCTTACTATTTATTGATGAAAGTTGAAAATATTCCACACAAAAAAGTACACAAAAATTTTTATAACAGTTCTTTTCATAATTGTCAAAATAAGAAATCAACCAAGATACCCATCGAGAGAAGAATGGGTACATAGTGGTGCATCCATATAATGGACTGTAATTTAGCCACAGAAGTAAATGTGCAGGGCTAGAGGAGCAGTTCTGTGGTGGAGCATGTGGTTAGCATGAGCAAGGCCCTGAATTCAATAACCAGGACAAGAAAGAAAGAAAGGAAGAAAGAAAGAAAGAAAAAGAAAAAGAAAGAGAAAGAAACAAAAAGAAAGAAAGAAAGAAAAAGAAAAAGAAAGAGAAAGAAACAAAAAGAAACAAAAGAAAGAAAGAAAGAAAGAAAGAAAGAAAGAAAGAAAGAAAGAAAGAAAGAAAGAAAGAAGGAAGAAAGAAAATTAAATGAGCTACAGAGTCACAAAAAATATGCAGGAAATTTAACTGTGTATTTCTAATTCTTAAAAAGCATCTTTTGTGTGTGATTTGGAGTTCTCTGGAAAAGCAGACCCAGCCAGATATGTGTATACAAAGATGTATTAAAAGGAACCAGCTCACATGATTGTGGAAGCTGAGAAGTTCAGTAATTGCAGTCAGCAAGCTGGAGACTCAGGAGATCCAATGATCTAGCTCCAATCCAAGTTCAAGTCTGAAGGCAGAAGAAGGCTAATGACCTAGTTTGAAGACAGTCAGAGAGAAACTCTCCACTGCTCACCTTTTACTACATTCATGTCTTCAACAGGCTGGACAAAGCCTACCACCTCAGCCAGAAACACCTTCCTAAAAATATTCAGAATAATGCTAAAGCAGTATCTGTGCAACCCGTGGCCCAGTCAAACTGACACATAAGATTACTTCTCATGCTGTATGATTCCAACTGTTTAACATTCTGGAAAAAGCAAACCCTGGGAACATTAGAAAGGTAAACCTTGGGGCTGGGGATTTAGCTCAGCGGCAAAAGCGCCTGCCTGGCAAGCGCAAGGTCGTGAGTTCGGTTCCCGGTACTGGAGAAAAACCAAAAAAAAAAAAAAAGAAAGAAAGGTAAGCCTTTTGCAGGGATTCACAAGGGTGGAGGAAGGGATAAATAGATAGAACACAGGGGTTATTTAGAACAGTGAGACTATTCTACATGATGCTACAATAGCAGATATACTACGTTATGTACAGATATACTACATCACACCAGTATTTGCTCACCAGCTATAACAATTGTATTGAACAAATATAAGAAATTAGTAATAAGGGAAATGGAGGAGGGGGAAGTGGAGGTTTGTGGGAAGTCCCTGTATTTTGGGCTTAATTTTTCTGTAAGCCAAAAAGTGCAAATTTATTATTTCTTAAAACATCAAGGTGAAATAAAACATTTTAACATTTAAAACTACTAAATGTGTTCATATTGAAAGGCATCAGATAACAGCACAAACCTTTTGGAAGAAATGACTATCAGAATTCATAAACACTTGAGTAAATATAAAAGGTTTTATTTCGCCCTCATTTCTCTTCCTAATAACTTTATTAGTCAACCTAATGTCATCTAAAATTTAATGAATTTGAATATGAGCAAAAGATCCAAATTAACTTTTCAAAAATAATTTATATTTTTGATAATTTAAAAGGCCCTTTTCAATTTAATTAAGTTGAATTTATGAGAGACTACATTAAGAGAATATGTATGCTGTCTGAAAGAAAAAAATATATCTGCTCTTGGTCTGAGTTTAGATGAATTCATCCACCTGTCCTGGCTATGGCGTGGGGCACACCCACTGCAAGGGAAACCTGATAAGGGGCATCGCAGGCTGGTGACAGCCTCCTGCTGCAGGATTTTTGGGAGATTCTACAGCATTAAGCTAAGAACATGTGAGCATCCTTTTCTGGGCAGTTACAGCCAAGGTTAAAGAGGGAGCCAGGGGTGGGGGAAGAGGAGCTACAGGGAGCAGGGTAATGAAGAGTCTTGCTGGCCACTCCAGACTTCGGATTCTATGGTGAATGGGATGCATGGTCTCTAGGGAGTTGTGAACCCAGAAGAAGGATGACTGACCTACATCTTAACAGGATCTCTTGGCTGCCCCGGTGAGAATGGAGGATGGATAAGCAAAGCGGTGCTCCTCTTTGCGGCCTCTGTCCTGGCAATTTCTTCTGCTAAATACTTTTCCTCCAGCCAGCAGCATCTTGGATGCCCACTATTTTCAGGAATTGATTCCAGAGTCATTCAGTTTGGTAGTGAGACTCCCCTCAGTCCTCCTCTGATTTATTTGGTTTGTTTTTATTTGGATGATGGCTTAGAATGTTTCTTCAGCTCCTACAAGCCCAGAAATGTACCGAGAAGTCTGAGCCCCTCACACCACACACTCACACATACACTCACACACACACACTTACACACACACACACACACACACAGCTGTTTTGTGACAGGTGGGCACTTCTTTAGAATTTTCTGTATTGCAGAAAGCAGAAGGCCCACCCCCCTCTGGAATTTTTTCTTTCTAATTTTAACCAGAAGAATAACTCATAAGAGGCAGAACTGAAGCCATAAATGGCTAAGAAAAAAAAAATCGGGAAATTGAAATTGGATGGATCAGCAAGCCAAACCATAAAGCAGGGGGCTCTCCTGAGGGTTAGGGTACAACTTTTGCAGTCAGTCTTCTAAATTACAAGATAGGTGTGACCCTGGGCGAGTTATTTTCACTGTCTGCCTTTCTGTTCCTTCATCTATAAACTTGAGATGTTGATAACTGTGAATCCCACAGCACGCGAGGGTTTGGTAAGGGGTTGTGCGTACTTCGATGATTTAGGGACACGTGACGAGTGCAGTGAAAGTTAATTTCTATCCATTTTTTAAAATGTAAAATATTTCCTCTCTTGTTTTAGATTTTATTTCTTTAAGTAAATTTCAATTAAATTTGTTCTAAATTTTAATTTTAAAACTGTTATTTTAAATTTGAGTAATTTTTAAATCAATTTCTGTCTTACGTTGCTTGTATATTACTATTGACTATATTGTGACTTCTTTTACCTAAAATCAGTAGATCTTCCCTTATCTGAGAACTGACATCTGTGTCAGGATAACAGGAACTGGGTCCCTGGCAGGTCTGCATTTTATTCCAGTTAGAGAAGTTTCCTTTGCTATGCCTGCTGCATTGTCCAAAGTCTTACTTTCATGCTGGTGTGTTACTCTCGATGCTAAAAGCAAATTGAAGACTTTACCTCTTTATGAGGGGTAAAGTCTATGGGGCGGAGGAAAGGAAGGAAGAAATGTCAGACTTATGTGTCTGGTCTCAAGAGAGGAAAAAAGTACTGTGCAAAAGGAGGTTCAGCAGAGCTTTGGGGAGGTAGGCACCTCAAAAGCTGCCACCAGAGGAGCCCTTCAGCTTTGGCCCGCCTACTTTCTTCCCTGGAGTAAGTGTTCCTGACTCGTTCAGCCATTGGCTGAGAGCCGCAAGGGGGCGTGGCTCCCAGATGGATTTCAATAGGTGCTTCAGCCTCGTCAGTGCCGCTCTGGGAGGCGCTTTGTCCTGCAGGGTCGTCACATCTGAACCAGGAGCGAAAGGTAGCAAAACTATCTGAGGTGGACCCCTGAAGCAGTCTTGCTGTTAACGCTGTGTTAGGCGTGTCTGTATACCCGAGCTTGTTAGTTTGGCTTATCCTTATTTTAACTGGGATATTTAACGTCTTCATCCCTTGCAATGATGTGCTATTCTAATGCCCCGGTTCAATTTTCTCTTAAGAACCTCACAAAATGTTCTATGCCTGAGGAGGCTTGCTCTGATTTATGAAGTCCTTGAACAAGCTCATTTATTTCACAATCATGTGTTAAGCACCTCTGTGTGTTTGAGGCAGGAACTTCAAGGGCAAAAGAGACACCACAGTCCCTACCCTTGAAAGGGATATTGTTACGTATTTTTTTATAAAGTCTGCAATTTCTCTCCTGAAATATAATGAACTGGGACTTAAAAAAAAAATCTTTCTAAAGGTAATTTTGAATGATTATAATATTACATGTTTGTAAGAATTTTTTTAAAAACTTAATATCACACATTCACAAATTGTATTTTTTCTCACTGAGAAATCCTGGCAGAAGTGAAGGTGGAATAACCATGAGGAGCTTTGTCAGCCTCGGGGCCTCCTCAAGCTTCTGGCTTCTGTGCCAGAAATCAGTTTCTCTGGATTCCAATTTAATTTGGTGCCAAGTTTGATGGGACTTACAATAACATTTACATCCTTCTTGTCAAGTCCTGTGCTGCCTGATTGAAACTCGGGTCACATTTTGATTAATTTTACCCTTTATTTATTCCATGTACGCTCCTGGTGGAATTAATTATTTCTTGGGCCCCAAATGCCAAGACTGGCAGCACAATTGATGTTTGTACCTGGAGTCCTGGAATGCTGCATGCTTTCCTGTGGCCCATTCCTCAGGGGATGTATTTGTCAACAGAGACAGAAATTTCTCTCCAGATTTATATACGAGTGGTCCCCAGTAGTGCAGAAGGCAGTGAATGCCATAAATCTGGAGAAAACTTTACATATATCTCCACCCTGGAGCTTTTAATATCTTTGCACCTTCCTACTCACTAACAATATATCCTTACAAGTGTAATACATACTTGTAGATAAGTATACCATATATTGTTATATAATATAACAATATATCCTTACAAGCATAATTACCGCTCCTTATCAGACATTCTAAGTTATGCTCTCAGACCTCAAATGCTGGGAGAGTAGAAGATGTGATTACCAGTTACTTGAACTTGATCATCAAGGTCCTGAAAACCTAGATTCTCTGTGATACCAACATAGGATTAGGTTTCTTAGATGTAGAAATCTAAGTCATGAGTGTTGTAGAATCCTGGCAACACTCTCACATGTTGGATGCTCCATTAGAAGTACAAATCAAGTCAAGAACCCAAGGAAGATTTCTTACCTGAAATGAGTCATAGAATAATCATCTAAGTGGTGCCCTTGATGAGTCACATTTCACCATGAAATCTCTGGGCATACACACATCTGGTTGGAACCACAGTTGTGGTCAAACTAATTATTTAATGGAGCATTTTCCTGCCTGCACCCCACAATATATATCTTTTGTCTCACAAGACATTTCATTTATAATATGTGGGAGCCTTTTATCATAAAACAATGACCGAACTACTGGGCTTTCATTTTTCCTAAAAGGAGCACCAGCCTAATTCTTCTTTGATCATCGCTATTGTTTTAACCTATGGGAATCATATATGATGGCAGACAGTTTTATTCAAACTTTGGCCTTTGCTCAGTAGAAAGGAAGTTGGTTGTAATCAACTACATGGATTCAGTTCTGGATGCCTGCCTCTAAATTCTCACAGGCACTTTCAGGGTCACCCTTTCATGAATAGGCATATAAGCTGGGTCACCAGGAGGAGAGCCAGCTGCAGGGCAGCAGATGAGACTTGGAGGAGAAAAGCTGCCCAGGGAGAAATTCCCTGGATAGCTGAAGGAATTTCCACAAGTGCAATGTATAGATGCGAAGTTGCTCCTTTTCCTGTGCCTTGCTCACCTCACATTACTCCTGTTTCCTGGCGGGACCCTCCACACCTGAAGGAAAGCTCTAGCTGGTGAAGCCTTTCACCAGGGTGTCATGAGAAGTTAAGGACAAGCAGTAAAGGAAGGTGTGGTCTTGCCTCTAACTACCGGCAATCTGCATGCCAAAGGAACCTGGGCAGAACATCAGAATTGATGCCCCACTGTGTCCTCAGGCAGTATAATAAGATGTGAAGTCTGGAAGGGACTATTTGCGTCAGTTCAGTCCTGCATAGTGTATGGAAGGCCTCAAAGGAAGGAGTCTTTGACTAGATGTGGGTGAAGTCAGACACTGATCTCCAGCTCTGGAAGGTCCTGCTGCGTCTCCTCTATATGAGCAGCTCCAGAGCCCTGGCTGCTCGTGTCTCATTCCCCAGCCTATACCCTTCTGGAGAACTGGGATCAGAGGCAACAAGAGCTATTCATTTTTCTTTCTTTTGTTTTTTAATTTACAGATAAAATTGTATGCACATATCATGTTTTAGACAATTATTCATTTTTTTTCTGAAGACAAAGAGCCTGGGTACAGTCAGAGTTGCATCGCCAGCCATGCAATAGACAAACCATTCATTTTTGATCTGTCATCTCCCTGTTCAGAATTGTCTTGTCTTGCCCATTCACACCCTATGAGGAGTAAAGAGAGTTGGTTTTGTGAGTTTAAAAGCCAATGTACTCACCTCAAATTCTACTCATCCACTAATGTCTGATATTCCTAAAAGTGTGAGAAATATTTTTTAAGTAGCGCTGAACCTACAGTTTGTCAAGTGGAACTTAAATCACTGGTGCCCCTTGAGGTATCACAGGGATCTTACAGTACATTTGGGCACAAATCAACCTTCATGACAAACTGATATCTGGCAGTTTTCATACAGCAGGGGCACATTTGCAGATCCTTGCCTTAGAGCAATGGCAGGGCCAGTAGGAATCTCACTTAGCACCTGAGTTATTAACAGTATATTTCTTCTTTTTATGTGACGCTTTCCCCAACTTACTCATATTTATACATAGGTTTATTTTGTTTCTCTTTTCTCCTCCTTACCCAGGAAGGTTAAGGTTAAAATTATTTTCAGGTAGTTATTTAGATATTACTAAATAATACATTGTTTTTTGTAGTTTGTCACAAGCAATTGAAGGTGTGAAAGAAAAGGAATATAAGAGGTGCCAATATTCATTTGTCATTATATCAGTTCTTCCTTCCTAGGTACCCCACATCCTCTTCTTTCAGCATAATTAAATTGACTTCTGCTACCGTTTGAATCAAGACTGTCCCACAGGCCAGTTCACTGAAGGCTTCTTCCCCAGAGTTATGCTATTGGAAGTTGGTGGAACCTTTAAAAGGCAGAGACTAGTTGGAAATTTTGGGTCTCTGAAGGGGACTGTGGGATCCTGGTCTCTTCCTCTCTTTTATTCCCAGCTGTGAAGTCACCAGCTTTGCTCTACCATGGGCTTTTCACCATGGTAAGCTGCCTAGGGGGATCAGTTGACCATGGGTTGAAACCATGAGCCAGAATAAATCTCTCTTTAAGAATTAATCATCTCAGGTAAGTGTTACAGTAACAGAAATCTGACAGCCATATCATTATAGCTCACACTAGAGGAACTGTAATAATGTCTTCAAAAGCCATACTAGAACCTAGATGTGTTGTAAACTTTACACCACTTAACCTTTTCAATAATAATGGAGGTTTATTTATCATATATTATATTACTTTATTCATTTATTTATGATATGGTTGAGGAAACAAAATTTCCTCCAAAGGCACAAATCATCTAAGTGACAGATCATGATTACAATTGAGACTGGATGAGTTCAAAGCCTCCTTCATTTCATGACTCTACTCAACCTGAAACCTACCCAGTGGTGCACAAGAAATTCCCACAAGTCTGGCCGTTTAATCACGTTTTTTTATCTCAGTTTCTGTGGCTCAACAATCCAGAGCTTGATGCTTAAACTGGGTGCTCTGCTCAGGGCTTCATAATCCTGTGATAAAAGTAATGGCAGGGGACACATGAACAGCAGGGACTGGCTTATCTGGAGGGGAGTGTCCATCTCACTTACCTGCTAGGGCACAATATCTGACACCCACAATTTAAAGGAAGAAAGAGTTATTTGGCTCAGTTTCCAGTTGGTTCAGTACATGGTTGGGTGGCTCAAAGGCAGGCATGCATGGTAGAAGTACCTGGTTAAAAAAAAAAAAAGCTACTCATCTACTCATCTCACAGCAACCAAAAGCAGAGACAGAGGAGTGGAACCAGGGACAACAACATACTTTTGTGGTCACACCTCCAGGGACATACTATACCTCCCACCAGGACCCATCTCCTAACAACACATTTAGCTACTGAAGTGATCAATAGCTGATGAGTTTAGTGCCCTTGTGACCCAATCACCTTCCAAACACACGAGCCCTGTGAAGGATACTTTAGATCCAAACCATAACAAGTTCACTTCCAAGTTCACTTAGACTACTGGCAAAATTCAGTTCCTTGTGACTGTAGGACTGAGGCTGTCAACTCCTAGAAGCCACACATCTCTGGTTCACAATGGGACAGCTTGCTTCTTTAAGCTCAGCAGGCAGGGATCCTTCCTCCTTTGAATCTTTTTTTACTAAGTTTGGCATCCAGGATAATCTCCCTTTTGATTAAAGTTAATTCATTAATTAAATTATTGATTTTACTTACATCTGCAAATTTGTTCATCTTTGCCATATACGATAACATTATCATAGGAATGACATACATCATAATCACATAGCCAGCCCACATGAAGGGGAGGGGATATTATAAAGCATATATATCGGGGGCAGGACTCCTAGGATTAGAGTTAAACTACATATTAGAATTAAAATAAAAGATATATTTATATATGTATATTGTACATACATATGTATGTATGTATCTTGAATATAAGCCCTTTGTTGGATATATGAATTATAAATGTTTTCTCTCACACTCTGGATTCAGTATTTATTTGCTTTTTGATGAGTGCATTTTGATGAGCAATTTTAAATTTTAATAAAAAGCAATCCATCAAAAGTTTTTCTTTTGGTTAATGATTTTTATCAAAGGCATATTTTTCTTCCATGCATGGTTAAGATGGACCATTTTTTTTCTCGACAAGATTTCTGGCTTCAGCTTTTATTTTCAAGCATATGACCTATGTAAAATTATATGTGTGTAGGTATATATAATGTGAGGTAGGGGTCAAGGTTCATTTTCCCCTCCTACGGATATCCTGTCACTCCAGCAATACTTATGACAAAGATTTTCCCTTCTTCCCTGAATTGCTTTGATGCTTTTGCCACAAATCAAGTCCATATTCCATGGGTCTTTCATTTTGTTCCAGTGATCTATTTGACAATCCTATGTCAATGTCATGCTCTCTTACTCCAAACTTTCTCACCAGGAACCAGAGGAGGCCTCTAGAGAGAAGTCTGGGGATGGGTGGAAACTGTGCATCCATGGCTCCCATGGGCTCTCTCCACACTATGGTGCCCCTCATCCTCCCTCATGCAGATGAGGGGGCCCACTTTTTTGCCTCCAAGAAGACAGGAAATTCTTTTTCTCTGATGTTTTAAGGTTACTTGTGTGTCTTATGATCACAACTCTTATGGATCAAAAAAAAAAAAATGTGGTAATGTAGTTTAGCCACCTATTTCTTGTCAGAGTGGGGGGTCATCATAGGAACTATAGTGATGTCCTTTCTTCAGTCCTGAAAGCACTGCTGATTTTCTTATGTTGCTTGTATTTTTTCATTAATTTCCACCCTACTATTTCTTTCCACCTACTTAGAGTTAAATTTGTTTTTCCTTTGTAACTTATTAATATGAAAGCTTAAATCATTAATTTTGAGTCCTTCCTGACCTAAACATTTGTAGTTATAAGTTTTTAAAGATTGCATTAGCTTCGTTCCACAAAACTTATTTTTATTAGTATATGATTGCGATACATAATAATTACATTCACCTTGGGAAAATGGTACTTACACATATCACATACTGATCATTTTTACTTCTCTTCTGCCTCCCCTTAACTCCCCCTTCTGATTCCCTTCCTATGGCCACCGTCTTCCTCCCTGCTTCCTCTCTTTTATTTTGTTCTTTAAATTATTTATATTTTAGGTCTTTCAGAGAAACCATGTGATATTTAACATTCTGTGTCTGATTCATTTCACTTAATATTATGTCCTCAGAGCCATTCATTTTCCTTAATGTTTTTGTTTTTACTTCCATTTAATTTTAAATAGCTCTTAATTCCTCCATTATTTCTTCCTTGATGCATAGATAATTTAGCAGTAGGTCTTGTTTTCCATATATTTTAGAAATTTCCTAGGTACCTTTCTCTGTTACTGATTCCAAATTTAATTCTCTTCTTGTTTAAGAACATACTTGCAGATTTTAATTATTTTAAGCTCATTGTAATTTGCTTTAATGGTCCAGAAAATGGTGTTTATTGGTGACTGTCCCATATGGACTTGAAAATAATGTTCATTATGCAGTTGTTGGTGATATTCTGTAAATGTCAATGGGTTCATATTTTTTGACAGTAGTATTCCAATCTGCTCTCTCTATGCTTTTTAGTTTTTGGTTTTTTCTTTTTTTTTGCTGTTCTTATGATCATCTTTTTTCCCATTTCTTTTGAAAAGTGAATATTAGAGTCTCCAGATGAAATTCTAATTTTTCCAATGTCACTGTGCCAATTTTTGCCTTGAAGCTCTGTTCTTAGTGGCAGTACACATGTAGGATTATGTTGTCTCATAAATGGTTGTTTTTATTTTTATTAAATATCTCTTTTTTACCTGAAAATATATCATACTGACTGCTGTCAATATGATCACATCAGATTTCTTATGAATAAAGATGACAAAGTACATCTATTCATACATGTTTTTATCTGCTTGTGCTTTTATAACTACAGCTTTTATAAATAACATGTAGTTGGGTCTTACTTTTAAAAAAAATCCACTCCAACAAGTGCCACCTTTGAACTGTTATTTAATCTATCCACATTTAATATTTCATTGATAAGGAAAAATTGATTCTACTAACTAGCTTTTTGTTTGAGTGTTTTATGTCTTTCCAAGCGAGCCTAAGTCCTTTCTTCTCTGGAGGAGTGAAGCTGAAGAATAGCTATTCCATGTTGCTTTGAGCAATAAACGTGTCAGATTTAAATATGAGGCTGACATCATCCAGATTAGTTCAATCTCTAACCTCCCACAGTGAATACTACTAGTATCTTTTAAACTTTATCATTATTTGAGTGGAGAGAGGATTGCAGGACAGCCTCAGATACTTCTTATCCTCTTCAGATGTCAAGTGAGTTCCTGCAATCTAGGTGGCACGAGAATGCCCTATACCTGCCTTCTCCTTGCTCTGCGGTCCTCTTGCACTGACGTGTTCTCTGAAAAACTTGAGGACAGTGGAAGATGAGGGCTAGGGAGAGCCAAGCTAAGCAACTGAGTCTCACTCTCTTTCTTTCTCTTTCTTTCTTCTTTCTTTCTCTCTTTCTTTCCTTTCTTCTTTCTTTTCTGTCTTTCCTTTCTTCTTTTTTCTTTGTTTCTTTCTTTCCTTTCTTGTTTCTTTCTTTCTTTCCTTTTTTAGTTTTTACTCTTAATTCTCTTGGAGAATCCAATTTGTTCCCCCACCCTACTCTTCAACATAAAGCTCACATAACCCTTCCTTGCTTCTGCAAAATTTCTCCCTTTATGGGAGGCCTGTTTTTCAGTTTGCCTAGACCAGGTGTGGGAATCACCATGGCTTTCAGACCTTCTCTTATTTACAGTCCCTTCTTGGAATTCAACACATCAGGGCTTCTATGCATCGAAAGATTTTTGCTAGGCCCCTAGAAAAATATGATTATTGTTTTCCCACATTTTTGTTAACATAAGGAAAAAGGTCTTTCTTGTAGCTCTACGCTGAACTTATTTATCTTGAACACACTCCAAAAAGGCTCTCTTTTACTCTGAGTACACAGCTAAAACATCCACTGTCAAAATCAGCAATCATCTCCATGTTGATAAACCCAGTGGTCTCTTTTTCCTTTATCTGTTTGACTATATGACAGAATTGATTAAATGCTTCTTTCAATATCACATTGTACTTCACTTGGCTCCTTGAACATCACGTTTTATTGATTCTCATCTGACTAGCTGCTTCAGTGTGTGTGTGTGTGTGTGTGTGTGTGTGTGCGCGCGCGCCCGTGCACGTGTGTGTTCATTCCTCCCGATCTTTCAGGTTTCTGATTATTGGAGTACCCCAGTGTCTCACCTCTACTCTATTTATGTCCACTCCTGTGTGAGCTCATCCAGCCTAGTTATTTTAAAATGCAATTTTATATAGGTATAGCCTTGATTTATATTTTGAGCTCAAAATTATTCTTAAATTTCAGACTTCTATATCTAATCACCTGCTTAAAAGTATAGTCTAATATGTGATAAACATCTCAGACAACATATTTAAAATAAAACTCCTGATTTTGCATTTAAAATCTGCCCTTTCTGCTTTCTCTCCCAAAAATTAAGTGGCAATTCCACTCTAGTTGCTCAGGTCAAAGCCCTTGAATTCCTTTTGATTCCTTCTTTCTCTGATACCTTACAGATAATCCCATAGCAAATCCTGCAGTTCCAACCTCAAATTATAACTAGAATTCCAACACCAGCTCCCTGGTATCATTCTGTTCCAAGCCTCCATCTGCTCTCCCTGGACTAACCTTTTCTGACTATTCTATGTAAATAATAACGCCTTCTGCAATTCTTACGCTCTATGCCTCTCGCCTTTCCTGCTTTATGCTTTATAGCTCCATCCCCTTTGGAGATATGATGTACTCATTCATTTGTTTATTGTCTTTCCCCCTCATAAAGTATCTCAATTATAGCAATAAATTTGCTTGTTGTATTCCTCACTGTATCACAGTGTCTAGAACAGTGCCAGGAACACCATAGGTGCTCAATAAGTATTCACTGAATAAATCAGCTGAAGACCCACTAGTAGTTTCTCATCATTATGTTCTGTGATTCGGTCTCATATTTTTTCCCCTAAGACCTATGAAACTTGGAGCTGTAATGCAGAAAATAGTTCTGATATGATCCTCAGTAGAAGCCTGTGGTTAGAATCTGAGATAGACTCAAGTCATTATCACTCCCAGCGGTGAATACCCCTGTCTCCCTAACCCTTCTCCCTGCCTCCCCAATGCAGTCTTTTACATTAGAACTCTGCTTCCCTCTCACCTTTCCATCTCTACTGCTCTGCCTCAGACCACACAGGTCCCAAGAGTAGCACAAAACCTTCCCAGCAAAGCCACATCATCCCGAAACTGTGAGTCACATACTCTTCCAATATCTGTGCAAGTTCCCTTGTAAAAATGAACCTAGGAGTGATTTGTAGCTGTAGACATGAATCAGAAATTAAAATAGAATGAAACTATGCCTGTGTTCTCCAAAATTCTAAGAAAATAAAAGTAAACAGATCTTATTAAAATGCAGACAATAAAAATTCCTGATACAGGAACATACTATCAGCTCCCTTTCTCCTCCTCCCAAGCCAAGGAGGCAGAACTATTAACCTGGCAGTCAGAAGACATAGGTCCTGTCTTTCTGTCTGTGATTATGTTACTAATTAACTGAGACATAAGACTGCAAGCTCCATTGTCTCAATTGATCAGGTCCAAATCCTGCAATTGATTTTAACTCTTCTTTCTCTAATAACTTACATGCAATCCAATGTATGCAAATTCTGTGGCTCTATCTTCAAATTAGAACCACAACGCAAATACCAATTTCACTGATATCACTTCTCTTAAGTCACCATCCTCTCATCTCTAAGCTTCTGGTTCCTTTTTTCCAAGCCCAGTAACTTCAAGATCTCTAGTTTTTCTAGATCTCTAGCAACTCAATCCCTGGTACCATGTAATCTACGGATTTTGTGACTCTGAAGTACCAGAGACTTTGACACATTTTCCCAGTAATAGATTATATATCAGTCTTTCCTACCAAAGACAAAGTGGTAGGGAAATTTTTATTCAAGCAAGCAGTCAAGGGTGTCTTTGCGTAATGTACCATGGGAACTCAGACTTTTTAGCCATAATGTGTAGAAATTGATAAAATGTGATGACGGGTGGCCACCTGAGCTATTTTTACTATTTTTATTTTACACTTATGACACCAATGTGTGAGCTTTTATGCCAACAACCAGTTCTTCCCTTTTGCAAATACCAACTCTCTGGGTAAATTAATGTCAGTGTTAACTCCATTGGTTCAAAGACTCAGTCCTACAAGACTTCCCTTACCTCAGAAGCCAATTTCTGCTACTGGGTGCCCAGCGGGCATATACTTCTTTCTGCCTTGGCTATAAAGGGAGAACTTCCCACAGCCCCCTCCTTTCAAGTTAGGTAGTTTGCTAAAATGTCTCACTGAACTCATGAAAGTACTTTGCTCAGCACTACTGGTTTATTTTAAAGGATACAACTCAAGAACAGCCCCACAGAAAAGATGCGCAGACTGAGGTATAGGAAGGAGATGGGGCACAGAACTCCTATACTGTCCCTGGGCACACTGCGCTCCTGGAACCTTGACACCATCTAAAGAGCTCCTAGTTAGAGGCTTTATAGAGTTTTCATTACATAGATGTGACTGATTAAGTCATTGATTGTTGGTGATAACTCAATTTCTAGCCATTCATCCCTCTCCAGGGGTTAGGAGGTGGGGTCTTTGTCTTCCTGGCCCTATACCTCATTTTGAAGCTATTTAGGAGTTCCAGCCACCAGTCATCTCATTTGCAAGACACTCACCATAAAGATTCCAAGGGTTTTAGGATCTTATGCCAAGAACCAGGAATAGAGGCTGGATATTTACTTTTTTACTGCATCACAGCACCAAATTCACAGCTCCTCTTTCCCTGACACAGACCAGGTGTCATGGTTTGGGGTTTTTTGCAAAGGGAACAGTATAACACAGGACACATTTTGTAAGATTATCTATAGTAGTCACCCAAAGAATCATATACAAGAGAGTGCAGGAAATCTGTCCACACACTAGAGACCAAAGAATCCAGCCAAGGGCCTGGATCCCAGGGAAATGCCCTGCATGAGTTTAGCTGAAGACCTGGAGCTCATAATACTGCCTCCCATGAGTCAAACTGGAGGCCTAGAGCCCGTAACAATATCTCATGCAGGCTTGTTTCACGGATCTGCACTGGAAGGCCCAAAGGTCAGTGGTGGAATCTAGAAAGTCTATGCCAACGGGATAAAGGATCTATGCTAGCAGGCTGAGGGATCTACACTGGAGCCAGGAAGCAATGCACATCCTCAGCAACAGTGAGGTCCTGAGCTCCTCTGATACTGAAGATAGCCGAGTTCCCATCAGGAAAGCCAACGCAGCAAGCTTCTCCAGGACCCTGGCAGTGGACCATCTTCCCCTCCTGAGCCAAGAAGCGAGGCTCAAAGTGAGGACTGGAGCTCCCTCAAAGTGAACCTAAGCTATTCTCAGTGCCAGCAAGGTCCCAAGCTCCTTGGAGGATGAAAACATCCGAGTTCATCAGGAAAGCCAGCATGACAAGCTCCTCCAACAGAACCAACAGCTCCTTACAGCTTCTACCAGCTCCCAACAGCCTTTTCTCAGCTCCCAACAGCCTAACCTTTTCTTCCTCAGTGCTGCCTCTTATGCTGCTGGCAACAGTCCCCGGGTGGGCCTTCCACACCCAGCACCACACTTACTCAGTTCAGCTGGGTGTTATAAGTTGACCACCAGTTGTCAATCCACCACAGTATGCTATTCAATATGAGCTATTTTTTCAGACTTGATGGTCTCATTGCTTGTGACAAACTAGAGCCAAATTAAAGAATGATATTTAGAGGCACATGTCTTCTAAAAATGTATTATTAATGTAACATAAGGCCAAACTTGTTGCATAACTGAGTTTCCAATAGTCATAGGCAGAAGCACATCACCTTACCCTGATACCTAGGTCAGTCTCAGGCTTTCACTAGGGCTGCCAATGGCCCCAGATGGGTGTTTTAGTGGAAGACACTAGCTAGGTTTATTAGTTAAGCTTTTCTATCATAGTAAATTAATTTATGCTACAATACAAACTATTTCAAAATCATAGTGACATATAACAATGAGTGTTTATTTCTTATTCACATTATTCATCCATCTTGAGTTAGCTTGCCTTTCAGGAGCTTATCTTCTGCCAGAAGTCAGAGCAACCACTGTTGCAAATGCTGGTGGCTTCCACGGTGAATGGACAGGACTCAGAGTGGTTCTGTGGTGGCAGTAAAATACTCTGTCCTGGAAATGACACTTGTAACCTCATAACACCTCTCACTGTCCAAACCTAGACACATGGTCCCACTGTTAACTGCTAGGCAGGTACTTTTAGGAGCAACTGCCTACACTTATGAGGAAAGAGTAGCTGCCTTTTTAAATGATGGTTAACCTTTTTCCAATTTGTTATTTTGTTTCAGACAAGGCCTTCCACAAAACTGCAGGGAACTAGCTAAAACCAAGCAAAGCCATCCAGGTCCTCTTCTAGGTGACTTACACCAAACTTTTCTTATCAGTACAGAATTAAATTCTCTGCCCGGCAAAGATGTTCCCATCTGATGTGTGAGTGTGTGTGTGCATGTGTGTGTGTGTGTGTGTGTGTGTGTGTGTTGCTGGGAAGCAAACTCAGGGCCCTCACTGGAAGAAAGATAGCCTCTTTAATAAATGGTGCTGGAAAAATTGGCTTGCCACCTGCCAAATACTGAAAATAGCCCCAAGTCTATCACCATGCACCAACTCAAGTCAAAATGGATCACAGATCTCAATATTAAAAGAGAAACACTAAATCTATTAGAAGAGAAAGTAGGTAAAAATCTCGAAGATATAGGGGTAGGCAGAGAATTCATGAACAAAAACCAAACTGCCCATGAAATACTTCAAACAATCAACAACTAGGACCTCATCCTACTGAAAAGTTTCTGCACGTCTAAAGAAATCACCAGCAGAGTAAAAAGAAAACCCACAAATTGGGCAAAAATTTAGCTGACTGTCCCTCAGACAAAGGTCTTCCATCTAGAACATGTAAAGAATCAAAAAACATCAGCACCCCCCCACCAAATTCAATTCAAAAGTGGGCATCCAAGATGAAAACACACTTCCCAGATAAAAAAATACAAATTGCAAATGAATACATGAGAAAATGTTCAACATCATTAGTCATTTGAGAAATGCAAATTAAAACAACACTGAGATTTTATCTCACCCCAGTAAGAATGGCTAGCATTAAGAAATAACCAATAACAAATGCTGGTGAGGCTGTGGAGAAATAGGAACTCTTCTTCATTGCTGCTGGGAATGCAAACTGGTGAAGGCACTGTGGAAATCAGATTCCTCAGCAAACTAGGTCTAGAGGTCCCATTCAATCCACCTATTCCCCTTCTGGGTATTTTCCCAGAAGATCTGAAAGCATCATATCACAGCAATATATGTGCACCCATTTGTAATTGTGAAATTGTGGAAGCAAACCAAATGTCCGTCTACCGAGGACTGGATTAAGAAGTTGTGGTACTTTTATATAATGGAATATTTTTCAGCTATAAAGAAATATATACTCGAGGCTTCTATAGGTAAATGGTCACAACTAGAGACCACACTCATAAGTGAAATAAATCAGACCTGCATGTGTGAGCATCGTATTGTCTCACTAGTGTAAGACCTGAAAGAGTGAATAAAAACTAGGAGGTATGATAGACATTGTGAAATGAAAGGAAAATGCTCAAAAGTAAAGGG
>NW_004955406.1:6139148-6164988 GCF_000276665.1 Chinchilla lanigera | reverse complement strand
AAAGAAAAAGGAAAGAAGAGAGTACTTGAATAGCTATGTTTTTGGTTAAGTCTTCACAGTCCTTGAGGATGAATATTTTCTATATACTGTCACCTGATCAAGCCTCTCTGTTGTAAATGGAGAAACAAATAATAAATAATTCTTTGAATAAGCATTTTAAATTTTATTTACTACACATATGGCCTGAAAATGCACACAGAAAATATGAACAAAACTGTAAGAAGAAATATGAAAATGAACCATCATGGCAGAGCATTTTTAACACATTCTTCTCACTAATTGATAGAACAGGCAGACCAAAAATCAGCATAGAATGTATATTTATTTATGTATCTATTTGTTTATTGCAGCACAGAGACTGTTACTCAAAGCCTTTGTGCTGAACTACTTCACCAGCCTTTAGTATTTTTTTATTTTAAAGATTAAAAAACTGGGGCTGGGGATTTAGCTCAGCGGCAAAAGCGCCTGCCTGGCAAGCGCAAGGTTGTGAGTTCGGTTCCCGGTACCGGAGAAAAACAAAACAAAACAAAACAAAAAAAGATTAAAAAACTAACAAAACCATGATGAAGACAAAATCAAAACAACTCAAAAACAACAAAAATGATACATGACCTCAGAACAAAATGATAGGAATTAACAATGGTTGCCACATTACATACTGTTATCTTCAACGAAGTTGCTCAGTCCACCAGATGTATGAATGTAAGATTGAACAAAACAAGTAATATAAAAAACATTGAAAATGATGCAGAACTTCACCATACAGGATAGTAGGAGTTCAACAATGGTTCTTATATCTCATATTGTTGTTTTCAGATCAGTTGTTCTGATTACCAGATTCAAGGGAGCAAAATTGGTCAAGAAAAAAGAAAATTTAAAGCATTGACTGTTACTTTCAATAAATTACAGACATTAGCAATTTACCTATCTCAGCTATCCTTGTATATACATATAAATTTTGTTTTTCATTTTAAAGAGAAAAGAAAAAACACCCAAAATAGCAAAACAAATACTTAAACAAAACAGCATAGAGAAAAATAAAAATGATACAGAATTTCAAAACAAAGTGAAAGGATATTGACAATGGTTATTAGATTACATAATGTTATCTTCAAAATGGTTGCACATATAACCAGATATAGGCATGTGAGATTGATCAAACAATTACACATTAACAGTTCCTTTCAATAAACCAACAGATATTAGTAGTACAATTATCCTAGCTATCCTGTGTATACATATACATGTTATTTTCTCTTCTTTCTTTCCTTCTCCCCTCCTTCATCCCAGTTGCTCCTTCCTATTTGAGCAGTTTCTTTTCCCTTTCACAATATCTATTGTCCCTTTCAGATTTTATTTACTCTTTCAGGTTCTTATAGTAGGGAGGAAATACGATGTTTACACATGTGAATGTGATTTATTTCATTTATGAGTCTCCAGTTGCATTTCATTTATGGTCTCTAGTTGCATTTCATTTATGCTCTCTAGTTGCATCCATTTACCTACAAAAGCCTCTAGTTTGTCTTTCTTTATAGCTGAGTAATACACAATTGTATAAAAATACCACATCTTTTTTATCTGTGCCTCAGTTGATGGACATTTGAGTTGTTTCCAAGATTCAGGTATTACAATTTGTGCTGCTATACATATGGGTGCACATATTTCGCTGTGGTATGATGTTTTCAGTTCTGGAAAAATATCGAAAAGGGAAATAGCTAGGTTGAATGGGACCTCTAACCCTAGTTTACTGAGGTATCTCTAGACTGATTTCCACAGTGGTTGCACCAGTCTACACTCCCACCAACAGTGGAGAAGGGTTCCTGTTTCCCCACAGCCATGCCAGCATTTATTATAGGTTGATTTCTTACTGCTAACCATTCTTTCTGGGGTGAGATGGAATCTCAGTGTTTTAATTTGCATTTCTTGAATGATTAATGATGTTGAACATTTTTTCATATATTTATTTGGCATTTGTATTTCTTCATGTGAGAAGTGTGTATTTATCTCAGATGCCCATTTCTGGAGTGGGTCTTTGAATTTTGGGGGCCTGATTTTTAAAAACTTCTTTATATGTTGTAGACAGGAGTCCTTTGTCTGAGGGACAGTTGGCTAAAATTTTTTCCCAGTTCATGGGTTTTCTTTCACCCTGTTGGTCATTTCTTTTGATGTACAAAAACTTTTCAATAAGATGAGATCCCAGTTGTTGATTCTTTATAGTATTTCCCTTGCAGTTTGGTTTTTGTTCATGAACTCTCTACCTAGCCCTATGTCTTCAAGACTTCCACTTACTTTTTCTTCCAATAGATCTAGGGTTTCTGTTTTAATATTTAGATCTTTAAGCCATTTTGACTTTATTTTGGTGCACGGTTACAGGCTTTGGTCTAGCTTTAGTCTTTGGCATGTGGAAAGCCAGTTTATCCAGCACCATTTATTAAAGAGGTTATGTTTCTTCCAATGAACCTGTTTGATCCCTTTCTCAAAGATAAGGTGGCTGAGTGTCTTTGTGGTTGTGTCTGCATCTTCTAGTCTGTTCCATTGATCTTCAGGTCTGCCCTTTGTAAAAAATTTTTTTTAAATTTTGAGACAAGGTCTCAAGTGGCCCAGGCTCGAACTTGTGATCCTCCTTCCTTAGGACCCCAGAGTTCTGAGGATAACACTCATGCTCCACCACATCTACCTACAATGTTTAAACAACATAAAGAACTGACATACATTCACACATATATACATATATATTGTATCTCTATTTGCTGAATAACGACACTTAGAACAACTACAAAAATTAGGTCTGTATTGTACCTTAAATTTAATATTTTAACAAACTTCTAAGGATTGAAATCACTTAAGTCCCCTCAATATTTCATTACAATGAAACTAATCAGAATTTACTGAAAAATGTAAAATTCTCATATTTTAACAATTCTAAAGCACACCTATGAATAATACATTGGTAAAGGAACAAATTTTAAGGCAAATTTGATTATATTCAAAAGTAAACAATAATAAAAATATTATTAATTTCTATAGGATGCAGCTAAAACACTATAATAAAAATGAATAGCCCTACATGTCTAATACATAAATCAAAAAAGAATGAAAAATGTGAAATAAACATTCAGCTCAATCAGTTAGCAAAGGTATTAAAATAAATCAAAATGAACTTAAAGAATAAAGTAACAAATGCAGGATGTAATAAAATACAAAATAAAACTGATAAATACAGCAAAACTAAATTCCTTTGAAATAACTTATTGTAACTCTACTCAGAATAGAAGACAATTTGGGAATAAACATGTTAGCAGTGAAAGGGGGTACGTGATTATAGAAGTTGTCATCATTAAGGAAAGAAAGAGGATATTATGAACAATGTATGACCATATATTTAAATGAAATAGATAAAGCTTAGAAAATGTGCCAAACTGAAACTGATGCAAAAAGAAATAGAAATCCTGGTTCTATATCAGTGCGCTGGAAGTTTCCAGCAAGTAAGTGTCCAATGCAGTGGGCCAGGTAAAGACACTGCCATCCACTCATTCCACAGAAAATGTCCACAGTGGAAATGAGACTATAGCAAGACCCAGGAGCATGGATGAGTGTCACAAACAGAATAATGGACAATCAAAGGCACAGAAAAGTTCCCAGGGTATGATTTCACTTACACAAAGTTCATAAATAAGTAAATCTAAGCAGTGTTTAAGGATACCTAAGTAGGCAATAAAACTATAGAGCAATGTGGGGGAACAATTATCACAGGAGTAAGGTAACAACTGTTTGGGGTGTGGAATGCGTTAGGGTGTGGAATGCAACTCAGCAATGTTCTGTTTTTCAGACATTAAGTTAGTAGTAAAATAAAAATCTCCCCACAAGGAAATGTCTACCACATTTTTTTTAATCAGTGGAGTCTGTGTTTAAAAAAGAAAGCAATTCCAATCTTGCACTAATTCTGCCAGGAAGTAGAAAAGGAAGAAAATTTCCCCAACTCATTTGATGAGGCTACTCTCAAAACCCAAACTGAATGTGAACAAATGTGAGTGTGAGAAATTAAAGTCGTATCTTACTATGAAGGGAGATGAAAAAACCATCAGAATAAGGTAATAAATTAATACATCAAACCTAGTAATACATGAAGAATAATGTAATGACATTTGCTTTATTATAGGAATGGAAGGCTTATTAAATCAGCACATTGTCAAAAAAAAGAAAAAAAATGAGCATCAGTAAGGCAGGAAAATTGCCAGAGAATATCCAGTATCTAGTCACAATTTCAGACAAGACTGGGCGTGTTCAGGGTGATATGGTCATAGACTAGTCACAATTTCAAATGATCTTAAAAATTATACACAAAGGGAAATCCTGGAATGTGATGAGTCCATAAGACAAATGTACCAAACATTACGTTTAATGACAAAAAATTTATGGCATTTCTTAGAGGTCAGGGAGCAGACAAGAATGCCCAGTATTATTTACTAGCATGAGGGACTACTCAGTATGATTGGGAAAGAAGAGAAAAAACAAAGTACAGATATTAGAAATAATATGATTATGAAAAGGTACTTAATCTGTGAATAAATTACTAGAATAAGAAAATTTATCAAATTTGTTGATACACAGTCAAAATATAAAAGTGTTGCTTTTTATTTTTTATTGAACCCAGGGCCTCACTCACGCTAGGCAAGCACTGGACCATTGAACTACGTTCCTAGTCCTACACTGCATTTCTGTATGTTATAATATATATAAAATGAAATAGGTAGAAATAGTAGCATCAAAAGTACAAAGTAGTAATAGGTAAATATGAGATGTGTCTTTCAGAAAAAAAATTGTAACATTATACAGCATCATTAATAAATACATTACGGTTTTGTATTGGGGCACAATATTTTAAAGACAATTCCCATCAAACATACTTTCAGTGCAGTATCACTCAGCCAAACACCAGTACATATCGCACTGTAATTCTTCCTGTATCTAAAATATATCACCAATAGGTATATGGTCTGAATACTCATTTAATAATTATTCAGATTAATGTTTCTTCTGAGTATCACCAATTGGTCACTAGGTGTAATTGTTTTGAGTGACATGAAATTTCAGTTTTTTAAGTTATTTTATCTTGTTGAATTTTTAAATTTTTAAAATATGCAATGCATTCACATGGTTCAATAACAAAGCGAAAAATGTTTTCAAGTATGTAGTGTGAGAAGTCTTTTTCCTTTCACCTGTAGCCACTTCCCACCCACCTCCTGGGTAACTAATTTTATTACTTTCTGTTTTACTTTCCTGTGTTTCTGATTGCTTTATTAAGTAGATACAGGCAGAAAAGAAGCAAGTGATTAGCAGAGTGGGCTGAGCAAAGAACTTGTGATGTCCTCACACTATGGAATGTTATCAGGAATGAAAAGGAGACTGGAGCACAACACAGGAGCATGGATGACTCTCACAAACAGAATTAACAAGAGTTAATGAAGAAAGAAGCAAGTCACAGAAAAATAGCTAGAGTGTGATTTCATTTATACAAAGCCCATGAGTCAGTAATACTAAGCAATCTTTGTTTGAGAATGCATAGATAAGTGATAAAACTATTGAGCAATGCCAGGGACTGATGGTCACAAGTTGAGGTAATGGTTGTCTTTGATAGGGAAGGGGTTGTGCTAGTCAGTTTTCTTCACTGTGACAAAATACTCGAGATAAACAACTTAACAGAGGAAAGGCTTATTCTGGCTCTCAATCGCAGAGGTTTCAGAGCATGGTAAGCTGGCTCTGTTGCTTTTAGGCCTATGGTGGAACAGAAACATGATGCAGGAAGTGTGTAGCAGACAAAATTTGTTCACCTCATGGCAGCCGGGGAGCAGAGAGGATGACACAGCCAAGGAAAGGGAGGGGCCAGGGCCCAGATATATTTCTAAGGCCACATGTCCAGGATCCACTTCCTACAGCTGGGCCCCTCCTCTGTTCCCACCAATGCATTCAAATCATGGTCTCATGAATGGATTACAGCTCTGATAAAGTTAGAATGCTTATGTCAGAACCATCTCAAAAGTCCATCAGCTGGCCACCAAACATTCCACACAATGAGTTTTGAGGGAGACATTTTAGATACAATCGTGCCAGATGTGATGAGATCTCACTGTTGTTTAGTTGTGAGAATGATGGTTACATGGACTTTTGGGATACATTTCAATCTTTAGAAATGTACAGGTTTTTCCTCTTTTTGCAGTACTGAGAATTGATCCCAGAAGCACTCTACCACTGAGCTGCAGCTCAGTTGTTTTGTATTTGTATTTGTATTTGCATTTGCATTTGCATTTGCATTTGTATTTGTATTTGCATTTGTATTTATTTGTATTTTGAGGCAAGTCTCATTAGTTTCACAGGCTGGTCTCAAATTTGTAGTCCTTTTGCCTCAGCCTCCCAAGTAGCTGAGATTACAGGCATGCACATAGGCATATTTTAAAATAAATTTTACCATGTATATATAAAGTATACAACATGATGCTATGGAATACATATAGATAGTACAATATTTATTATAGTAAAGGAAATAAATATAATCATCATCTCATAGTTACCTGTATGTGTGTACAAGGATGTGTGTGTGTGTGTGTGTGTGTGTGTGTGTGTGGCAAGAGCAACTAAAATTGACTCCATCCAGCAAAAATACCTAATATAGTATTTTTTCATTACTTCTAGTTCTCATATTGTGCATGAGATCTCTAGCCTTGTTCAATGTGCCTGTCTGTTGCTCTGTATCTTCCCAAGTACATCTCCGTATTTCTTCCTCCACATTACTGTCTCTGGTGACCATCATTTTGTGCTTTATCTCTGTATATTTGACTTCTAAAAAATACAATCTTCTGTATGTATCACATTTTCCAAGTTAAAAACACTGTAGCTCAGTGTTTTTGACAAACTTTTTGACAAAAAAAAATAGGTTTTGTTTCTACTTGAAATTGAACTTATATGTAAGCATTTTTATCACCTTTTCCATGATGACTGCCTCTACAAATTACAATATATTCATTGACTATTAGCTCCCCGGTTTGGGATGAAACTTACATTTACCAATATGAAATTGACAAGAGTGGAAATGAAAAGGTTATTTATGCCTCCTTGCTGTCCACTGGATAGATAACCAGACACGAGTTCTCTTCTGTTGTAGGATAAAGGGAATAATCAGAGGGTTGGATAAGGTTGCACATATTTCACCATGACATTTAGGACCTGGCTAATCACATTATTTCCACCAATAGGCCCAAGAAGGGGTGGTCAGATAAGAGGGGAAAATTTTTTTCCTGTGATCATTTCAATTTATTGGTTAGCAAATTCATTTAACAGAAAAAAAAAACCTCAGAGATATTCCATACAATAAAAGCCGTCTATCATCTTTATAAGCACTGAGATGTGGTTTTTATCCTCAACCTCTTCTATCTCCAATGCATCATATTCCCTTGAGTACTTTAATGATTTGGTCAGCAGGAAGAGGGCCCTGACCATAGGATAGCATGACTTACACAATAATGCAACCACGGGGAGTAGGTGCCCTTTACACTTACAGAGACCTGTCATGGAGTCAGAACCAACAAGACCAGGCACAAAGCTCCACCCCAATACCTTATGGTGCTCAATCACACCTGGAGACACAAGCTCCAGGCACCACTATAGCCTGCCCGTGAGGGAGAGGAGAATTCATTGCAGATTTCCTGTGCTTCACCACTTAGCCTCCCTAGGGGTCTTCCTCCAAGTGTTCTTTACTCTCCATCGCAGCTAATGTTAATAGACAGGGAAAGTGGTAGCTGGCCAGTCTTTCTCCTTGCAAGCACTAGAATAATAAAAGGCTCAAGGAACAGAAAATCAGAACATTTATCATTTCAGAATATTCTAGAGCTGGCAATGCACATAGGTACGTGCATAAGTATCTGTGTGCATAAACACATGTGTGTGAAACAAACGTGGGCTTTGTAAACATCTATATACCCCATTTCAGTGCTCATCCATGCATGTGTATGTACAGAACCATACTGAGGCTACTGTTTTTGTAAATTCCATTCAGCGGATATCGATTTCAACTTTATACTTCCTTGTCTCGCAAGGTAAATTCTTAAAAACTTGATTGCTATATTTTTAGGGAGCAAAAAGGATTCCAGAAGTTTTAAATTAATGTGTATTTTTGTACATGATTTAAAAAGTTGTGATGTTGAAGAAAATGGGGAAACAGAAAAGTAAAAATGAACCACGTTGAATGAATGTGATTGCCAAAAGATCAATGCTCACTAGCGTAGGGCGCCATTTCCTCCAGCCTCCTCCCTTCACGACTTTTCTCTTCAGTGCTTTCACTTTTACAACTCTTGCTTAAAGTACATTAAATCTGTAAAATAACTCAGTAATCTGACAGTTTTAGTCGTTACTTCCTCACTCCATAGATACTAACCTCCCTGAAGCAGAAAGCACATTTTATTTTCAAGTTTCTGTTTCTGAATTTTGTGTTTCTCTCCAGGTCTACCACAGTGACTTGTACCTAGTATTCAGTGAGCATTGCTGAATCATATTTTGGGTGAATATTGTAGAAGGCCCAAGAATTCCTGGGACTAAAGACTGAAGTGTCAAATGGAAGTTTTCTTTTTATTTTAAAGAGAAAAGAACAAAAACAAATTAACAAACACAAAGACATAAAACAACACAAAAACTATACAAATGGTACAGAATTTCAAACAAAGTGATAGGAAATTAACAATGGTTGTTGGGGCTGGGGATTTAGCTCAGTGGCAAAAGCGCCTGCCTGGCAAGCGCAAAGTCGTGAGTTCGATTCCTGGTACCAGAAGAAAAAACAAAAAAAAACACACAACAAACAATGGTTGTTGTATTGCATATCATTAATTTCAAATTAGTTACTCAGATAACCAGATATAAGCATATAAGATTGATCAAATAATTAAACATTAACTGTTCCTTTCAATAAACCAACAGAAATTAGTAATACAGTTATCTTAGCTATCCTATGTGTGTGTGTGTGTATATATGTATATATATATAATTTTTCCTTTCTTTTTTCTTTTCCCTTTTCCCACATAGAGACCATACTTATAAGTGAAATAAATCAGACTTGCATGTATAAACATCGTATTGTCTCCCTAGTGTAAGAACATAAAACAGTAAATGAAATCTGAAAGGTACAATACATATTGTGAAAGGGAAAGAAATTTCTCAAAAGGAAGAACAACTGGATGAAGAAGATTCTTTTTTAAATTGAAGATTCAGTAGTAAAAGCATCTATGCTATTCCTAGGAGTCCAGCCCAATTCCAGAATGCACTCAGCCTTCTGAACCTTCCCCAAGGCAACAGTGATTCAATTTATTGGGTCCATTCCCAGCACCCGTAGATTCCTGTCATTCAAATTAAGTCAGCCTACAGAAATGAACTTATGCAACAGGAACATGCAAAGTGGATTTTATTAACAAATCTCTCTCTCAGTCTCTGAAGGAAATGGCAGAATTGCTTTCTCATGATAAAGAGGATTAACCAAATGAAGAACTGCTGTTAATCTCTAAGTGTGCCCTGATTGTGCTTGAGTGCTCTGCTCAAAAAATAAAATTGAATGTCTTGATTTCACTGGAATTTTTTTCCTTGCAACTTTATTCAGTCTTCAAAAGGAATGCCAAGTGTGGACACATGTAAGACAGACTATCTTAATTTTGCCTAAAATGTTTAAATTTTAAAATGAAATAATCATACTATCAAAGTAATAGGAAATTTTAATAGAACTATGCTACCTTGGGTTTATCATCTCATTGACATCTTCTTCCAGTATTTAAATTTTATAGCCTTAATCTTTCAGCCTGGACTTCATTGTTTTAAAACGTCAGAAAATTTACCATCTCCACCCTAGTCAACATTTAAAATAGAAATCTCTCCTTTATATTGAGTTGACCACTAGACCATGTACCTTCTACTCATTGATACTATTTCTAAGGGACATAGCTAATGAGACAGTTGCCAGTAAAGTCCCAGGGAAACAGGTCCTATGTCCTACCTCTCTGGGTCCACCTGTCCTTAGGGGATCACAGAAGCCTTTAGATCCTAGACATTAGCTGAGACGGCTGGATGGCAGACACAGATTTGGAGAGGGAGTGTCAGAGCTAGATAAAATAGTTTCCTTCAAAGATGGAAGAGAACTGTGCAGATAGAGCATGACTGGATGTGTGGCAAGGATGGGGGGGGATTGCAGGGAGGGGAATTAATTACAGAACAAAGGAGGAATTAGAAAACTTTGGAATCCAGCAAGGTGGGACTATTGTCCAACAACCCCTGTTCCCTAGGCCTGATGGTACTTACAGATTTCCTTTCTTGTTTTATATTTCTTTAAACCTGAAACTCACACTTGTAGATTACCTACTGAAAGTAAAACAAAATGATGAGTAACCCAGGGTTTAGACCTCTCCATGTCACTGCCCCTGTGCTCCATGGTCATAAACAGGTAGTGGCAGTGGAGTAGATATGGAAGTATGTGTAAGGTTTAGGTGGTTCAGAAAATATCTAATATCAGACAGCAAACTCAAGTGTGATCTGTGGTGATTAGGGGAATAGAAAGAAGTGAAAATTTACTGCAAAGCAACTATAGGCTAAACAGAGTGCTAGAAACTTAAGGTAATAATAAACCATGTAATGAACATATAAACTAAATAACAACCTGTCCCTTGGAAAACAAAGATTTTCGGCATAATAACTACAGTGGAATGATTTTCTTGAATTTCATGCACACATAATTCTCACTCTAATTTCATGTGCTTAATATACTTGACTAATGCTTAATATACTTAACTAATTAATAATAGGTAAAGTTTTTCCCTCAAAAAAGCAAAAGATGGTTAAATTAGCACTGCTTATGAGCATCCATGGGATCCTGTGCCAGAGCAACTGGAATGTAAAATGAATAACACATAGTACCCTGTCCTTGTACATGTAAGACAAAATACGTGCATGAATCTACACAAGATGACATATGCTAAGTATCACACATGAATAGACAAATGACAAAAAAAAAAAAAATTGGAAAGATGAAGGTTTTAAATCAAGGAGGAGAATAAATGAGAGCCATTTCACTGTCCTTGAATTTCAAGGCTCAGTTTTGCAAAATTGGAAAAAATAAAAATAAAACCTTTTGTTCTTGCACATAAAACAAGTCCCATACTACCCACTACAATGACTAATGATCACTGAGCCAGAGACACGCTTCAGGAGCCATCTGGGAAGACCCACTGCTTGTACTTGTTGCCAGTGGGATTTATAGGAAGGAGAGCTGCTGGCTGAGCTTCAAAAAAACTGCAGGATGTGAATAAAGATTTTCCTCTACTCATCCTAGTAAAACAAACCTACGTTGCTGGTGTCTCTGTGGCCTTCAGGTTCCTTTCAAGGGCAATTTGTTTCACTCTTTAAAAAAAGATACAGTTGTATTTTCTTGGATAATTCTTAAAATAGTAGTAAATTCTGATTTATTTCTTCTGGCCATTCCATCCTAAGATTCTAGTCTTCTGTCTCGATCATTTCCAAAAGCCTTCAGATTTTCATGTAAAACAGCAAAACTGGAATCCAGGAGCACTGCAGGAGATTGCTGATGTGACGCCTGCTAACAAGAGCTGGCATCTGTCAGTCTCTGAGTTTATTTTCAATAAAAATGGACATGGTGAAAACCAAGGTGAAAATGGGCGGAGCATGTTCTCTAGAGTGACCAAGTTTTTGAAAGAAGCATCTGTGTGCACACAATGATGGGACCCCCGTGGGCGGTATCCAGTGTCAGACCTCAGGAAGCCAAGGTGACACTGGCTGCAGCAGTCACACTTTCTGCTATCTTTTGTTAGATTTTCTTCATGGTGATAGGCAAGGTGAAAGCTATAGTTATTTAATACTCTTATCAAAAAGATATTATTCCAGCAGCCTTCTGTTTATTTTCATTAAGAGTAACTACTTCAGTTAAATAAACAACACGGTAATCTTCATGAACATCTGTGTAAAACATGACCTTTCTTTTTATTTTGCAGCACACCCATGTCCTTATACATGCTAAGCAAGCGTTCTGTCACTGACCTACATCCCCAGCTCTGTGGCCTAATATGTTGATAAAATAGGACCATCGCATCATAATGAAGCGAAAAACTAAGCCCTTTCTAGCTCTTTTTTTCTTCTCCTATGTATAGTGGTATGTGGTAAATGTTTAACCACCAGCTTTTAGGAAGGAAGTGTTGGAGGAAGTCCTGATTTGTAATGTTTGCTGATTCCCCTGGTGTAAATACACACATCGTTATTGATTTTTCCAATCTGAAGTCATTGTACCTAGAGTCAGGAAGAGATAAGTACTCACGTTGCTGTAGGCTCCAGATTGCATGACACTGCCTATTTACCAAACCCTGCGAACAAGACTCTACAAGCAGAACATATTTCTAGATTTGGAACTCATATTCTTCACACTAGAGGCCTGACTTGCCCAGCTATTACATTCAAACTAAGATAAACGAACTACTTATTTTGACATCATTGTAGCAGGTATTGAATTTTATATGCATTTCTTGTACAAGTAAACCATAAGGCTATGACTGACTCTTAAAGTCAGTGCTACCACTGATGGCTGATTTCTTGTTACCTATATTCGCACATCACTAAGTGCTTTCCTGGCAAATCACAGAATGAAATGCTTTGTGTAGCTTCTTTTGGTAAATGATTGGAAATTCTTAGGTGTCATCTGTATCCTTCAGGGGACTCTGGAATGGAAATAACATAATGTAGCAGGGAATCCCTTTTGAAGTATTTTTCCAGATGATTTTTGCTGAAATTATTTCATCTACTTTTCTCTGGAGTTCAAATAGCTATGCCTGAATGTCTGCAAATAGGGACAAAGAGATAGGCAGAGAAAAATACAAAGACATGGCTTGTAAATGAAGCAAATGTCTTTGAAAGTGAGTCTAAGCATTTGAACTTGAAGGAAATAATGAAATTTTTGCAGGATTTAAATCCATAGATTCTTAGGTTAACTAATATCCTGATGCTCTGAAAAAAGAACAGAGAGAGACAGACAGTGGGATTTGATCCGAGAAAATACTCAGGGACACTGAGTCTTTGAATGATAAGCTTCCTCCAGGCAGATAGTCTTCTTTGCTACCTTTTCCTTTTACCCTCACACAACTATCTTCATCCCCTGAGCTCAGAAGCAGAATTGATCCTTCTCTTTGGTTGATCTAACATAACATAAGCCATTCTGTAATGTTAGTCATGAAATTCCATCCACTCTTCATCTACCTGCTTCTCTCTTCTTCCTCCCCTGCCTGTTTTACCCTCACCAGGCACAGAATAAGTCGTGATTTATGCAGTTATTTAAAACAGATGCATTGCACTCTCCCATCCCTACCAGCTGGGACTTTACCTCCCTCCCTGTTTCTGCACCTTAGCTCCCACTCTCATTGCTTTCTCTAGCTTCTTAGTTGTAAAAGCACAAGCACTGCAGTGAGAGACATAGAGGGAGCTCACACTACTAATGCACATCCACCTTGCGAAAGAAAAGAGGTGATACAGGTAGAGAGAGGTTCCATGTGACCGGGGCACCAAAATGGTGGCAGCACATTGTAAGGAACTCGGTGTTTTTATTAAGATGTTGTCCTTATGTTTGATTCTTGATCCATTTTTAGGCAGCTGAGTTTGTAACCCTGAATTTCCCATTGAAGCTTCTGTAAGCACTGGAACACAATCGCTACTTTCCCTACTAGTTAGTTATACGTGCACTCTTGTGATACTGCCTGCACTCCCCAAACAATAAAATCCCTCCTTCCAAAGACCAAACAAGGTGATTAATAGTCACTGTTCTTTCTCTTTATGGTCAGTTCATACTTTGGAGAAATACAGTAATATGCAGAGTACTTTAAGATAAAACCAGAGGTGAGCACTCTCAAACCTTCTTTGGCAATGTTTTCTAGTGCCTTAAAGCCCTATGATATTCTTTGGACCTTGCACAGCATAGTTTGTCAGTAAAAAATGACTCGTTGAATCAGTGAACAAATGGATGACCAAACGACAAACTGTTGCCCCACCTGGAGCCAATTTGGGGGCTATTCCACAATACTTCTTCTCCTTTGTGCTAGAGGAGCATGCTGAAGTACAATCTCCTTTTCTGTGATTTCCAGATGGAGGTTATTACTTGGGTGTGATCAGCACGGGGTTGTAGTTTTGAGAACTAGGGTTATTTGGCAATTGTGCACCTGTTTCTTGACCCTGTCATATCTGCATGTCTGCTTCTAGCCTTGCCATTTGTGACTTCATGGTGGCCATGAAAAGATCAATAAACATATATCTGTGCTTTTGTAACTGAGGCTGATGTAACAAAAGGGACCTTTGGTCAAGGAAATGAATTCTTCTCCTTGATGGACAAGAGAAAAGCCCCACTAGGACAGAAATTGTTTCCTTACTCAGGTTTGGATTATTTAAAATTCTCAGTTGGAAGGAACCAGTGCAAAGCCAGACATTTGTCCTGTGACATATGGTGGAGCCAGTTCCTCCTGTGTAATTTGCCCAATAATTTATTTAGCATTATTGGGAAAGGGAGTTTCTAGTATATCTTATAGAGCTGCTTAATTGTGCATTTGAAGTGGTTGGTAAAAGCCATTTTTAAATGTTGAGTACTGTTCCCAGACATGTCGTTAATGATATAACTTCTAGTGGACATTGTAATAGTATACATCCTGCACTTCACTTAACAGCTTTTCTCCTCCAGTCTATGGATGAAGTTACCTGATAGCCTCCTTGACTTCACACCTGCTGTGGCAGAGGCTGAACACAATGCCTTGGTGTTCACAGAGTGAGAATTGAACCGATTCTCTGCCAGGTCCCAAAGCACTGATGAGAACTGAATGGAGACTACAAAATACAGGTATGCCTTGGCACTAGGCACTTGGTATTCAAAAACATTTTTGCCCTTGCCATTTGGACAAACCCTCCTGCCTTGCTGATATACTTTAAGGTTTATGCAAAGTCAAGCCGTGCTGATTCTACTCCCTCTTGGCAGATGGGGTAACCTGTAACCTTGTGAAAACTGGTTTTCACAGCCAGGGTAAGTACGGAACTGATTTTGACCTTTCCAAAAATAAGTAAGTGGGGGCAGGGCCCAAAGGGTTGGGGGCAAATCATCAGATAAAAAGACGCATATCCTTGGTCAGAGAGATGGCTCAGGTTCTCATCTTCAGAGTGACAAGATTTTTAAAGTGTGTGCATATGTACTGTTTTATAATATATAAATATATTATATGACAGTGTATATTACATTTAATATGTACTGTTTGAGATATATAAAATTATATATTACTTATATATAATTTTGAAGGGATAGGAAGGCAGATGTAGTCAACATATCAGATTGTGTGGAACTCATCCTACGTTGAAGCCTAGTCCCTTTCTTACGCAACAGGTGAGCTGATTTCGCCACCTCAAAGGAAATCGTCACATGGCTGTGGCTACTGTCTTTGCCACATCTTTTCACAAGGTTTCCAGAATCAAGTAATTCCTGGCCAGAAGGAGAGAGCATTCTGTAGCATATTCAAATGGAAAGTGAGAACATGGAGGAAAACGGAGATGGACTTGTTTGGAAAGCCTCTATGATGCACCCACGTCTGTGACAAAGAATGGCACAACCCCTCACTTTATCCAGCTGAAACTACCACTACTGCAAATGTGGATGTGATTGGTTAGAAAAATAGACATTGGCACTTTTTTCTGCCTTGAGTTAATCAGCTGTAAAGGTGTGAAACCATTTGGGATAAATAAAGTAAAGATTAGATAGGGATTAATTACCAAAGCCAACACTCAAGGCCAGTAGTTAGCTGAAGTGTGATGCTTGCAAGAACTTCTGTTAGACCTGTATGGTAACTGAGCAAGCAATTTAGGACAGTCTCTGACAGCTGGGGTCCATCTAAATCAAATAAGTGATGGCATAGTACAGATGCAGTATATTCAGCACAGGGCATTTGGGTCATGTCCTATCAGTCAGCATTTTGGCCAGTTACTATTCATCATATAATCTCAATTTTGGGAGGGAGAGTGTTTGGGGAAAAAAATCTGCCTGTTGGGAATAAATTTTCCGTTTACCATGTATGCTCCCCTCCCCCACTTCCTTCTTTCTTCCTCCTCCATTCCCTTCCTTTTTTTCTCTGCCTTTGTTTTCTCAAACTTTGGTGAGTTGTCAAGGTAGAAGGAACCTCTTCTGCCATGGGTAACTTTTAAACACTCCTCTTTGCGTTGGTTCCACACTGGGTTTTCAGGCCAGTTTTGGCAGATAAACGTGAGAAGTGGCCTAACGAAAGCCCACCTTAGGGCCTCAGTGCCAACAAGGCCTTGGCATGTTAGAACTTCTGTTAGACCTGTATGGTAACTGAGCAAGCAATTTAGGACAGTCTCTGACAGCTGGGGTCCATCTAAATCAAATAAGTGATGGCATAGTACAGATGCAGTATATTCAGCATGGCATGTTAAGTACTCCTGAGATGTTAGATCATCTTTGTAACCATTACTTCAACACCTGGCTTGTCCAAATTAGCCAATCACCTACTTCTAAACTAAGTCAGAAAAGGCAAACAATTCCTTGTTAAAGATGCCAGATGGGGAAGACTTATCTAGAACAGGTGTTTTCTCCATCCATTTCATTCCAAGTGAGGGAAGCTTCCAGAGACCTAGTTTGAGAACTCAACTGGTAATCTCTTAAGCTTGGAGGACACTAGATGTTAACCTATGCATTCCTAGGGAAGTTTCTGGGTGGAAGTTCCTCTCTTCCTCTTGAAGAAGAAAAGCCAGGGCTGCACTGAAAAGGTCTGCACATATGGAGGGACAAAGACATCTGATTGTACAGGTTAAAAGAATCCCCAGGAGAGAATTTCTGTCATACATCATATTTGAGGAGTGCTTGGAGGACAAAGTGGTTCAGCAGGGAGAGGCACCAAACAAAACAGAACGGAGGCATGAGACGGGGAAGATATAAGCATCAAGCCTGAGTACTTAAGAACTACGGGACAATTCTTTAGTGATGGGAAGAACTCCAAAGTTCCCATGAATGGAGAACAAGCAGCCTTGTTGGGACTGCTCATATTCCCTTTGCTCCATCCCTTCCACAAATACTGATCCCTACAGCATTCCTTACACATTCATCTTCATCTCAAAATCTGCTTCTAGGGGAACCTTACCTGCAACACTCCTTATCCCACACGTGACATGCAGAGTCAGAAGTCATAGTTAACACGGGTAGAAGAGATGGAGCTGCATCCTTCCCCTCTGCAGGTTTCTAAGCCTGAATCAGACCTCCCAGAAAGTGGGAAGACCTTCATTGCCTGTGACTCTTCAACTGCAGCTCTTACAGTTAAAGAGTTATGGGAATATACTACAAAACTGGGTGGACATGGACTTTATGAGTGGGCAGCAATAGGTTCATGAGGCATGTTTAACAGGGGTACAGTGCACGGCTGTGCTCTGCGCATTTAATGACCTGATTACAGCAGGACATGTTATGAGAACCTGGGTTTTGAAACCAGTTCAGGTTCAGTTCCAATCTTTTGTCACTTACTTTTATGTGATCTTGACCTTAACCTCTTGAAGCCATAGTCCCTAAATATAAAATGAAGAGGACCAGAGAGTGCTGTGAGCGTTCAATGAGAACGTAAGCTCTTGCCGCAGCACCTGGCAGACTTGCTCCCCAGCTGAGTAGCTCCTATGGTCTCTGCCCAGGAGGCTCTCCTGGCTCAGGACATGGGCAGAGAGTGTCTCTTCTCACAAACAAAGACTTCAAGAGATTAATAAAAAAAAAAGAGAGGGGCTGGGGATTCAGCTCAGCAGCAAAAGCGCCTGCCTGGCAAGCGCAAGGTCATGAGTTCGGTTCCTGGTACCGGAGAAAAACCAAAAAATAAAAAATAAAAATAAAAAAAATTAAAGAAAGAGAGTTTCTATAAATCCCATTCCACCTTATTTCCTGCAATAAAATTATAAATGGAAACAATGGTTCTTTGCAACTTCAGCTGGCTAGTTGCAAACATCTTTTTCTAAATTATTTAAATACAGCTTGGATTCGATTGACCAGACCCACTTTTTTTCAGCAAAACCAGCTTTTTGCTTCCAATGGAATGCCAGATCATTCCCCGTTTATACAGATGAGATTGGGATCTGAAGATGATGTTGATTTGTTTCCTCTCCTCTCTTCCTTTCCCACCCTAATTCGTGGTCTGAAGAATTGTAAGTTCTTCTGCCTCTCCTGCACACTTTTCTAGATACAACTTATTCCTAGTTCATTGTACTCTCTGGTTCTCTTTTCGCAGCTCAGCTGGGACTTACAGCTTCCCCTGCCAATCACCTGGAGATGAGCTCAGTGATTTCTGCTAAGTCAGGGAGCTTCCTTCTTGGAGAGTCTACAGCTTCTGATTGCTTTTCCCTTAGGGTATAAGCACTGACTTTGACATTCTCGGTTAAAAAATTTAGGAAGTGCATATATTTAGGGGAAATCATAGATTTTAGCAAATACTTTATAGTAATTTGATTTCTTTGAGTCAATAAAATTAAAGTTATACAATCTTAGTGAACAAGCCTAAGTATATTGATTGTTTAGGTATTAGAATTGTAGTATATGTATCTATAGCAGTCAAATAAGTGGAGAATTCATTAACACAATGAAGAGGGACAAATGGTTTGCACATTTTACTACAGTGTTAAATATAGCATATTCCTCACATGCTCATTCATACTAGATTGGAACCTGCAGGGTTTACTCAACAATTTCAAATCTGTAAATTATAAATTATAACCATGAGTTTAGGTGAATATCGGGTTTAGCTGGTTAATTTTGAGACGTCCTAAGCATGCACCTTATTCTATGGAGATAGCTTAGCTACATCCATTAAACTATCCTCTCTTTTCTAAAGAGTTTATATTTGATTCAAACACTCTAAGTACTAACTTCCTGTTTATAACTACTGGCTTTCCCCAACCACACTGCATACCCCAAATTCTGGAAACATGTATTTTTCAACAGCATAAGATGCTGTATTTCTTTTAAGAACAATTGATTTCTCATTTATTTTCTGTGTCACTAATCTGAGCATTTGATCATTGTCACAGCCATGGTTTCATTAGCGTTTGTCTGTAAAATTGTAGATTCCTTTAACTCACATTTATACTTTCTCATAATTTTGACTCCCTAAGGCATTTATCAAGTTCCAAGTATACCTCCCAAAACTCAAGTATTTGTTAAGTTGAAATTTTGAGTTTCATTTTGTCAAATTCAAATTCTCTTGAAGAGCATCAAAATTCATAGTCATATTTTGGTTTAGACTCTTTTCCCCTTTTAGATCGTTTTCTCTGGTTCCCCTGGATTCACCTAACCTGGTCGTCCTCCTCTTGTGACTATGCTACAGTATTCACTTGTCTGCTTCCCAGATCAGATCAAACTGAAGTAATTTTTAGTCTTGTTTTATTTATCTACTGTCTCTATGGCCTCACATGCAATAATTGTGAAAATGAATGCTTTGGGAAAAGAATGGAAGTGGCTGGAGTATAATTAGAGGAGAAATGTTAAGAGAGGGAAATTACAGATGTCGAATGTGCCTCTTCCAACTTTGTATATCAATTTAATACTTTTTATAACTTGGAACCTATCCATCAGTCTGACATGTTGTAAGGCAGTCTTGGTTCATGACAGATTAACTAATTCTGCATCTATTATTTATACACTGTCTATATTTTTAAAAACCATTGAAGCTTAAAGTAAAAACAAAGATCACAAAAAGAGCATCATTAAGACAAGGGTATAGAATGAGAACCTCATAATCAGGAGGGAGGGGGAGATCACTGGCTTGGAAAACCTAAGCCTAAAGAAAGCACCAGCTACTGAGCATAACAATGAACTCTCGAGCTTCTTGAATTCACTGCTGCAAAACGAAAATGCCACGTCCTACCTTCAGAAGATGTTGTATAACATACAGAAGTGATAGATACTGAACTTGAACAAGTATTAAGATGGTATGTATTGGTTTATAGTTGTTTAAGTGATTCACTTTAGAAGCAATTAGTCCAATTGTCAGGAATATCAAAGTTCTTAGGAGTCAGCAAATCTCTGTTTAGCACAGGTGCACAGATGGTGGATGTCAAAGATGTTCAAGTAGCTTTATGACATTTACTAATTCTGTATTGTTCTCAAAACAATACGTTCTTTGAAAAGAACAAGAAGCAAAATCTCTGACAACCACTGCCGTCAAAGTCCATTTTTATAGGGTACATACAGTAAATCTACATCTTTCTCCACATGACTTGATTTGAAGTTAGATTTAAATCTCACTAGATAAGAAATGAAATATAATGTGGCTTATATTATCACAGATGTTACCGCTTTTACTGTTGAGTTGGACTTCCTTTGTACTAGGTACCAAGTTAACTATGTAAAAGATCATCCTAGATACTGCATGAGTTTGGGTGTTGAGAACCACCCCAAAGGCCCACGTATTAAAGGCTTGGTCCCTGGGCTGGTGCTGTTGGGAATGAAGGGAGCCTTTTGGAGGTGTGACCTGGTAGAAGGTTCTTAGGTCAGTGAGGGCATACGCTACTCTTGAAGGGCATTATGGGACCCCACCTTCTTCTCTTTTTTGTGTTCTCTGGCTTGCAATGTAAGTGGTCTTGCTCCACCACTTATTCCCCTGTTATTGCCATCTAGCCCTCAGATATGCTGCAGTGCCATGAGATTTGGTTCTCCTTGGAGGACTCTGCATTACCGTATAAGCTGACTCTACCAAGGTCACAACCCAGGGACAAGCTGACCTCTCCCACCACTCCCCAGCGCTCTCTAGGTCACAGCAGGGCTCTCAGCGCAGCAGAGATGTCAAGAACCCAAACAAGGCGAGACAGTTTGGTGTCAAGAGGCAGATTTGGGGTTGAACCACCTTGAGTAACAGCCATAGTAGCACTTCTTACACTGTGGTGGTGTCTCCTGGGCAAGTTAGTCTTTCTTTTTTATTTCCTCATCTGTAACACAGTGCTATGGTTTTGATGTATTCTCCAAATTCAGGTGTTAGAAGCTTGATTCCCTTGTCAGTGATGTTGGGAGGTGGAGCCTATGGAGAAGTGATTGGGTCTTCAGGGGGAAGCTTGTTTTTATGCAGGAGTGGGTTTTATAAGGAGAAAGAGCCCTTATAAAAACAATTTTACTCCTCCTGCTTTCTCTTTTGTGTGCAATTTCACCTTTACTACATTATGATACAGCTTGAAACTCTTGCCAGATGTGACCTTCATGCCCTTGGACTTTGTGGCCTCCAGAACCAGGAGCTAAGTAAATTTCTTTTCTGGATAAACGATCCAATCTGTGGCATTTTCTTATAACAACAGAAGACAGGCTAAAACACATGGGGATGGTGGTGTTTATTTTGCAGAATTTTTGGAAGACCAGCCAACACGGTGACCAGCACAGAGCAGGAGCTCAAAACGTGAAAACTGTTCATCTAAAATAAGTTTGTGGGTAGACAGAACCACTTTGTTTGCAGTGTAACATCATATCTTAAAAACTCTCCTCACCATTTTATAACTAATCACTAATTAAATACTTGGGTAAAGAAAACAATGTAGCATAAAAGACTCTTCTTCCTGACTAATGTGCTGTATGAATGTTTTGTATTCCCTTTCAGGAAACATTTGAAATCTAGGACTGCTTTAATTTTGTTCAAGTGGTATTACTTTATTCAAATTTTCTACAGGAGCAATCTTATAATTCACATATATACTTACAAAAGTAATGCTATTTTAAGCTGTTACATCTGTTTCTTGACAACAAAGAATACTGTCATGCTTGGGTCAGTGTTTTAATATGGCCTTGCATAGTGGAAGGTTAATTAGGGAGGACAGAGCATGTACTATCATGGAAGATCTAATTATTGACATGTTTTATTCATCAGCAATAAACCTTGACAATAATACTTGGTAAAAGTACATATGTAAAAAATAAAACATATAAGAACCAAAAAGTGTTCACTTGGGGTTCTTTGATCCGAAGTGGTAGAAAAAAATGTCTTATTTAGAGCTGGTGAGCCTGGTTTTAGACTACACTAAGAAGACACTGGATTTGGGCAGGTCATTTAATCTCCATAAACTTCAGTTCTTCCTTTGGAAATGTGGAACTGATAGCAAATCCCAAAAATTGCTTTCAGATAAATTTCTATGAAGGAAATTTGATTAAGGTCATAAACACATGCTACAAAGGTAAATATTATGGAAATACAAGATATTACTGTTATGCAAGCTTGAAAAAGATACCCCCAGGCATTTCTTGATACTTTCAGTATGAGATTTCATGCCACGGAAAATGCCTAATTCAGATAATATTAACAGTTCTTGGTCAGTGACATCTGTAAAGTTTAGTTTGAAATCAATAGATAAATGTTTTATTTGAATATTCTATAGAGTTTGAATGCATTGCACAACATACCAATAGCAACTTAGGTAAAGTATTGCTAAAATAAATACAAACATTAATGAGATGTAAATTTGTGACTGAGTGCAGTTTCCATAATCAATTATAAGTAGTCAAGATTAACTAAGTGATTTAAATGTTGATGAAAAAGACAACTTATCATTAAAGAGCATTCCTGTGGCTGAAAGTTCTAAAAACAATAACAGAATTCCACATTTTACACAGTGCTTCCTTGTGTATTATGCAATTTTATCCCTACAGCTATCACTTGAGATAGCACTGGTTGCTCCGTTAGTGTGGTGGGAAGAAGTGTCTCCCAAAGGCCCCATGAGCTCATATTGGGAGGCAGTGGAAACTTCAACATGTGGGGCCTAGTGGGAGATCTCTTGGTCATTGGATGTGAGCTCTTAAGGTGGGTATTGGGACCCAGCCCCACTGAGATCTTCCTGGCTTTGCTTTCTCTCTCTGAGCCCAGCAGCTTGCTCTTCCACTTGCTTCTTGCCACAGCCCCCAAATGCAGCCAAATGATCAGTCATGGACTGAAAAATCCAAAACTGTGAGCTGAAGTAAACCTTTTCTTTATATAAGTGTATTACATCATGTATGTGTTACAATAATGCAAAGCTAACTAACACATTGCTATTTATTAGACAAACTTGAAAACAACAGAAATCAAATGAAAACCAAGGAAAGTACAATTGAGGCATTAAAGGATCTGCTACTAAATCTGGATATTTTAATGTCTCGTCTATTGCTCTTGAAGAAAAAGAAGCAAAGTGGATGTTGAACTTTTAGCATCCATCCTGTTAGTTATTCACCATGGTTTATTATAGTTAACAGAATAAAGAATTCAGCGTGGGTCTGGCTCCCAGCGGGCCAGGAGGATTAGGTATAAGACATACGCTGCACCCAGCAAGGGTAAGGGCTTTGAAAATGTTCAGAGAAAGGTGCTATGGGAGTTTACAAATTCAATAATTTTAATCATTTCAATACAAATTTTGGTGCCATAGTCACATATTATAATTGGTAATCTTCAGAAATTCTTTTCCTTCCCTTCAAGTTTGAATTGAGTTCAATTTTATGTAAAATATTCTTTTGAAGGTCAGCCAGCAAGTCCCATGTTACTGTTACAAACAATGACAAGAAATCCAAGATAGAAAAAAGATTGTGACTAAGGATGTACCCAGATTTATTTGAATTTGTGAATTCACTTTAATGTCTGTCACACTATACTAAGTGGCTAAGTATGAAATAATACAAATTTATGTTTTACTTGTTATTTTTGGACCATGGCATGTATTATCTATGAAATGGTTATAATGCTCAATTAAGTAGTTCACTATAACATATATGTTACCTTCATCCTCTTCACAAAAGAGTTAGCAGAAACTGCCACTGTATTTTCTCCTGTGCAAAGATAATTTAAAAAATCAATTCAATTTGAAAACTTAGCTTGATACGGGAATCATCTGTTTAAATTCTTCAAAGTAGAACACCTCATTATTACACTTAATTGGGTACCTATCATATGTCAAGGTTTGGATACATCAACTACCTTGTGTACAATCTTAAAAGAAGTATTCTTTGCAAATGGGCAATTAAGTTTTTCTAACATAAATATCATGAAAGACCGTATAATTGTAGTCATTTGAATTGTGTGTTCATTCTTGAAAAGGTAAAGGCTATGAAGGTTAAATTACAATAGTAAAAACAGACAGACAATGAATAGTAGTGTCTTAGTTATTCTCTTATGGTTAAGACAAAATACCCAGAACCCACAAATTAAAGGAGGAAAGGTTGATTGTAGCTCACAGTCTATAGAAATTTCAGTGCATAGTTAGCTGGCTCTAAGGCAAGGTGGCATATCAGCTCATGGCATGGCAGGCAGAAAGGACCAAGATCAAGAGGAATATGTAGCATTCCAGGCCACACCCATAGTAGCCCACCTCTTCCCACCAGGTTTCATCTCCCAACGCCACACTCAGCTATAACCCATCAGTGCACTAATCCAGTATCACACACCCATGATCCAGTCACCTCCCAAAACCTCACCTGACCACATGAGGCTTTGGGGAAACATCTCCATAGAAGCCATAACAATCAGAGTTAACTGTAATGGTATAAAATGGGAGTTACAGTGCAACGGAATGTCTGATGTCAGCAGTCCTTTAAAGATGGTTTGAATTCTTGTTTGGCAGTGTAGTTTCTGCTTTGGCCTCAGTTCTCGCACTGAAAAATGGGGTTGATAGCATTTATCTTGCAGAATGGCTATGAAACTTAAAGATAACCTCCTGGTCAAGGCATATATTACAAAATTCACGTTCCATGAAATCCAAATTTAGTACAACCAAAAATGTGTGTGTGTGTGTTAGTTGCTTTATCTTCATATTGACTGCTCATAGGATTTTGTTCAACTATTATTTTTATGATATGTTTTTGTTTCCCATTAATTAATTTGTACATGAGGACATGGATAGAACCCAGGGCACTCTGTACCACTCAGCTACACAACCAGCCAATACTATCTTACAACATGGAGCCGGAAAAGCTATGAGCCACAGCCTTACCCTCCCAGGAGTCCGTCAGAATCCAACCTGGAATATCTGTCTTTGACAAGGTCATCCAGGCAGGAGAGTTCCAGGGGACAGCTCTGCCTGTGACCAGATAGGGAGCTCAGTTTGCTCTCTGTGGCTCCCTTCAAAATCTCCAGTTAGCTTCTCAAACTATGCAGGTCCCAAGCCTTTAGACGCACCTGACAAATCCTTAACACTAGTTATGCTTTAGCTTTTTGACAAACATTTCGATAAAATGTTTTGAGATGCTGATTTCAAAGACAGCAAAATTAAATTACTAACAGAAGACCTTATTCCTACTAATGTCTTGCTTGGCTGTTTTAGATTGGGCCAGGGAAGGAAAGCAGATACGTACATAAAGCTTTGGAAGACTGAAACCTGGCCGCGGGGTCCTAGAGACAGAAAAGGAAAACTGCACCGAAGTCGCGCTACAGACAATGAGCCCTGTCCAAGCCCGGGCGCCGCAGCAGAGAGGGGCGTGGGATCGCCTTGCAGCATCCACTGGGGGGCGGCCCCTGGGAGCCCAGTCTAGTTCGACCGTGAAGACTGGGGAGCAGCGGATCCAGCCAACCTGCCTGCCGAGGTTGCCCTCGGGGCTGCATCCCGGCATGAAAGTACAAAGCAGGGTTTCAGAAAACACAAGTCCTCCTAGCCGCGTCCTGGGGGTGCTAGGCACCCTCTCCTTTCGGCGCCCGGGGTTGGGTGGAATGAGCTCCCGAGACTGGAAGTTAGTGAACTTTCAGAATGGGGGTGCACGAAGCCCGAGGAGTCCGGCGGGCGAGGGGCGCCGCGGGGTGCGGTGGGGGCGGGG